>NC_092840.1:1009058-1342808 GCF_039878825.1 Excalfactoria chinensis | reverse complement strand
CACTGGAGATGTTATGATACCAGAAAAGACCACACAAGATTATTGGTGCACAAAGAAGAGGAATTCGGTTAAAAGAGGGTAAAGATGTAAGAATCTACACGGAATATCCGTGACCTAAAAACATCATCCAAGGGAAACTAAACCACGAGGTTCAATTGACAGCGTTATTTAACAACTTCTGATTTCTACATTTTTTATTCACATAACACCAGTTCGGACATACTGACGTTAGCAGGCAGCTGAAGAGCTCTGCAGAAATGTTAAATACAGGTGCACAAAGAGGCAGCGTTTCCATGGCTGATGAGAAGAGACAGGTGATATTGAGCAGCATCCATCAGCACAAGCCAATCACCAGCTCAGAGCAGATGAAAACATGACAGCAGAACAAACAGCTCCCAGGGCGCTGCTTTCAGCACACCTACCTTCTGCTTGTGACATGGGGGATCTAAAGCCACACTGCCCTCCTCCCAACCCTCATCCATCCGGGCTGAAATAACAGTAAAGGTTGTGCAAAAATAAAATCAGTTTGCAAACCAGAAGTTTATTTGCTTGGAAAAAAAAAACAAAACAACACTCAGCACATGCCACGATGATGGAAGGTAAATAACAAGAACTGCTGAAAACACAACATGATTTCAACTGAGCTTTAAATACAGGAGAAAGTTGGGTGGGTTTTGTTTTCTTTTTTCTATGCACTCACAGGTAGGACAGAGCTCATGCGAGCTTGTCATGGGAGCCCAGATGATACTGACAGAAGTTCCATGCAGGGAAGCTTATCAATATATCAAGTATAAGAAAAGCTTCACTCCATCAGCAAGATAAATGCACCAGAAATCAGATCACAGAGTTAATCCTTACTGCCAGGTTCACATATCCTGGCACAAACAGCACCTGACCTACCTCTAGTTTATAACTGTGGATGCCTGTTTCACATACAGTGTGCAAAACCCAGAATGCAAACAGGTGAACAACAGAACTCTCCCAGCAGTGTAACACGGGGTGATGAGCTGTCTGTGCAACACCAGCCTGCAGTACATCACCTGCTCTGTGCTATTACCCACCCATAAGCCAAGGGGGGAACAGAGGCCTCACTGTCTGGATTTGGTACTTAAGGAAAACAATATACTGTCCGCTAATATAGTTGAAATATCCCTTAATAAAGAAATTCCTGTTAGCTCAATGGTTTCAAAGAAAAACTAAAGGGTTTGAGGGGCACTCAGTTAAGTTCAAGAATGTGCCCTGTCCTCCAGCTGTCAGATCTGAGGTGGGAGGTGAACTTTCTCCCATAGGCAAAACATTTCTGTTCCTCCCTTCTCCTGCATGGATGTCTGTGCTCTAATAAGAAGCAAGCCTATGCTGTGGATTTGATGTTTTTCTCCTTCCCAACATAAAAGTGCCTACAAAATGTATGCCTCAGATCTCTGCTCTGCTGTCAGATTTGGTTAAAATTAGACAATGATTAAAAAAAAAAAAAAAGAAGAAAAAAGAGGGACAGAGACTGTTTCCCTGCCTGCACTGCCTTCAGAAAGCAGGTTACCGCTCTTTAGGCTCATGCGCCGACGCTCAACAAGAAAAAAAAACCCTCATGAAAAACAAAGAAAACCCAAACAGAGAGGCAACAGCTTTTCTACCACGGCAACACAGCCAGCAGCAAATGGGGTTGGAATTCTCTGCAAACAGGTTTTGGAGATCAAAAGCTCTCCTGAAGACAGATTGTCAACTCATGACCGGAGTAATCAACCAATGCGAAGTCCCTTCACGTCTGTGCGAGGTGAGCAATTATCATCAGAGACATTAGTAATTAATTTCCGGTGTGATGTCAGCTGCTGCAGCAATGCCAAGCACGTGTCCTTGTCAAGCTCGGCCTGGCCGTCTGGGTAGCAGCAGCCCCATCTCCTGATTAGGATGTGGGCTGATGTGCTGCTGAATGCAAGCTGCCACCAAGCACTGCAGGGCTAAAGGAGATGTGTCTGGCTGCACTGAGCAATGCTTGGGGCTATGGAGATTTCTCTGCTCCTTTACAAGGCACAAAAGTGACCACCAATGTAATGCAACCAAACGGGGCAATTTTACCTTCTAACTTCCCACCTCTGTGGGGAAAAGAATTGGATTAGGACAGTAAAGGAATTAGGACAGTAAAAGAATTAGGAAAGACAGCACAGCCTCACAGCACCTCCCAGCCCCAGAGGTTTTTATGGTGGGCTCTGCATTTCCACTGGGAATGTGAATTTTGTGGGGAATGAGATGCAGGTGGAGGGATTTATCCCTAACAAAACAGTGCTAAACAAAGCCTTCCTGTTTCAGTCTTTTGCCAAAAGAAACACTGCACTTGGTACAGAACACAGCTCCTGCCTCCTTGTTGCTCAGCTCCACCTGCCCAGGCACTCCCCTTCCACTCAGCTGATGCCCTATCAAGTGCTGCAGCACAACCACAAACAAAACAGCTTTAAGCAATGGCCAAGTTAGACAAGATGCAGGAAAAGGAAAGAAACACTTCTCAAGGCAACTGGAAGAAGGTCTGTCTGCAGCCTGCACCCTGCCTTGGAGAGGTGCACCACAGTGGAGGGGCTGCATCCAGGAGCAGGTTTCTGAACCAGAAAGATATACAGTTCTTTCTGTTACCTTCTGGGATGCAAGAACCCAGAAACAGCCAACCCTGCAAGCAGAGAAGTTTGAGAACAGCTGCATTAAAACAGTGCCTGAGCCATGAGTCTTCAGTAGTTACCAGATGACTGCAGTTTTCATCTACCTTGGCACTATTACAACGTGCTGATGAAACATCTGACTGGGTTGCAGAGGCTTCAAACCTACGACCATCTGACCATCATGGAGCTTCCTCTAACGCAGCAGTGACACCATTCTCACCGGTTCAGAAGTAACATAGCTCAAACACTCGAGTGCACACACTGAAAAAAGCCTCCTCCCAGAGCTGCACATGAACACGTGCAGGGCTCAGCACACTGCTCGGGATGTCCTCACCACAGAGGCTGAAGAACATATGTGTATTTTCTGTTTCTTTGTTTGGTTGTTTATTTTATTTTATTCCTCTGGCTTGGGATTGTTTTCTTCTTGGTTTTGTTTTTTTTGAGACTAGTTCCCCCTAGAGGACCACTGGTGCAGCATACAGCTGGGACTGAGGAGCAGAGAATGCAAAGCATTCACACAGCGAACCCACTTAGCTGAACAACAACCCCTTCAGCTTACTGTAAGAAATCAGCAACACATTACTGCAATTACAAGTGTCTTCCATCTACTGCCACAAAGGGAAAAGAAAACACACCAAAAAAACCCCAGTAATAGAGAGGGAAATGGTCCTTAGCAGAATTTTTTCATGACACAAGTGCAAAAATATGACAGAAAGCTTTAAATACCTGGTTGGGCTCGTTCAGCATCCAGCCAAAGCCTTTGACCCCAAAGGCTGCTTCATGAGCAGAGACGTCAAGACACGTGACAGGCTGACCATAGACAGAATGGAGGACTCTCCCAGGGTCTTCTCCTTTCAGGAGATAGACAACATCTTCTGCAGCTGCTACTGCCACCGGACTGTCCCAAACCTCTGGAACCAGATGAAGGAAATTCACCTGAAAAGAGCAGACTTCATTTTTATTGCAGACAAAAACTGTTTTAAAATCGCTGTTGCAATACGTTAAACTGAACAAGCTACTGACATACAGGTTACCCATGATCTTGAATCACCCCAGTTACAAATTCATTTCAGATGAAGTCTGAGCATTAACTTTATTTCAGCATATCTGCACATTGAGCTCCTATGATGGAACACGGTTTACAGTCAGCACGGATCCAACTACAAGGGAGAGGGTGTTGTTTTAACGCCGTTACTTGGAAAATTCTTCAAATGTTTGGGCATTTTGTCTATTTTTAAGTACTGTTGGACTGACAGATTGAAAGGAGGAGATGAATCAGGAATGGTTTAAATTGACTTCATAACCGTTAGCTGCGCAGTTAGTTTCTTGCAAAAGAAAAGTTGCAAGACTCCATTTATTCTTTCACACTCCCCTCCCCATTTCAGAAAGGGTCGACACACTGAGCCATAATAAAACTACGGAGAATAGGATCACTTTTGGTTCTTAATTAAAACAGCCACAAAAGTTCAGTGACAGAAGGTGCAACCTAAAGGAGCTGCACAACTAGTTACAGCTTCACAAGTGATACTATTAGCTCGTCTGCAATATCCTGCCTCGAATTAATCAGATAGCGTTGATCTGGAATGAGACCTCGAGTTTTAGCTCCAACTCTATGCGAGAAAACTGATTTACAAGATGAGCCAACTTAGTTTAATGTTGACAAAAAAAAATAATAATTGAGAACCGCCAACCTCCTGCACCATATGGACTTCTGTTCATTTTCACTTGTAGCTTAAGCCAGCACTGCACCCCTGCTCTTCAGTAATGAAAGGTTCATCCATTAACCTGCTACAAAATCACAGCCTCTATTGGATAATGCCGTTATGTAGCTCACACAACACTCCTGTAAGATTTTAAAAAGATCCCTCTTAAACCATACCAATAATAACCAGTAGATCAGGAGCTCCTGGAATGAAGCTGGGCAGTCTGGAGACTCACCAATTTCTGGATTTCAAATGTTCCTGTAGTTTGCCAGAATCCCTTGTCATCTGGGCTTTCCACCTTGACCTCAAAGCCAGATGCTGTTGCTACTGTTGCACCCTTGGAGCCCAGAGCTAAAGCCTGTATCCTCTGGTTATGCTGGTAGCGATGGATCGGTTCGCACCCTAACATCAGGCTCCAAACACTCACAGTACCTGCATACAAGCACAAAGCAAACTCAGGTGAGAATTGAAGAAAACCTTGTCAGATCATCTAATGTTGCAAGTTTATAAACATTCTAACAAAAACAGTGTGCATGCACACAGAAAAGAGACTCAAAAGCACGAAGACAGTGAGGAAGAACCCACACACAAAATTAAGTCATTGTGCTGCACACAGAAATGTTTCACAGCTAAAACCTGGAGCTCCGCACACACAGCCATCAGGCCATGGACATTAACACCATTCCTAACAGTCAGTTTGCAATCAGCAGCAAAACTCTGAACAACGACAGTCTGGAAAACAGAGTTCAAAGCTTTCAGGAAGGCAAAGAACACAAACCTCAAAGTACAGGAGCACAAGTGAAGAGAGAACGCATTTGCAATTGCAGATTTTCCTTGCACAGGTCACCAATACTCTATTTAAAAGCATGGTACATTAAAGCAGTAATCTGAATAAGAGCAACCTGAAGCAATTAGGAGCGTATTACAGAACAGAAGGGCCAGACAGAATTGGAGACTCCCAGGCCACCCCTGCACTGAATTAACAGAGAAGCAATCTTCAGACATGACAAGAGGACCGAGGCAGGAGAAGCCTTCTTCCTACTTGAGTATGGCCATTAATGATGAAATGATTAATGATAGCTCTTCCTTCAAAAGGAGACATAAAAGCTCTGACAGACAGCTGCGGACGGGCACCAATGCCAGTTTGCAAACACTCCTCCTGTGTCCCAGAGGAGGTGAAGCAAGAGTGTGGTAATGAAACTGCACAGATCGAAATGGTATCTAAATGAGTTTAAATTGATTTATGTTTGCTTTTGTAAAGATTATTCGGTATCTGGAAAGTGCTACCAATGTGAAATAATGCAGATAATCCTTAAGATCCCCGTCTAATGGCACTCCCACTGAATATTTATATTCCTCGCCATGGGAACGTGCACCATAATGGGGACCATTTTTGTTTTATTAGGGATGCATATTTAAATTAATCTGCTATTTGCCTAAACAATTAGCTGCCTCTGTTTGTTCACACAAAGCCAAAACTGCAATTAGGCTTCCATCAAAGAGATAAGTCCCGACTCAAACTGTCCCGATGGAGCCGTAAGGGCTGCGAGCAGAACTTCCCAAAATTACTTCTTAGCATAATGGTAATTATGTTAATTGCTTGAAAGGTAAATAACCACTGAACTGGTTTTGAACAACACACCACTGGCCTGCAGCACGCACACAGTGCTGTAGGGAGGGCTGGCATTTAGAGGTCTGCCCCCAAGAGCAGGCAGCAAATCCATTGCCACCGCATCTCAAACAAGAGGACAGTGGAAGCACATTGTGCAATAATACAATCTGTTCAAGGCAGGTATACTGCTTTGTACCAAATGTTCAATAGTCATCTCTGTCCAGAACACCTGAAAGTTTCACAATACGGTGTTTGCAGCAGCTGATGCACAATATGGTGTGAAAATATCCTCGGTGCCACCAAAAATCATCTGACTTGTAAGGTCACAAGCCAACGCAAGGAGTGAAAAGAATTCAAATGCAATGCAAAGAGAAATACCACTTTATTTCATTGGGGTGAATGACTACTTCAACATGAACAACTACTACACTGCAAAAGCAAACACCCCACTGTATTTATCAGCAGATAAAATTGCTACCATTTCTAGAAGTGCTGCTTACAGCATTCTGTATTCTGCTTTTCGTGGCATAGAAGGCAAAATGTTATTTATTAGCACGTAAATTTTTGGAATGGTTAATCTCATTTGTGTAACAGCACAATAATATCACCATTACAGCTGAAGATATCAGTATGGCAACACGGAAAAAATTAGGCTTAAGATTTACCAGTGCAGATGAGATCACTGCTTTATACCGTCTATCTTCCTGTCTCTAGCACTCACTAGTGCTTCATTTCTACAGCAGAAATCTTTGCTAAGGTGAAGTTAAGGCTGCAAGCACATGCGTGTCTTTTTTTCTTTTGAGAACTGAAAGCCATTAAATCAAAGTTACATGTATTACTTTCACAGCAGGCTGAAATCTGCATGGCAACTGTGTTTATTCCAATTGAACTCCAACAATAACTCCTGGAATTTGGACTTTACAGAGCTCGCTTACATTTTGCCTTGGCTCAGTGAAATGAGCTAAATGCAAGAGGCCACTGAAAATGGTGCAATTACAGGCACTCGATGTTACTGGTCTTCCTGTTTGTCACTTCAGCCCGGGTTGTACAAAGAATGTAGGCTTGTAACTTACCCAACATATTGCTGAAACGCAGTCTGGAGAAAGGTCCAGTTATTGCAACTCACTCTATGTTGCAGGATATTTGGGTAACACATTTAATTATGGGTCTATTAAACCTCTCACAGCGCGCTGCTGACACACTGTAGTCCATTTGTCAAAGGAGGGCTGGAGCTGTTCCTCAGTAATAGTGGCAGCCTCCAGTACAGCCCTTCATACCTGGGAGCACAAGGGCATCCTGCAAAAGCAGCTGTTCTGTTTTCATATACAGACGGTTTCTCCTCAGTACAAAGCCAATACTTCTGCCACAAAATACAGTGCCTCTTTCCCATACGCTAGTCTCACTCTTGAAAAGGAAAAGGCTGCACAACCACAGAGGTACAAGGTGTTAGGCCACGCCGTGACCTGTAGCTTTCACACTCATTCCCAGCACAGCTGCAGGGGAAGGCCAGGAGCTCCGTGATGACTGTAGGAAGTGGCAGGATGGTGGCCTGTCACAATTTAAGCTAACTCAAAGGTGAACTAAACAGCTGCTTCTCACTTTTAAAAATAGTTGCTACATGTATTTTTTACTCTAAGCTTTAGTTCCTTGTCATTTTCAGGTACGGACAAGTATGTCTGTCCTTCACTTCCTCCACTCCCAGCTCAGCAACTTGGGAGGCAAACATCCCTGGCCTGGAGGTGAAACCACAGACCATGGAGCCAAACCCAGGCATATGCATCCACAGACATCTGTACACATCACTCATGAATAAATGTAAATGTACACCTATAGCTACATGCTACAAACAGTTTAAAGAAAAACAAACAAAAACAAAAGAAAAAACAACCCCCAAACTTTCCTTAATTTGAGGCAGCCTGCCTCTTGCTGTAGCTTTTGCCTAGCACTCCATGGTGCTTGGGGGAAGACTCCCACCACAACACTCCATTTCTGTATCTACAAGCAGGGTACAGAAGGGACAATGCCTGCAAGCAGATCTAAGGGCACCAGGATGGACAAGACAACAGACTCCCACTGCCGAAATTCGCCTCCTGAAGGCTGCTGAGAAGTGAGCAGACTTCCAATTGTTGCAGAAAACACTTTTCTCTGCTCCAAGGTGCTGTTGTGCAACTTGGGAAGTGCCACCACTACTACCCATAGGTCTTAAAGAGCTGCCGTGAGCAGGAGCAGCACTGCATCACCCTGTCATGGATATACGAGTATGAAGCACTGCATTTAAAACCAAGAAAACCACCACCCAACCGCTTCCCTTGTTGCAGCACATTGTTCTCAAGTCAAACTATGAGACTCTGGAGGGTGGAGGGCTGATGGCTAAAGTAGACCACTGCTTCCCAAAGCCGTGGCTCGCAGCCAAAGGCAGGCAAGCATGGAGCAGATGGAGTCCTGGCAAGGCCCCGACTGTCCCTGCATTAGCAGCATCTGCTCATTACCCAGAACCCTCGCCTGCTTTATCTAATGCTCCAGGAAAAGCATTTTGATTTGATTCATTTCAGTTCGGTAACGTGCAACACAATTAGTGGTAAAATCAAACTGGAGGGCTGCCAGTGCTGACAATAGGAAACAAGGCAGAAGAAATATGAGGCCAGTGGGTTGGAATTCAAAAATCACAACTGTGGATCGAGTTGCCAAGTCCCATTGCCCCAGGTGTACATGGAGTGCCCCCACTGAGCACTGGCATGAGCAGAAGGAACTTCATTTTCTCCCCGTACATTTTTTCCTCATTTCCCTCTCCTTGCATCTTGTTCCACAGAGGCTGACACTGTCGGAAACATTCACTGAAAGCCGCAATTCAATTTTTCTTTAGTGCCATCACAGAGATACAATTCACTTTGGATGCAGGCATCCCAATAAGACAACCTTTCCTTGCTGTACCTCATATGCCTTGGGAAGTGCTCGCTCCTGCTGAAGCGCAGAGCAGCGCTGCGAGGCAGACATGGTGCGAGCAGGATCTGCCTGTTAGCTCTTCCCTGTGATCAGGTGCCAAGGACATCGCTGCGTGAGCTCTGTTGAACTGGGAGAAACTGATGTTATCTGCACAAGTCTGCTAGCCAGGGATTCAACAGAGAAGTCTAGACTCTCTGCCTGACAGCAGTACCTCCAACACTAGCAGATGGTTTCTCTCTGTTAGTCAAACTTACAAACAAAGAGAAAAGGGAGCTGGAAGAGTACAACAAAGAACAATCAAACACATTGTCTTCAAAGTCGTCCTCCCCCCCCCCCCCCCCTTTTCCTTCCAAGTTTAAAATAATTCTCTCTGTCAAACCGTAAATACGTGCTTTCAGATTCGAGTTGGTAAACATTTCTAAAAACAGTATTTATAATTCCCCGTTCACATAGAAACTAATCTATTCTGACCAGGGTTCTCAAATCAGAGTAACTGCCATATCACAGAGCCCATTAAAATTTCTACCCAGAAGAATACGACGCCGAGCTTTATGCAAACTACTGCAGTCACAGCACACACAGGGCCGACAACAAGGAATCTGACAGGAAAAAAACCTGGAAAGATTATTAGATTAGTCAGTGGGAGACTAGAAAGCAAACAAAAGAGCCTCCGTTATATTCACTGTTTGGCACACTGGACAAAAAAGTCAACATCACTGTAACCATCACTGTAATAATTTCCTATGACTTGAGTAAATAACAGTCGTGTTTTGTAATACCAGACTCACTGCTGTCATAAAACGTTGCCTATCAATATTTTTTAGCCACGGAAAATGGAAACAGCTCAATCCAGACTAGAAAAACCACTAAAAATGTTGATTATCTCAAACACTTCTTTTCAGAGACAAAGCATATAATTTACTTATAAAATAAAAGGATTAGCAATTTTGTTTGGATTACCCATCTCTGGCTTTGTTTCCACATAAAAAGTGCCAGGATCAGAGATAATACACGTATAGCACTCCTAACTTAAAAAGAAACAGACAAAAAAAATCCTCTTTATTCACACTTGAGGAGAAGTTTAAGCACCAAATCACACAATCTAAAGAAAGCTGCCCAGGAGCTGAGTTCTGCCTGAGCTCTTCAACTTAGGACCCCAAGCATCAAGCACTGTTCAAAGGTGGGTTTTTTAACTGCTGTTCCCATGTCCAGTAGACATGTAGTTGGTTTCTGCCTCTTGATAGCCATCATACTTAAGTACATTTAAAACAATGTATACAACCAGGATTTTATTAGTTTCATTAAGTATTAGGGCACAGTTCTTATTTCTCTATATTTGAAGTATGAAACTCAATAATGCAAACCAATATTTCAGCTATGACAACGCTCCCTGTGTAGCACACGGATGCACAAGAGAGGACACAGCCTAATCAGACATGCAAGTTTACCACTACTCCCATAACAAAGCCATAATACCCTCAGGGAGTTTTGGACAGAGGAGAATGGTGGTGGAAGAATATTTAATATTTTTTATAGCAAAACAAGTTATTTGCTTAAGATAGTTTGGCTGGACTTCAGCCTGGCACTCAAGCTTTGTGTAGCAGTTCCAGCAGGAATTAAACATCAGTTTTAATGGGTGCTATGTTCCAATGCCTCCTAATGCATTTAGGGTTATTGGCCAACTTTCTCACATAAAAGCAAGAGTGTGCATGTGTGTATATACAGGATTACGGGCACACAAAAAGCTGAGCACAGCTGCTTCATTTTTATAAAGCTTTTTCCTTTTTTCCTCCCCTAAATAGGGAGGAGAGTTGTGGTTACTTACCGTCCTCATAAGCTGCTACAGCCAGAGAGCTGTTTATCCTCACAAAGGAGACATGTGGCTGAGGTCCAGCATCACCAGGACCGTGCACTGGCTCCAGGATGGGGGCTGTGTAGTCCCAGGTGCGCGTGTCCCACAACCTCACTTCCCCCGATGTGTATCTGGAAAAGAAAGCTTTTATTCATTCCAAAAACATCTGAAAAGAGGTAACTGCAAAGGAAAAGAGGAAGAACAAGAAGGGTCTGAAAGCTCAATGCCATTTACAGTCCCTAGTACGGATTCTCCTTATGTCTGCAATCCCACCAACTTTGTTCATTTTATTCCCATTTACTGAATGCAGCAGCAAGCCTACTAACACAGGCAAGTTGGGGCTCTGGGGACACCACTGAGCTACCATGGGTGACCAACTACTGGGACTAGCTTTACAGATCAGATGCAAGGGAAGCAGGGCTCCAGGAAAAAAAAAAATCCAAACAGTTAATCAGTAATGAGCGTCACTTATATCACAGCAAAACTTCAATCTGTTTCCTTCTGGTCTTTAAAAAGGTGCAGTTGTGGTCGTGCCAGAGAAAGGCTGTTTAATCAGAGTATTTATGTACATACATACAAGCATTCACACGCATCCATCCATCCAACCTGCCACCCTTCAGAGAAATAAGCTTCCTAATGCCTCATCAACACATCAGAGTTGCCTGCATCTCGGAAGACTAATTAATTTATTCCCAGGATTAAGCACTGTCTTTAGAATTAGAGCAGCGCTTCCTTCTACACAGCAGACTCTCTTACACTATAGTTTTTTCTGGTGTTTTGATAACACCAGACACACTACAGTTTGCTAAAGAGAAAATAAAAACAATAGAAATCGGCTTCTCAAACTACACTGAATACATCTAATGCAATAAAGGCTGTAACACAGCAACACAAGAACTGTCTTGTGCCACCTCTGCTGTGCCACAACGGACTGTTAATTGAAAAATAAATAAATCACTCCAGCATCTTGCAGGAAAGATAGAAAAGAAACTCCCCATATGACTGACCAAAAAATACAGGCTATTTGGAGATCGACAGTGACTTACAAGTAAGTTTCAACATAACTACCACAACAGTTAATCTCAGCTGTGTTTCTCTGCCATATCTGAGACACAGATTCTGTCAGCTTTATTCTATTCTGCTTTTGGAGGGAAAAACATTTCAACAGCGACTCTTTTAGCCCGAGAGGTCTACAGGGCAGAAACATCCCATATTTATGATGACAATAAGAAAGTATGTGTAAACAAAGGAGGTGAAGGAAGGTGCTTAACAAAGGTTCAGACAATGCTGGGCAGGTCACCCAGTGCCATACACCAGGGCTGACTTCCCTTTCAGTGCTTCACACCACTAGATAGAAAAAAATGAGAGAACTGGTTGAGATGGCACTTCTTCATCTGCCTCCTGCAGATAAAGTCCCAGTCCCCCTATAAACCTCGCCTTTCTTTCCAATTTACAACAGCACCTCTTAAAAATAATAGTTCAAGAGAGAAGCTTCCACATAGGAAAGCAAAAAGTTTAAATTTGGACTAAAAAAGCTGTCCAGGTTTGTCTACAGGAAATAGCTTCAGCTTGCAATGCTGAAAAGCTTTTATTTCAGATAAATTTCAAACTTTGGGGATAAAACACAACAAAAACTGTACTTGGCACAGGTAATCACATCTATCTGTTGCAGTCCCCACTCCCTCCCTCACCAGCGACTGAGACTAAAGAGTTTTCACTTTGACATCACAAAGATGTGCTGCTCTCCCACCCTCAGCAAGGGCTTGTTGACAGAAGAGCTTTTCAGGTATGCCTCAGGTATGCCCTAATGAGTTTACTCAGATATTACAGAATAATATGTAAGAAGACTGCAGTCATAACACCCATTTCTTATCTGTTATCATAGTATCATAGTATCGTGCGAGTTGGAAGGGACCTTAGAGATCATCGAGTCCAACTCCCGGGATTCGAGCCCTCTGTGTAGCAGAGCGGCACTTCTACCCCCTGCTCCACAGGGGGGATTCGAACCCGGGCCCCCTGGTGTTGCAAACAGGAATTCTACCGCTGCGCCACCGGGGTACACAAATGATGACAAAGAATCACAGAACCATCTAGGTTGGAGAAGACTTTCCAGATCATCAAATCCAACCATCAAACTGGCCTACTGAGTCCATCAGAACGGAGGTTTCGTATGCCAGGAGAACCAGACTCAGCCTTTGTGTGTTGTTGTCCAGACATCCCAGAAGCGCAGTGCAAGCTGAGACAAGGTCCATCAGGAAGAGCAGAGAGGAGGGCAGTAAGGCAGCTTTCTGCCTTTCCCCTCCCATCCCATTTCACTCACATCCTTCCCAGCTCACCACGACAGCATCTCCATCCCAGGCAGCAAACCTAATGGATTTGCAGAGATGTTCCAAGATCGCACTGGAAACCCAAGCAGAGGTCTAGGTTTGGGCATGGAATCACAATGGGGAAATGGGAGACATACACCATCTCTCACTCCGCTGGCCAGCACTGCCACATGCCTGTTTCCAGCACCACTGGGTTTGTACCAGAACAGAACTGGAAGAGTTTCAAATACAGATGAATCCAATTCAGAACTAAAAAATTTAATGATTCAACTCCCTGCTTTTAATGCTGTTGTAAAGAGCAACACACTTTCAATTTGTAACCACAACAAAAGGCTTTTAAACTATTAAAGCAATGCCTTGCTGTAAAAAAATAAAAAGGCTGCTTTATTGCAGATAATTGGCAAATCTGCCATATCAACATAGATGGCCGGGGAGAAGAAAACGCTGCACTGCACAGAAACTATTCCTACATCATTTCTGTATTTCTATTCATTTCCTGCCACAACAATCTTTTTTTTTGCCATGAGAATGTCCCTTGTATTACTAGCTACCAAATGAGAGATTCCCTGATTTCAGTCTTCTGTTACAGGACAGGCAGAGTGCTCCAAGCTCAATGAGTCACCGACTTTTTTTTTGCTGCAACATCTATGAAAAGTTGCTGGAGAGAACAAACCATCAACAAAACCCACTTATTCTAATATAAATAACATCATGTATTCATGTTCCCAAGACTCCCCATGCAAGTAACTCAGCTTCTCCCGTGGACCTGCATTTCACTTTGCTGTGGTTCTCACATTTCTAAAAGTCTCAGAATACATGTGTGAGAAGTAGCAGCAGGAGGATGAGCTGTATTTCTCTAGCTATTTTCTCTTCTCCCCAGCAATCCAGTACTGTTATCTTAGTCAGATAACTGCACGACCATAAAAGCGAGCCTGCAGATTCAAGTTCAGCTTTGCAGATGAATAAAATAAACTTGGTGACATGGAACAATAGCTGGATTGCACATGGTACTAAGAAATTGAAAAAATTAAATTCATATGGTATCTACACGGTATAATAAAAATGTCTGCTCACTAATCAAAAGCATTTCAACTACTTTTACTGGCAGTAATGTCATAATGAGATGAACAGCTTCCTCATACCCTCTCACATAAGTGAAAGCAGAAGAGCGAAGGCGAAGGAGACGGGGGCTAAAAGCTGTTGCTGTCCCACGATGGCTGGGAAGCAGGTGGTGAAGGGCTGAGCACATGTGGGAGGAGGCAAAGCTGGAGGCTGGGCACCGCTCTAATGAAGTGGTGCTGAAGAGGCAGTCGATTTCACAAGGAGAAAAACATCAGGAAACTGGTCAAAACACAGGGTCTCATCTGAAAAAGCTCAACTGTGTTGGATAGCAATAGCCAGAACAAATTTGGGGAAGAGGAGGAGGGGGTGCTGATCTCCCTCCAGAGCCCCAGATGTCTTTATCGTTGCCTAATGACAATTATACTCAACCAATTAAGACACTGCTATCACAGTTGCATTGTTAGTAAGCCTTTGGCCCTGAGTGTTGATGGCTGTCTAATTAGTGTTTGTGCAAAGTACAACTGCAACTAATATATAAACTGACAAATACACAAAAGAAAAACTGTTAACAGGAACATTTTCAAAACAGTAGATACTCTCCTCATTCAGTCCATGGCAGCAACAGAGACAGGCCACTTTCCTTCATGGCCTACTTACTGCTGGCACTGCACAACTGCACTGAAGTGGATGGGTCATCCAGACTGCCACTGGGGCTCTGCTGGAACAGGACAGTGGTGAGGGCCTGTTTTGTAGGCTGCCTGCAGCATACCACTCCAGGGCAAGTCCCACCGCACTGAGTCGGTCTGAACACCAAAGACTTCTAATAAGACACTTCACAAATCAGTTGCTGTTTTTCATATTTTCTCTAAAGGATTTGTAGCAAGAAAATTTTTTTAAAAAAAAGGAATGAAAAACCTTTGTTTCACAGTCAGGTTTGATTTCCAGAAGGCAAAGTCTGTTCAGTTTCCAGATACCTGCGGTGATCAACTAAACAAAACAAAACAAAAATCCAACAACTTTGTTTCAGGCAGTCGGTGACCATCTGTTAATACTCAAAAGATCTTATTATGAAGTCCTTACAGTGTCAGTGCATTTTATTGAAGTCAGTAGGAATTTTGCTCAAGTAACACTCTCCATCTATAGCTCTGTTTGAACGGATGCCTGTTGATAGGCAAGTAAAATAATGAGTATTTTGCCTTGTCTTGCTGCAACAAGCACCTCAGACCTTTCCCCCTTATTCCACCAAAGCAACTAATCTTCACGTGGTTAATTAAAGTACATACCCAGATCCCCTCAGTAAGCTCAGTAAGGTTCAATGAAGCATGTGAACCCAAGTCCAAATGCTTTTGTTAATGGGTTCCAATTGCTCCTTAAGCTTCATCTTCTCTACACAGCTCACGTAAGAATGTAATCCTTCACAACCTTCAACTGCAAAAGCCTCTTCATCAAATATGTTGGAAACTGGAAGATACCTCAGCTACAACACACTGAAATTATTAAAGCGATTCTACTAACATCTTTATACTCAACGTTAAGGCCCACAGCTCTTCCCTGAACAGAGGGGGGAGGACAGACAACTCAGAAGAGGCAGAAGCTCCTCAGCCTTCATATGTTCTCATTTACAATTATTTACAGATATTGATTTCATCACTACATAAAAACCAGCAGAGAGCTTGGCTAAGGGATTTCTTGAGAGAAGAATGCAGGAAAAAGAGTCTGGTAGCAGTTAAGGAATACAGTGATGTAGTAAAGAGAGCTCCTTTGAAAGGAATATAAATATAAGATGATGACAAAAATGAAACACGAATGGAATAGAAAATTCTTTTCTGCTACTACATGAAGTGGCAGAAAGCTACACCAGAAGATGCAAGAAGAAAACAGATGGAGGTAAACTATAACGAGCACCTGAAACCACCACAACGCTGGCAGAAGAACATGCAGTATAAAGGTAACGTATGTGACACCACCCAAATATTATTTGCTGGCTTTGGAAAAAAATGAGTAAAACTTGAACCAAGAATGATCTCAAAACACTTTCAGACTTAACCTGTGGGAAATACATTCTGGGCATCCTATGATCAGTTCCCAAAATCTCCTACTGGGAACCTGACTTTCCAGTTCATCAACCCACATGCATCTGTGGACCACACTTAGAGAAACTAAGCTGGGAAAGAGCTTGTACCTTCCTTCTTATGGCCTTGTTTAGGAAATCATAGCTTTAGGAAGTGGGTTAAGCTGCAATTCGAGATAGCAATTTTTCTGTTATCTGTTACAAAATTAACATTTCAGCATCCTAAATACTTCTGCACACCTCACTTTCTTATTAATTTTAAGTGCATGCAGATATACCAAGGGAACAGAATCAAGCCAAAGGGTTATACGGCAGGCAAAACATTTTAATGAACGCTTTAAAAAGAAGCTAGAGAAAGCCAAACTGTCTCCAGTTATCTTTTTGTTTAAGGCCAAGGCTCTCCCATCATTAAGATCAAGGTTCCAGTAGCTTGCATCAGCCCACGTCCATTAACAAAGCCAGCTGCTCTGACCAAGGACACACGTTACTGTGTACACTGCCTACAGCTGCTGCCACAAGAGGGGAAAAATACATTATTTCAACAGAATTCAAGAGAAATTATGATGTAATTTGGGAAGGATCTGGCACATCAGCCATATTATTTGATAAAATACAACCGTGTAGTTCAACAAATAGAACGTCTCCAGTTTCAGACAGAGGAGAGAAAACATCATTTGAAGATGATATAAATTGATCTCTGTATATCAGAAGGGATGCAAACTGCAGCACACCGCAAACAGCAGGGAGGAAAAGTATTGCTTGAACTTTTAGGCAGTGATGGCAACAGAGGCTGGATAGACACAAAAACTGTAAAAATGAAACATTCGAGAAACTGATGAAAAAGGAGGGTGGTCTCAGCAGAAAATCAGGTTCTACAAGCTTGAACAGAACTGCTGTGAGTACAGAACACTGAGCATCACCACATGCACAGCAGATCTTTGCAGCACGGCATTCCTTGGCAATCAATAAAACCTGCAGGTAAACCAATAGCTTAATGGTGGGACAGACTGGCAAGGGAGCTGTCACAAGGAGTCAGTATCAGGCTTCCACTATTAGTTTCACCTGAAAGGCTCTTTTTCCCCACAAGATGACAGAGAAGCCAATGTGCCTGTCACTTAACACAACCTTACCTAACTCCTGTGGTTTGTCATCTGACCCCTCTGAACTCATGATGTCATCCTGTTTTCAACCCTCCTAAAGGTGACTCACATGAAAAAAACAGAAGGCCTGACACCTATTACTTCTTAACAATAAGGGAATGAGTGAAGAGGACACAAGAGGGTTGGGGAAAGTTGAAGGAAAAAGGCAAGTTTTTTCTTACATCCCTCCTAACTGCTCTGTTTGATGTCCAGGCTCCCCATCACCAGGAGCAGAGGAAGAAACCTATCAAAGCTGTGACATTATCCAAGTGAAATTTAAGCAATTAAATAAGGAAGGAAGTTTATCCAGGCTGCTTAAGATGCTGGTTTGTTAACTTTTATTCATGTTCATTACTAATTAACATTTTGGTTTCCCCAGGTCTGCACACGGAATTAAGATGCAAGAGCTAATAAATTCCTAGAGAATAGCCCACAAGCCCGACAGCAAGAAAAAAACAAATGAGACCAGAGTTGACATGAAGTTTTTCGAAGTGCAGAAAAGTATTTTCAAGCCTTTCAGGCTACTTTTACACATCATTATGAAGCTAAAAAGGGTGGCAAGCCCATTCTTTAACTAGCCATTTGCAGGTCACCTTTGAGCAAGCGAAAGCAGCCTGGGAGATGATCTTACAGAATAAAGAAAGTCATTACAGAGCAGGAAGTACTTTCCTGCCTGTATTTTGCTCATAGTGACTTAAACCAAAACGTCCACCTTGTTGGAAGATGCTGCAGTGTTTAAACCACAGTTCCCATAAGACTCCTCCAGAATGGAGACTGCTGTATGGAAGTCCTTTTGGTGCATTTAGCTTCTCGTATGACAGAATCAAAATGCATTGTCACCTCTGAAAACAGTTATTCTTCTTTTGCTTCTTATTGCCGTTATTAAGCATCACTGCTCAAATAAAGGAGAAGTACCATGTGTCAGGTGGGCAACACCCTGAAAGGGGACATGTTAACTTGCAGAATTACTGAGGCAAGCGGAGTAGATGAATCTCAGAAGCTCTTAACTGAAAATAAATAATGCTAGAAAAGGTATAGAGGAAGGAGGCAATACACACATAGGAGAAAGTGGAAACCCTCTGAGGTTAAAAGATGAAGAGAAGAAGGCAGAGGTGACTCCCAGTCTGCCACTGCGAGCTGCAGAGGCTCCATGCAGCATCTGCTAAATAGGTCTCCGGAATAGTGCAGGCACACCCTTAGATCTCTACCTATGAAAACTCTTAACTAACAGTCAACCACACTTTGGTCAAAGAAAACTGAGGAAAGAAAAAGCATTCGATACTGTCATATTTCTGTGCCTTTGGAATAGCAGTCTTACTACGGATCACTGCTGTTGCTTTCACTTGGAAAGCTTTCAGAGCCACAAACTGCAGCAGTAAAGCCAAATCACCCTCTCTGCAAACATCAAAGTTAACAGAGTGCACAATAAAACAAAAGCCATGATGTGGACTGATGTGGACTTGGCTCGGGTATACACAGTGCAACTTACTGCACAGCACTGGGACACCCATAGGTGAGGACGTTAGAGAGCCATACATAAAGACAGCCCACAGCTCACCTCTGACATGCTTCACCACGAGATCCACCATGTACTGACACAGCAGCTCAACAAGTGCTGGCCAGATTCACGCTCCAAGATCTGTATCTCAAGGAGGACCTAAGCTCTGACTACAAACAGCCATCACAGTGTGTCTGTCAGCACTACGGAGAGGAAGAAGTACCACCAATTTCACTGTTTGAACATGTTCCTGCTTAAAGAACTCTGATTTGATTAAGGTTTTATTAATGGAAGGTGAACAAATGCAGGCATTCTGTACTGAGACCAAGCACACAACAGCATTAAGTACACTGAAACTAAGCAGTGGTAGTAATTTATATGAGCTGAGTAAGCAGGCATATAATTGCTTTAAGTAAACTCTGACTTAAAGAAGAAACTACATTTGAATTGAATATGGATTTGGGGGGGGGTGGGGGGGGGGAAGACAATATCTTTAAAGAAGATCCTCTGAGACATGTAACTGTAGAAAGGCTGGCAAATACAACATTGATTGGGAGTGAGGTAACCACAAACACCGCTGTCTCAAATGAAAAGGGATTCGAGGTCTGACCCAGAAAACAAGCATCGTAACCGCTGGGATAAAAATTTAATGATAAACACAAGATGCTCTGCATGCAGGCCAGATTGAATTATCTGATGTCAGCCAGTAAATGCAAGGCTCTCTGAGAAAGAAGAGCTGTTCACAGCCACCTTCAACTCACAGCTCAGGTTGCACTTAATCAATCCTTGATATTCTGCCATCTTCTGGCTTGAGCTTTGGCAGCAGCACGGAGAAAATACAGGAGAGTGCAAGAAAACAGGCACATTTCTCTAAGGGAGAGCCAACCCTGTCTAGCCCATCTTTGCTTCTTTGCAAGAGATTATTAAAGAGATCCACTCAGGGACCAGTTCAGGCAAGCTATGTCTCTATGGGTTACGCTCACAGCCGGTGTTATAAATCACTCTGTCCACAACCTGTACAAATTCCCTTTTTGAAAGATTAAAACAACTCTGCAGCAACTAAAATAAAGCTGCATCATTCCGCTTTCCTGCAGAGTTTGAAGCACTATAATGAAGCATGAAAGATCAGGGCTATTAAAACACAGGTTCAGATCAAATACCATTTTTCCCAGGCTTGCTCCAAGGTCCAAAACACACAATATTGCTGCTGGAAAACCTTTCTCTCAACATTCCTCTCCTTTTGTTTTCGCTTTTTTTTTTAATTTTTAATTTTAATTTTTAGAACCATTCTCTAATCTCCCAAGATCCCGAATGCACCTCTGGAAAGCAGGGAGCAGCTGCTATGCAATGCCACAGTTCCCAGTGACAAAGCAGCCCGTAATGCCTGGCTGGCCTGGCCGCGCTCAGAAACAGTGCTGCAGCTGCTCCCCAAAGTCAGGCATCAGAAAAACCTGCTCACAATCGAGTGGCCCTATTTTTCTCCAGGACAGCAACCTGTCTAGAGAGAAAAAAACCCACAAAGGTAAATGATGCCACAAGCCATTGCTGACATAAAATGTCCACATAAAATGCAGTAGGCCAAATTAGCTGTAAGATCACCACCAATTTCTCCAGTCCTGCAAGGTCAAACATCACTTCAGCTTTATGCACACGGCAAATCTTGTTGTAATCTATGATTATTCACATGTAAAGCTAAGCACATAAGTGCGTGCGAAACTAGAGATATAATCATTAAATGTAACAGATAATTGATATTTATACTGAGAAGAAAATTGACTTTTGTTAACCCCAGCCATTAAATTACTTCTTCAATACTATAAGAACGCAACAGCGAGCTATTGATCACTAGATTCATTACACTTTTATGACAAATTTGAAAGCAAAATGCCATTAAGTACAATACTACAGTTGGGAGAGAAAGGGGTGGGTGATGTTTGGGCTTAAAAGACAAAATAAAACCTTCAGTCTGCTAAATTCTTACCAAATAGATGTAAGGAACAGAGTTATTTCCTTGTACAACCAACCCAAATGCTCGCAGGTTTTAACTGCGACTGATTTGTTTGTTCTTTACTACTGCAAATGTCATAAAAGCGTTTTTTACCAAAGTAACACAACTAACAAAAAACAAATTGGACGAGGGCCAAAAAATAATTCATTATTCATTGACAGATGAACTGGAAATCTCAGTCCTGAAAAGTGCATTCTCTCAGGTTGTGAGAAATCACCAGACGAGAGAAGTGCTGGGTAACAATGACCTGTATGAGAGCCTGAAGACATGTTGGGCATCAGATACTTCCAGCTTTCATAACAACAGTCATATTTTCTTACAGTTCCACGTTACCAAATTAGCTGGATTGTCTTTAAGATATTTCTGAGGGACTGCACTGTGCTATTGTCTTGTAGGCTTTGATCATCACTGGCAAAACAACAAATTCACCTTCTCTTGGGCAAGAACAGCTTTCAGTTCACAGCAATTTACGAGATGCTTTCAGAGATCCAAGCTATCAAAGGAGTGTGAGGAGGAAGAGGTAAACAGCAATGGAAGCCATATAATTTTTGTATTCTAACATTCTAAACACTTATTTTATCAATCAGGTAATGTCAAACAGTTGAAATCTAAGTTCCCCATGCTGTTCTATCAACTGTATAGTCACAGCTCCATAAAAAGATACCTTGTTTTTAAGATGTGTTTTCTTAGAGAAGGGAAATTACTGAAAAGTAGTTGGAATGAAAACCCTAAGCCGCTTTTCCCTTAGTTGTCTCTCATCTATGTTTGTGAACTTTGTGGGAACATCAGTTCCTCATCACCTTTCACTATGCCAACAAAGGACAACTCACCCGCAGACTTGAGAGTACCACAAGTACTGGGAACCAACACAAATGTTTTGTCTGAAACCACCTCAGCCTGACTTCTGCAATACACCAAGTAAATGTATGGACAGTTGAGTTTAATATTCAGGATTAATCTCCTTTGTTTATTAATCCTCTAGAAATTAAATTTATTCTGTGTACTTTCTATACGCTGCCTGTTTGGATATAAACACAATGGAGAAAATGAAAAGAAAAAAAAAGAGCTGGAGATTTTGGCAGCAGCACAATGGCAAATGGGGCTTCTGGCTACCAAAAAAGTAGAGGAGGTTTCAGTAGAGACAGTGGAACAGATACAGTAGAGCAGACCCCTAGCCAAGGCCAGGCAGCACAGTGCCTCGGCTGAAGGGCACAAAGGCAGGCAGGCTGCTCTCTGCAGAGCTGGGTCCCAGCTGCAGCCTCAGCACTCAGAGACCTGTGGTTTCTTACCAGAGCCTCTGTGACCATGGGAAGCCTCAACATCAGGCAGGAGCCAAGGTGAGACCTGCCATAGAGCTGCAGTTTCTTAAGTCTCTTCCCAAGGCCACTGTCTGGGTTAACCACTGTGTGGCACTGCCCCTCCAGAGGTCACAGACTGCTCTTGTCTTTGGCAGACACATTTTCATTGCATGGAAGGTAGAGAAAGAGAAGCAACAGTCAGTGAGACAAAAGGGCAGCAAAGAACAGGAAAAAGACCTCCAACTGAAGTAGTAAGGCAAGTGGGAAAGCATCTAGTAAATAGTAGAAACAACAGTGATTCTAATAAAGCTTAAAATTCTCCTTTCAATCCTGCTGTCTGCTGCATTGCAACATATCAGCTCCTTGCTGCCCAACAGAATTCAAAAGGGTTTCAAGGTATATGGGAGTTACCTACCTATGATGCATTTCAAGTCACCTTCCCTGTAACTGATGAGTGAATTTTACAGTATTTTACAGGCAGTTTTCCTCTCATTCCACAATGCAGAATCATGCCATTAACATGGAGTGGTATAATAAGATACAGAACTGGTATGTTGAAGGACAATGTTCTGTCCTGTGATGTTATCGTTTCCATTTACTAGTGTGACTTCTTCCCCGGGACTGATAATTGCTGAATGCAAGCAGAATACAGCAAAACTTTACCACAACTGATGTGAGTCCTGGTAACCTCTGCCAAACTCCTCAAGAGTTTGGGATGGTCTTAAATGAGCATTTTGAAAGTGCAAGAGAAATGAGTAACTAACACTAAGTCGCAGACCAGACAAAGTCTAGCACTGTGAAAAAAGGAGGTTGAGTTTCTCCATGTTTTCTTTTTTTCCCCTATACTGTCTCTTAAAAAATAGCAAAGAACAGTAAGAAGCATAAATTTATCTTGCCCCAGGACACACCTACCTTTGTGATGAAAACAATTTCATAGAAGAAAAAAAGAGTTATTACTCTTTTCCCAGGCATTTCCCAATACACATCTACCTCACTTTGAGTGCTTCTGCAGCAAAGTAATGGATACAACTGATTGGAAAGTACTAAGGCTTTACAAGGACTAAACTTACCTAAGATTGCATTACAACAAAAGCTTGCACCGCTGAATTGATCTGTAGATGTCTGTAATTATTGCTTACTGTAGGGACAAAGTTTCTCACCCATAAAGAAAGTTCAGCCAAAGGAAAAAAAAATAACAAAATCACCCTTCGTGCCTAAAACCGGTACTTCCTTTGAATTTGTACAAAAAGCAGCACGAGATTTCAAACAGTGAAGAGCAAATGAGCATTGCACAATGCCATACTTACCCAGCAATAACAACTCCATCACAAGAATGTACATCACATAGGATTTTTCCCAGCTCGTATTGCAGCTGACTCACAGCACCACTGCGGTTCTGCACAGAAAAACAAGACTTGCTGTTAGTATTGTAATTAATTCATCTACCAAGTTTGTTTGCTTCCATGTAGGAAACCCTTGAGCTTTACTATTGCTGCCGACAAGTTGCTGTGCAGCTGAGAGAGAAGACCCGTGTATTTCATACTTGCCTCCTGGAACTTTTTACAGACAGAAGAAGAAAGAAGTCATCATTCACCATTATCATTTGTAATCATTAAGCAGAGAAACGTAACCATGACATCAAAGAAATGATACCTTTCTTTTTGCCAGAATATGTAATGAACAGAGAAGAAGCCTTCATCTTAAAGGCTGATTGTCAGTGCCTAAGGATGGATGAAGTAAAAACATCTTTCACCAAAGTCATGGGAGTAGAGCTGCAATCAAAGACCCATTCCTAAAAGCAACTGACTGTCAAGAAAATAAGCAGTATTACAGCTGGGGCCATGTCTCATAAATCCATCAGCACCTTTCCCCTTTTACCTAGCCAAAAGGAGCTGCAATTCAGAAGACCAGCTTCTCACTGCCACTTGTTTGAACCAGGTTCCCATTTTTCTCCAGCACCTGGATCCCATTAAGCCAACCTCTCCCTTTTACCTTCCAGTTGGTTCGCAGAGCACGCTCTTTGGCACGGCAGTCCTTCAGGGCGAGCTTCCAGCAGGGCCGATCAGAGATGCTCACATCCAACAGGTATCCTTCCTGTTGGCACAGCCGGTACCACAGCACCTCATCTTCTGCGAGCACTTTCCATGTTCTGCTGACCTGGAAACCAAACATATATACGTATCTCACATGAAACCATGTCAGATTTCATATAAAATAAAAACACGTAACATTTCTGTTGATTCTTTTGAGAAAAACTCGGTCAAAATACCCAGATTCTGTTCTGCTAAAACTGAACGAAACACAGACAGCACTGTTTGGAGGCCACATTGCTGACACCTGAAATAAGCGCCACAGAAAATTTGGAAAGGAAAAGGAGCAAGAAAACAATTAAGACAGCATTGTAAGCTTTGAGCAAAAATATGAATTTATTTCCACATTTGTTGTTAAGAAAAGCTTGCAGATCACGCCACCACCCTACTGACAATGCCTGATTAGGCTGGGTGACATTAGTGATTTATAACCTATTGTATTACAGTATGCATAAATAGGAATGAATTATTAAGTTTTTCAAGTAGCCTCAAGTTGCTGTCCATTTCAGAGAAAGCCGCTTCATCATAACCAATTGTGGGCTTAGAATTAAAGATTCAAGAGGTGAGATGCAACTTAAGTAGCATCTGTAATCTGTAACTCTTAATTTAGAAAAACAACACAACAAACTTAACCAATGAAAACTGCTGCCAGTGAAAGCTGTAATCAATTGGACACCGCTTCCAGAAGACTGAAAAAAAGCTTTTTGGGCTGACATCATTTTTAGCAGCACACAATTAAGTCCCCAGTGCCAAGATTACACCAAAAATCTAGGTCTTGCATTGATACAGAACCCCACAGCACCCACCACCCCATGTCTGCTTGCCATTGCTTCCATGTTTACACATAGCACAGAAGGAAAAACCTAACTACATTACTCATCTGCTGATTTATAAAATTAACCCCCTTTATATTTTGTTATCAACACGCATGCTTTGCTCCAGCCCTTCTAGAAACATGGCTTTTAAACACAAAGTTCAGCCTCACAAAGTGGTGTATGTTACAAGGAGAACTGAAGGCGTGAGATCCCTGCAGCTGGTGCAGGGCTGCAACAGGTCCCTGCATGCTCCATAGTGCCCCAGCAGCAGGACATGCGCTCAGCTACAAGCAGCACAGACACAGGACATGCCCCTGAGAATGCTGTGAAGCTCCTGGCTTTATTTACACTGTGCTGCCTCCATTGGGCTTGTTGCAGAAAGACACACATCACAGCTGTGCTTTCAAAATCCAACATCCCATCCCATCCAGAAAGAAGAACTGCATCATGTTTCATGACTCGTTTCTTTCAGGAAAAACAAAGAAAAAAGAACAGCAACCTGCAGGTATTTTAGGATCTGATCTGCACACAAGAGCAGCTCTCGAGCAGGAATACCCAAGCCCAGCAGCTAGCATTCCACTTAGCCACTGAAATGTTCAGAAGATGCACAACCTCTCTCCACCACCAAAGAAAGCAACCTGGACAGGGCAATGCTGCCTTACAAATTACCTAACATTACTGGGCACCTCTAGCAATATGTGCCATCACGTGCTACAAAAGCAAGAACACCCATGTGTGACGTCCCTCTCGCAGCAGGGACACATTCAGAAAGCTCAAAGGGAAATAAAAATACATAGATGTATATATATTGTATTATTTTATTTATTTTAAAAAAAAAAAAGGTATATATTCTTCAAACTGGTAGAGTTTCACGGGGAATATGCTCTGAAATTGATTTTAAAGCAATATAAACCCACACGTTACTGCTCAAAGGAACACCTAAGCAGCGTTTGGTGTCTCCACAAAGGAGCAGAGCGCCCAGCTGAGCTCAACCAGCAGCACAGGTCCCTCTCCTGGCCCCAGAAGGGAGCACGCTGCTGCTGACAGCCACGAGGCAGCTTCTGTCTGTGCACCAACCCACCAAGCCCAACTCTGTCCACATTTGCCTGCTTTAATAGGAAGAGAGTAAAATAAATAAAAAGGAAAAGATACACCATTGGAGTTTGCCAAAGCAGACAGTGTTTGTGCAGACCTTTCTGGTTTCAAGGCCATAAAAAGTATTCCATAAAGACAGTCAGAAAAAAGAAGGGGAAGACAACCACATAAAATCTGGATGCCTTTTCAGCTTTCAGGAATAAACATTCAAGGGGAACAGAGATCCTATCCTATTATGAATTTTCTTTTTAAATCAAATTACATCAAATCCTGCTGCTTTACAGGCACGACTTTCCAACGGGTCCCTAATGCAGCCTTTTCTTAACGCACCAAAACTGGCATGGCAATCCCTTGTAAAAGCCCCACTGAGCGAGCCTCAGCTGCAAGAGCCCTCTAATAAAAGTATCTCGAGCATTTCGCTTTACAGCACCACTGTGAGCTGCCGCATTAAAACCAGCCATTGGCTCCAAGTCAGCTTTATTGGAGCTGCCTGACTCGGGGTTTCAGGTGAGGCCCCAAAAGCCACAGTGTCACAGCTTTATTTGCATGCACCCACACATTCTGTTTGTTGAAGATGAGCTGTTGCACACAAAGCTCTTCTGAAATGCCAGACATGATTATTTCCAAATTTACACTCCATGCCAGCTCCTACAATGATCGATAACAATATCTTATGGGGTTGTTTATAGATTTAGAGGCTGTAATTTAATTTTGTCATTAGTGTTCCCATTGTCGTTTTACTATGATTCTCAAAGCAACTTTGGTTTTCCCCTGAGCTCCACAGAGGAACAATTTTCTGTCTGGAGTTCAGCAAGCAATAACGCTCTGAAGGACTTCAGAGGCTTTTGCTGACATGGGTTTTGCTGTTTGGTTTTGTGTCTGGGGATTTTTTATTATTATTATTACTTGTTTTTGCAAAAGCAAGCAAAACAAAGTAACTAAAAAAATCCACCTCTTCCCCTGAATCCTAAACTCTAATCCTGTCTTAATCAACTGGCTTAAATCCTAATGAAGGTTTATTCATCCCTCCCCATCTGATAACTGCCTTTGCTTCATTAGGTTTGTTTTCTTCCCTGGTCACACAAAGATAGATTCAAGGTTCATTTGCTGAATCCAGGGGCCTCATTTTGAAGTATCTGGACTTTCAATTCAGTACAATACTTAGCGCCAAGTAGTATTTCAGCCAAAGCCATTCAGATGCACATTTACCAGGTGGAAGCTGCTCATCTTTTCAATTCGCAGCCATAATGTTATTTTAAGTCTCATCCTAAGCCCTGCGCTCAGGAAATCCTCATCCATGCCTTTCTCTGCTCTCTCCCCTAAGAGGACGGTGGGTGATTATTTGTACACAATCACGATACATGAAAATATGAACATGAAATACCTAAGATTTTATTTCTCAAATCTCTAACACTGAAAACCAAACACTTTGACAATTCCAGACTCTTCAACAGCAAGCATCTGAAATTCTTGATCTGTGCAAGACAATCCATTCTTGAATTCCTAGAAACAAGCTCTCTTGTCCTAGATACATACACAATTGCTGTGTTAGTAAACATTTCCAAGCGTCTCTCAGATGAGAACACCAACAGTTCAAAGACAACTTCCCAGTGATCTGTACAGAAATAGAACTCTGTCCTAGCGTTGCTAAAATTCAATAGACGCTGTCTAGAAGTGTTTCCCACCACAAAATGTAAATTATGTGGCCTCTGGTATTTACTAGAGAGCAGTAACACAACTGAAGAGCACACAGCTTCACACAGCGGACATGTCACCTTATCCTAAAGCTGACAGTTTGTGGCCAGATCCTAAGGCCATGAGCAAAGCCCTGCAGCACCAGCCTCAAATAACACAAAGGGTTCTGATGCATTCCACGAGCCATAGTGGCCTAAGTGGTTGTTTTTTCTTTTAGAATCACAATGAAGGAGAACCTGTTCTCAAATCCTCATCACAGCAGTCACAAAAGAGTCACCCATTGCCTATCAATCTTATAACAGCCAGACAAAAGACAGATAAATCAAAAGGTTCTCCTAACTGTCAGCAGGGCCAGTTAAAACCTGGAAGAAAAAGCACTGCAATTCTGCTGAGACACTGAGCCCCAGATACCTTTCTCTGCTTGCTGAAAATAGGGGATATCAGTAGGGACTGGTCTGTTGGACACCAGTGGGTATCACATGGGTACCGCACACCCACCACAGCTCGGGAACTGATGACACCATTAACTGAAGTGCTACACGTGGCTTCAGTGTTCCAAGTGCCATACGGATAGCTTGTGTTTTATGGTCCTAACTTCAAAAATCAAAGAAAAGCTGTGGGGAAGAGGGGGAAGGGGAAATATCAGGGAGAAATTAAAGTTCTCCAGAGCAGTCTGTGATGTGATTAAATCTCAAAGAGATTCTGCAGTCAGGCTACTTTATTGTTAGTCGGTTACCAATTTGGCTTAAGGAACTAAGCAAACAGGTTTTCTCCAAAGGCACTCACAGTTCACGATGCCAATTCCACTGGCTGGCCCAATTTCTCTGAAGTCCCAAGGCACCTTAATAAAAAAACCTTTCTACGCTAACAACGTAAAGCAGCAGGGCTTTCCATTTAACAGAAGAGGTCTTTCCCCCTCCTCTCACCAGAAGACAAAATCACCAAGAGAAAAATGAAAATGGCATTTATTTTTATTGCTCTGCTTTTTATTTAAACACGTCAAAAGAAGCCAGCTCTGCACTAAAAGCATTGGATATCCATCTCATTCGGAGAGCCTTGTAAAGCACTGGGCATGTGCTCAGCTACCTGTCAGCTGCCACAAAGGAGCATCTGACTCAGTCTCCGAAAGCAAATGAGAAACGTGGAAAATCTGCTGAGTGTTAAACACATCTTTTGAGAACAGATTCAAATGTAAAACAAACGTGAGAGAAACTGAGTGCAGCTCAAGCACAGAGAAAAGGAGCAGCCCTGCAGCAGCCAAGCTTTTTGCTATGCCACAAAGTAAACTGATCATGCCTGAGAGAAACAAAAGAGACTAAACTAAAAGTAATCCACTCCCCAAATGCAACCTTGTTCCATTTTGTGGAACGTGGCCTTAACTGGTTTTTATCTCCCTGTATCAAATGACTGAAAAGGCCTGTTTGAAAGTTTCATTCTTCTAGACAGCACCAAGAATCATTCCAGAGAACATGTTTCCTTTGCACCAGCAGCCCCACCAGAGGTTCTTCTCTTCTAGCAGCCCCTGTTCCTACAATGCATTAGCAAGTCAAAGATTTAAGCAATGAAGACCGGTAAGTACTTAAAACTGTGACTTGCTCAGACTCTTAAGTTCAAAGACCAATTTAATTTCAGTGCACATGTCATTTGGTTAACGCTTGCATTATGCTTGCCATCCACTACTAAGCTTTGCCCTGTTGTTACACATTAACATTTCTTTATCTTACAAACAGTCCAGGGAATATTTCCAGTATCGTACAAAGAACCATTCTGATTGGATTTTAAGCAGCAGCAAGATGTGTTTTGTACATAAGAGCTCAACCAACAGCAGCCTGAAGCACTAAACAGCAATGATGGGAGAAGCTGCAATTCACGTTCACAACACTATTTTACAGGGTAATCAGCACTTGCTGATTTAAGTTTGCTTTGGAGGCTCATTCAGAGAGGAAGTTCATCTTTTAGTGCGCAGAAAAAGGAGAAAGAGGCTCAAGAACATGAGATGAGCAGTCTAAGTACAGTTGGCTGGAAGGAAAGGCAGTTAGTGATGACACAAGAACTACATCTCAGAACACAATGGTCAAAGCGCTATCATGGTGTTCAGCCACAGAATGATATAAATTATGGGGACAGGGCAGTACCCTTTAGGAATTTAGCTTTGTATGAAACTAATAAAGACAAAAAGTTTCTACTCTACAACATCTGTCAACTGAGAAATGTTGGGGTGGGAGCAGCTTCATTGCCACTCTTAAGTGCTGAGCTCTCAGTGGTGCAGCAACACAGTCAGCTGCTTCTGACTCTAGCTGCTTGAATTAAAATATCTTGCAAGTGTTTCTTTTAAATTGTAAGGTTTTGGTTACATCCAAGTCACAAATGTTTGGGTTAGCTACACTCAACTGGAGGCTGTAAATCCAGCTCAATTATTATTACTTTTCAATATGCAGTTTGGGAAGAATTTCCAGTAACTACAACCAGCTGAGCCACTAGGGCTGACACACGTTCCCTGCATCACAGTGCCTTACTGCTGCTTGACCACACGTGCTTATTCGATGTGGGAAGCAAACTGCCAGCACTGCTTACCTGAGCACACTTCCCCAGTTCAGCCTTTCCCAGATACTGAAATATCTTCAATGCCAGTTCGTAGGGCAGATGGACATCAAAGAAAGGAACCTCATTGATTTCATTCTGGGAAGACAAAAAGAAAGAAAATAATTTGTTAGGCTTCTTTATTGCATAGCCAAATAGTAGCAACAGTGACGGTGGTATTAAGAAAGAATGCTGTATCCTCAGTGCCATCACAGCTCCATAGCAAAGGCAGAAGTAATCCCCCCTCTCCATCCCTAAGGGCACAGCATCACACGGGTCACGCTGGCATGACAGTACCTGAGCTACATTCTGCTCACTATGAGCCACAGTGGACAAAGTATATTACATTGCTAAGTGGAGCTAGAAAGCAAATCAAAGAAAACCACAAGGCTTATCTGTAGTCACAAGGCACAGAAAAGCAAGGTAAGCTGTAACACAACTATTTCTCTAAGGCTTCAGTGTAAAAGAAAATCAAATAGGTGATGTAAAGTGAAGGAATATTTTGATATAAAACCAAGTGAAGATGCTGCTGTAGTTTGCTTCTGCCCATCAGCAACACCAATTTCTTTTTTAAGAGCATGTTGGAAGGGCCACTGCTTCAACTCATTACCATAGTAACATCCGTAAACCAAAGAATCCATTGCTTCTATCTAATTGCCGAATGCAGCACAAATGCTGTTCCTTGCAGGGCTTTTTATTCTATCTCACTAATAAATCTTCCTGTCATTTTTTGCATCAGATTTGTCCTCTTCTTCATTTCTGCCTGGAGATTCCAAAGTTTCTATACTATAAAAAAAAATAGAGTGCAAAACCAGCCCACTGTAAACATTTCTGCATGTCACTCATTCTAAAGTTCTGTGCTCCAGCATTTTGTTTCCCTGATGTCTGCATCCTCTTCCCAAGTGCTGCGGAAGAAAAGCTGTGGGCGCCTCTTCCCTGGCAATACTCCAGGCCACGGATGGGAACCTGGGCAGCCTGATCTGGCAGGAGCAAGCAGCCCAAGGCAGGGGTTGTGGGGGGCTCTAAGGACCCTTCCAACCTAACCATGCTCTGTTTCTACCATGTCCCCATCAGTCTCCACATATGCCAGGCTGGCTGGGACTGTACTCTGACTCCGAGCACTTCTCTGGCCCCAAGACCCTTATTTTTCAGCAGGTCTCTACTACACAAGCTCCTTACTCATTAAAACCGGGTCTCTTCACAGTACCAATGAAGTGGCAAAACAAACAATATCGGATTTATTTAAAGCACAGTTACACGGATAAACTATTGTATAACACACTGAAAGGTTTTAAGGCAAAGCATACCACACGCTAGAGACAAGTGTGCAGACAGCACAAAGAGGGGCACTGCTCCCATTGGGCTGTGTCAGCAGGACAGCAGCAGCCTCTAAATACAAAACCGTGCCCATGTGCTGAGGCTCCTGGCAGCCTGCATTGGCCCTCCTCCTCCTCCCTTCTCCTCTCCCCTCCCAACAAGGCCCACAGGCACCACTCCCCACTGTGGGTTTGCACACTGTTTCCACGTGGTTTTAACTGATTTCATCTCCAAAGTGGACGCTAAATAAATAAATGGGTCCTAAGTGCATTGCCATGGCCACACACAGGCAGAGCTTGAGCTGGGCAGATGTGAACCAGCCTAGCTCTTGAAACCACGCAGCCCAAATGAGTGAGAGGAGCCATGAGCAGGGCTTAGCCCTGGGCTTATGGGCTTGGGCACAGCACCACTATGAGTACATTGCTTCCAAATTGGAGCTGACCCATGGCCAACTAGAACCCAGTCTGTCCGTGTGTACCAAAGATACATCACATGCAGGCTGCCTATGGCCTGCCCAGCACAGGCACAGTGCAGCACTGACAGCTCTCTGCAAAAAGGACAACAGCAGCCACACGGATCTATAAACTAACCTACAGGACAATGTGCAGCCAGTTCTAATGGGATATTACGAGTAGTAAGTGTTAACATCAGTGCTGGTGACCAGCAGTGACCCAGCTCAGTGCTGGAGGATCACTGGGGCTGCTGCCTCCCTGGACAGGTTCCTGGGGACCAATGGAGAGCTGATTGCAGGGATCAATCTATGCCTTGCAGGAAGAACTGTAATCTGCTCCTTTTTGTTATTCTTTTAAGCAAAGAGTAAACGGCCACAGTGAAGCCAGTGAGAAAAACGTGTCTCCCCCGTAGTTTTTCCACATTGCAAATAAAAACTCTGTTGCACTCGAAGGATCACCAAGACAACTTTTAATGGGCTCAGAACTGCATTTAAGGCTTTTTCCCAATTAATTCTACTATGCAAAGAACTCACACTTGTTTTCCTACTACTCTACAGCGTCACAACACGGCATATCCGATACACCCACACTGGAGAGGCTTCAGTAAGGGGCAGAACAGAAATTCTTAAAATAAAACCCACAAACCTGCTCCGAAGGACGGAAAATTGATCTGTGGAGCTACGGGGCACACACAGCCCGAGATCGGGGCTCACACAGCCCGAGATCGGGGCACACGCAGCCCGAGATCGGGGCACGTTCTGACGGCCCAGCCGCCCTCCGCAGCCCCCCATGGCCCGGTCGGTAGCCCCCCCACACGCCGGGATAGGCCTCGCCCCGCAGCCCGCCCTACCAGGTCGCGGATAAGCTGTCCCAGCAGGTCGTCGGCCTCATCCCCCGCGGCCTCCTCGCAGGGCCGGGCGGCAGCAGGGCTGCGCGGGGCCGGGCTCCCTCCGTCCAGCAGGCTGCAGGCCAGCTCCAGGCAGCCCGACCCGTCCCTTCCCAGCCCGTCGGGCCCCTCCGCCGCCTCCTGCCGCCGCCTCTTGCCGCCCGCCGCCAGCTCCTCCCGCCATCGCCGGCGGAACAGCTCCAGCTCCGCCGAGCCCTCGGCCATGGCGGCGGGCCGGGCCGGCCCGGAAACCGCCCCCCGCGCCCGCGCGTTCCGCGCCTCAAAGGTTCCTACCCCGCTGCGGCCGCGCGGGAACGCGGCGCTGAGCGCCGCCGCCATTTTGTGCCTGAGGGAGAGCGCGAGGCGCGGGCGCTGCGCGGCGGCGGAGCAGCGGGGGGGGCTGAGGGGATGCGTCCCGCAATGGAAGGGCTGTGTGCTGCCCGCAGCTGCTCACGCAGCTCCCTGACCTTCTCCCACCCGCCCGGCGGTGTCCCTGTGCGCTGTGAATCCATTGCTGTGCGGTCATTGTGGTGTGTGGGTCAGCACAGCCCTGCGGCCTGCGGAGCCCGCAGCCTCCTTCATGCACTGACAGCACGGCTGGAAAGAGGGGATGTTTGGCCCGGTGCTCCCTGCTGCCCACACACTGTATAAGCCGTGCTGCTGCCCCACAGGAGAGCAGCGTAAGGTAACAGGCAGAGGAGCAGCACAGGGATTCTTGTTCCTGTGGATTACCTCATTTTGGGACGGATCTGCTGTATTTAGACCCCTCCCCTCCATAAATAAATAAACACGCCAAAGTTTCCCTGTACAAATGCTGCTTGGATGGAGGGGTGGGCGGCTGGGTGTCATCAGCTGCGGTGCAGCTCCTCCGGGGGGGTCTCCTGGTCCCCCCTGCAGTGCCTGAGGAGTGCTGGCAGCGCAGGGCTGAGCACACGGCCTGTGGTCAGAATCAGTAATGCTGCTGCTGATGAAATCCTCTCCAGCCCTTTGTAATCCCCCTGCCGCCCCCTCCATCCTCGCTCTCTGTCACTCCCACTCTGTTCCCAGCTCCCTGAACCCCCCAAGCCCGTGCTGTACCTCAGCTGTGACAGTAACCCTGCCCCCCACACCCAGACAGCACCCCCCTGTCCCACGCTGTCCCCGTGCCGCTCCATTTCCACACTGACCCCCACCTCACCCTCTCCCCTCAGGCTGTACCGTCCCTGCTCCCTCACCTCCCACCTAAACTACCCCCCCACCCCCCACCCCCCCCCTTTCATCCACATTTACCTCCATCTCTGCACTTGGAATAACTCTGTTCCCAGGTCTCACATGTCTCGGTACACAAACACCATCACTCAACAGGCATTCTGACCCCTGATCCCATGCTGCCTCTCTTCCCAATTGGATCCTCTGTCCCACCAAAGCTTCCCCCACTCACCTGCCCCACCACCCAGACTCTCAGTTCTCAGTACAACCCCTCGACTGTCTCCTTGCCCAGCCCATACTCCCCCCACTCAGTTCCCATGCTGCTCTCCCATCCTTATGTCCCCTCCATCCCCCAATTCCTGCTGTCCCCCTCCCACACCCTCGGAGCTATTTGTCCCCTCACTGCTCCTCCTGTCCGTTCAAGTCCCACCGGAGCTGCCCCCTACACCCACCTGCCCCACCATTCCCTCCCTTCTCACACTACACCCCAAACTGTCCCTTCACCCCACTCTGTGCCCCCATCCATCAGTTCCCACCCGGCCCTCCTATCCCCACGTCCCCTCTGTCCACCGTGCCTCCTCCCACATCCACCTGCACCCCCAGCCCCCCGCTCGGTTATCCCCTATCCCTCAATCTACCCCCCACCACTGTCCCCCCCCAGTCCCTCCGTTCTCACATTACACTCACAAACTGTCCCTTCCCCACCCTGCCCCCCCAGTTCCCACCCTGCCCTCCTTTCCCAATGTTCTGTTCCCTAAGTCCCCCCGTGCACCCCTCCCACCCCACAGCCCCCCCCAGCATCCCCCCCATTCTTCTCTCACCCCCCCGGTACCCTCCGTCCCCACACCTCCTCCACCCCCGCCCCCCTCCGCCGCCGAGCACCGCCCCGCGGGGGATGATGTAACCCCCCCCCGGCCCCCGCCCGCCGCCTCCCTCCCTCCCTCCCGCACACGCCGCGGCACTCGGCGGCGAGCGGCGGCTCAGCCATGTGCCCGTGCGCGCTGCGCGGCGGCCCCCCCGCGCCCTGCCCCTGCAGCCCCGGCCGCGCCGCCCGGCCCTCGGCCGCCGCCCGCCTGGTGGCCGCCCGCTTGCGCCGCGTGGCCGATGAGCTGGAGCAGCGCGCGGCGCGGGGCAAGGCGCGGGGCCGGGGCCCGAGCTGGGCCGGCCGCCGCCTGGCCGCCGCCGTGTGCCTGCTGTGCGCCCTCACGCCCGCGGTCGCGCTGGCCTGGCTGATCCGCAGGAGGAGCCTCTAGGCGAGACGGGCGCTGGCCGGAGCGGGGAGCAGGCGGGACGCGCAACAGGTCGGCACCGCGGCGGGACGGGCGGGCGGGCGGGGAGGGGCGGCGGATCGCGCTGTCCGCGGTACCCGGCGCGCCCGGCTGCGGGGAGTCAGTGCCGGCAGCGACCTCCGGTCCGCTCTTCTCCGGTTCCCCCTTCCCCGGCTCTCCCTTCGCCCCTTCCCTAATTCCCCCTTTCTCCCTCCCCTAACTTTCCCGCTCCTGTCTCCCCCCGCCCCGCTCCGCTCCAGCCCAGTAGTTCAGCGCCGTAGGACCCGCAGCTCTCCCCCACGTCCCGCACCAGCCGGTGCCGTAGGACACCCCTCAGCGAGGTCCGCGGCTGCTGTGGACCTTCCCGAGGCGCAGCACGGATCTCAGCCTGGCTGTGCCCGGCGCTGTGCATTGGGTCGTGCAGGGGTCCCACACCAGGGAAAAAGCGTTCAAGTGCTGTTAGTGAAGGTTCCCGGAGCCTCCCCAGCAACAGGGCAGTGGGGAGCAGCTGCTCCCATAACCTACTGCTGCCCCAGTGATCCCTAAACTGGCTGGGACAGCCCTGTGCCTCCACCCCAGCAGTGCTGGTGCCTTGGTGGGGAGCAGAGTGCAGGAGGAGACAGCGGGGACATGCAGCAAGCAGCTGGGAGTGCAGGGCCTCGTGGGGTCTTCTCGGGGATTTGTGTTGCTGTGCTTTGGGACTGAGAGTTCTCCCCGCGGACAGAGGAGCAGTGAATCCTTTCTCAGGTGCTTTAAATTACAAATGTGTTCAGAATTAGGGAACATTTCTTCTCTGAAAGAGCAGAGATGCAGTGGCACAGCAGCCCAGGGAGTGCTGGGGTCACTCACCTCCCTGGGGGCGCTCCAGGAAGGTGGAGATGTGTCACTGGAGGACATGGCCATTGGACACACGGGGCACGATTAAATACAGACATGCAGTGTGAGGAAAAGTGTGCTTGTCTCAAGAGGGGCTGCAGCAGGGATGTGTGTGCAGCATGGCGTGGGCTCACCGCTGCCCACCACGCCGTGTGCCTGTGGCTCAGCTGGGTGCCTTGCAAAGATCTCTTTGGCAACAAAGCTGGCGTTTCGTTAGAGCAAATCAGAGCTTCCATCTGTATGGGACCATCAGCGCAGGGTGTGGGGCTCCAGGATAGCGCCCTCAGAGCGCTGGGCAGCACCATCAGTGTGTGGGGCTGTGCTTGGGTGCTGCCTTCCCTCCCTTTGCTTTGCCTGGTTGCAGCAGTTGGAAGTGAAGGCAGCTGTGTGATGTGCCTGTTTGTGCTCAAGAAAAGTTGGAATCCACGGGGAAGTGCAGCGCTCTCCCTTATCTGGAATCCCAAGTGTGCTGCTCTCCTAGAGAATTCCCCTGCCCAGTGCCCGATGGGGAGCAGGGTGGGTGGGAAGGAGCCTGAGGCTGCTGGATTTCAGGTTTGCATGCCTTTGGCCATGTGGATTCTTTTCCTGATCTCTTCTGTTGTTGGCCTCGCACAGCCCTCACCCCCACGAGCCGTGTGCAGCCAGCAGAACCCAGGTGCTTAGTGTGGCTTTGAGGAAGATGCAGCAGCAAAGCAAAGCGTTACTGTCAGCACAGCGTGCTCAAGGAGGACAGAGCAGCCTGGTGTGGGGCAGTGAGAGGCTGGAAAGTGTCTGTGTGGCCCTTTGCATGGTGCAGCCTTGTCTGACTGCCAGCGGCGTGTGGCCGAGCTGCAGTGCAACTCCAGAGTGAGAAATGTGTGCTGTACATCTCAGTTCCCGTGCTATTTCTGCCGTTAATTTGTTTGTTCTCCTTCTGGAGTAGCACTTTGCTCGCACGATGAGATCAGCTGATTGTCTGCAGTGCCTCAGAGCCGAGCGGTAGCAGAGCGCAGTTGGGTTAGATGTGGACACCACAGATATCCTTCTGTCCTCAGAGATGCTCCCGAGTGCCAGTAACTTAATTCTCTAACAAGATGGGAAGCTCGGGCTCTGAGCACTGGTGGTCTTGACCATGCATAGAACAGCTCCTAAGACGAGAGCAACTTGTATGGTGCTGGGAGCTGTCCCTTAGGGCTGGATGTGACCATGCAGCTCAGGACACAGCCCCCTGTGCCAGGGAACTTCTGCTCCCAGCCGCAGGTGATGGCAGAGGAGGGAGGATGGGGCCCACTGCATGTGACCGACGTTTTGTCTCTGTAGACCGTGCTTGGGATGTGGAGATGAAGGCTTTGTAAACAGCAGTTTGATAATCTATAATCTGACATCACCTTGAAATATCCAGCCAGGGCATGAAGTGTAGTTGTCAGTGCCAGTTTGGCATACAGTGTCACTTGTATTTCGCTCTATTAGTTCAGAAGTGGCAGTGTATTAAAATCGAACCCTGCTCGTCCCTGCCAGCTCCAGCAGCCTGGTGCTGTGCCCACCGTGCTGCCAGCAGTTCCCCCGCTGTTTGCTGCTAGGTTCATGCAGAGCCACTCTGTCCAAAGTCTCAATGCAGTTAATTATCTGTGTTAAAATGGGGTTGATAAGATTTCTGGAGATGTCACACAGAGCGGTGCAGGAGCGCAGAGAAGACAAAGGCCCAGAGGCGGTGCTGCTGACACGGTGGGCTGAGGGGCTCAGCAGTGCTGCAGCTCTGCAGGAGGACAGACATCCGGAGGGCTGTGGCACAGAGGCTGTGCTCTCAGTCCCCTCCTGGAGGGCAGGAGCCTGCTCTTGTTGAGGGCAGCACCCCACGCACCGACCCCACCAGCCCCAGTGTGTGCAAGGGAAACCTTCAGCATTAACTTCCATGATGGACAGGCAGCAGAGCTGTCAGAAATAAGCAGCTATTCAGAAATGTGTCTTTCCTCAGGCAGGCGGTGGCCAGGTGGGCTGGTGCTGTTTGGGGAGGTTTGAGCTCCTGCGCACTTCTTTACCCACTCTTCCTACAGTGAGCTGTCCCATACACATCATCCTTCCCGTTTCCTCTCTTGTAGATCCACTCTTTTTCCATCTTGCTCCTCCAGTCCCCTCCTAATAGGTCTTTTTTTTTGCCTGGAAAGGTACCCTTCTGTCTCCCACAGAGATGCTAATGAAGTGTGAGTGTACATGGATGCGGGCTGCTTGGGAATTTGACAGGGCTCTTGCCTAGCCCTTGTTTTCTCATTAACCTTCTGCTGAGTGAGGGAGGAAGCAGGAGTGCCTCGTTTTGTTCCTACCTTAAGCTTCCTGAGTCCTCAGATATCGTTTCTTCTTTAAATGTATTATTAACAGTTATTTTGTTTATTAAGAGTGGAACTTGTGCCAGTTGAATTGTAACCCATTTAGATCAAGAAGTTCCATGCTGCTGTGTTAGCTGTGAGCAGAGCTCCTTCTGCCAGCTGCTACTGGGGCACGGGCTCAGCTTTATCCAGGGCTTTACAAAGGTGGTACTCAACCATGGCCTCGTGTCCTGCTCCCCAATAAAGACGGACTGAAGAAGTGCTGAGATCAGAGCAGGGTCAGCTCATGCCTGTCCTGCTCAGCTTTCTTTTCTTCAGGTGAATGGCAGCTTAGCAGCGTCTATGAGAAAACTGTTGGATTTAAGGCTGGGAGTTCAGAGTGATGGGGAAGTGTAGATGTCCAGATCTATGAAAGCAATGGGATCTGCCAGGGCTGGCTGAGATGGTTTTGCAAATATCAACCCGTGTGATCTGTTGTCTCCCAGCCTGACGGGTTAACACACGAAATGAGCGTTCTGAGTGGGTCCTGCGTAACCCCAGGTGCCCAAGAGGGGAGGGATACGGCACCAGAGGGAGCGTTGGCTCTCATGAAAAAGTTCAAAGCAAAAGGATTTTTTTTGCTCTATCACATTTTATCACATTTTCAGTCCGTGTTTTCACTAGACGTTGGATTTGGCTTTAAAAAGGGCAGTTGTAAATCCTTCCTTTTTAGTGAAAAAAGAAGTTGGTCATAGTGGAGAATCCCGCCTGAATGTTTTGATGTTACAGGAGCAGCGCTACACGGGGACTACGCTGGCACTCCTGTCCTTACCATCCACCCCACTATTGCAAGCAGGATGCAGTTTGGCTTTACTGAGCCTTTTTCAGACCCAAAGTACCAAATCTGATCCATCCGCTGAGTGCCTATTGTGGGAAATTTGGAGTAACTCCACTGAAGTCAAACGGGTTGCCCTGGATTTACAGTGCTGTAAGTGAGATCAGAATTTGGCTCCAAGTATATTCCATTAATGAGTCAGATACTGGCACTGCAGCCAGCGTGCACCCAGAAATGGCTTTCACACAGCCCAGGGTATTCAAAGTTGTTTTATAGGAGGACGGGCTGAAGGCCAGGATTCTGGGGCTCTCTTTTATTCTTTCTGTGAAATTCACCTTTCCGCAGAAGGCCAGCATCAGGCTGAGGCAAAACCAGAGAGCCATTTAATCTCTCTAACACTGAAGCTCGTGAGATGCGTGAACATGGAGCTGAGCTCCCTGCTGTGCCCCACAGCAGATTTATCACCCGGAGTTCAGAATGTTGCAGGATTTATCAACTTTTACGGGTTTTTAAAGATTTTCTGTATGTTAAGTGACACAGAGAGGCAGCGTGTAAAATATAATGACACCACGGAGGATCTGTAGTGGGCTGAGTAGGGCAGAGCAGGGCGAGGGATCAGGGCTGCTGTTTGGGAGTGCTGCTCCAGGAGAAACAATACATGCAGACTGGGTGGTTTTGCTTGGGAGAAATTGTTGAATGAAATCCTGAAGTCTTTACTCAAAGGTGACTCGAGGAAATACCTCAGCGTGTGTAAGCACTGATGTTGCTGGCTTGCAACCAGAGGGCTCAGGACCCTACAGCTGCTCCGGCTGAGCTGTGCCGTCCCATCGGTGGACATGGTGTGTTTTAAAGGCTTCTCTATGAAGACGATGTATGTGAGAAGTGTAGGAGCTGGGAATCCCCTCCTTGGGATGTTCCATCCGGCTGCAGGCAGCAGGGCACTTCAGGTGTGTGTGTGTGTGTGTGTGTGTGTGTGTGTGTGCAAGCCTGTGTACGTGCAGATAGGGAAGCTGTTGAAGCAGTGTGGCTCGCTGGTAGCACTGATCGCAGCAGGACGAGTGAAAAATGTGCTTCACGTCTCCGTGATTCATCCTGGCATCAGTCCTTCCAGCTATTTGCGCTGCTGCTTTGGATTCCTCGAAAACATAAACAGAGAAGGGAAGGCTGTGCTGGCCGCATCCCGCGCACACAGTGACTGGGCAGCCGGCAGCAGGTGGGATGGAGCAGGCAGGCAGCAATGGCACGGGGCTGACCAGGGCTGTAGGCAGTGCCCTCCACTCTCCTGCCCACCTCAGGTAATCGCAGAGGCAGTGCTGCTGGACCGCCGTAACCTTGGCAGCAGCACAAGCAGAGCAGAAGCACAGGAGGCAGGGAAGCAAGTCTGGGTTTACACCGGAGTAATGCGATCCGAATGCTCCCCAAAGCTGTTTGCAGTCCTAATTACACTCTGACTTCATGGCTGATGCAGTTGCAGAGTCAGCTGCTCCCCCTCCCTCCTCCCGCCCGGGTGAAGTCACCTCATCCTGAAGGCCAGCCGAGATTTCTCCGCTGAGGTTGCTGTAAGATCGCTCCTTGCTGTGGGATCCGCAGCCTGAACGTTGGGATGTGCCCCAGCAAAGGCTGGCACCGACAGACCTGGGTATCGGTGCGGGAAATGGCAATGTCAGAGCAGATGCCCCTTGGGCACCTCTCCTGCTAATTTGCACTTAGATGGGTGCCTTTCTCTGAGCACTTTATTAATTAAGGCTTGCAGCCCACCTGTGAGGCAAATAAGTTATTACTGCCCTCATTTTCCAGCAGCAGCTGAAGGAGGTGGTTTTCCCGAGGCCGCAAATCTAATCAGTGGCAGAACCAGGAGTGAGTTCTGCCGGTCTCTGGTGATGCGCAGTGCACCCCACTGCCAACCTGTGGCAAAATGAACGGCTTCCCTAAAAGCTCACAGAGAAGATGGAGCATCCAAAGGAAGCCTCACAAAGTGGGAGCACAGCTCGAGCCCCGCACGGCGCAAGGATAACAGCATCACCTCTTGTGTTGAACCACAAAACCACCTTCCCTATAAATTATATACCTCTTCCAGTCGGTAGATTTAGCAGGAGGGTTCAAGCATAAATTTTAAGGGAGCTTTTATTGTAAGCAATGCATCAATATAATTAAAACCAAACACAATTCTTTTGCTTTCTTAGGCTGGAGAAAAACCCTGTGCCCTTGGAGAAAATTGTTTCCCCTCTTCCTACAGGGAATCCAGAGCCTGAGCAGCAGCTGTGAAGAGTGGAGATAAAGAAAGAAGTGGAAGATGTTGGAAGTGCTTTGGGCAACGTGAAGAAGGATTTGCACCGAAGGAGCTGTTCAAGGGCCCAGCCGCAAAACAGAGACACATACATGCTTATATATAGAAGAATGTAAACCCTCCTGTATGCATACGTTAAAACGTGCATGCCTTGTTGAGAACGTAAGCAACATTCCTTGTAGATGATGGTGGTATGAGCATTTGTGCTCCTGCAGTCTGAGTCAAAAGATTAGTGATGTCCCTGCTGTAATGCTAGCGCTGTCTCCTCTGCGCCTTGTCTATGGTGGCATCAGTGTCCCTTTCGATGCAGCAAGCAAGAGAAAATAGATACATGTCTGGAGTTAAATAATACCTGCTGCAACGTGGGCATGTTGTAACCGTGGTGGTGGGGGAAGAGGTGCTTAGCAGCTCGGACAGCAGACAGTTTGTGTGTGTATATATTAAGCGCTATAGCACCAGGTGAGATAAGCTTTTCTTATGGTTTTTGTTTCTCTGGTGCTACATTTACTATTTGTCCGGGGCTAGATTGCCTCTCTGTGGTGCTACAGTTTCCCCAAGAGGATGTTCTGAAACATGGGACAAGGAGAAATCTATTTTGGTTATTGATATTTATACACAAAAGAGCAAAAAAAAAAAATACTACTTGTTGAGAAGGTGCTATTTTATTTTCCTTTTCTTCAGCCTCTGCATAAACTTCAGACAGAACAAATCATCTAGCTCAGAACTTTAGAGAACTCGTTTTCCTTGGGGCAGCTCTTTTTCTTTGCACAGTTCTGAGCTTGGGAAGCAGCGTTCACTGAGGTGGCAGGGACACACCAGCTGTGTCCGTGTCAAAGTCTGCTACTGCAGAACCCCTGGATGGGGGTGTAAATAGGCTCACCTCCTGTGACCCAGGGCAAAGAGCTCCATCTAGGCTCAGCAAGAGACTTGTTGACTCTAATTCTTACGCACATCATTTTAGAAACATTTTTCCCAGCTCCAGACATTTGCAGCACAAAACTGACCTCCGTGTGGCAGGGGGAACTTCCAAAGGCTTGCAGGGATGTGAAGCATTCAGTTTCTAAAGGAAGTTCCTTGTTTCTTAAAGACGCTTCCTAACCTGCACCCAATCGAGGAGCAAACTGCTCTGTCCCACTTAAACTTCCTGTTTGTCACTACTGCAGGAGAAATGTTTCTAAGCGATCCAAAAGGTAAATTGTCTCTTTATCAAATATTCACCGATGTGTTTTGGGCACCTGCACACGTGTTCATGGGGAGCGTTGATCCGAGTCAGTTCCCAAACAGCAGAAGGGCTATGCTGAAAGCGCAGATTGTTCCTAATGAGTAACCTTGCCCTACTTTCTATCATGTGCAGTGGTGGGAGGGATCATGTAGCTACGTGTATTTTGTCTGTGGATAGAGTGTGGACGGCCTCAGAGCCGCAGGGATTAGTCACCAATCAAACACTGTTGTGCCACTTGTGGCCTGATGTATCCTACATCCCTGCCCGGCTCAGTCACCTACTGATCTAAGTAAGAATTCTTCTAGCAAAAGGAGGAGCCCCAGCTGATTTCAGCAGCGCTGCAAGGATCAGTGACTGCTGGATTAGGTACAGCCTAAAAAAATACAGTTTCCTGCAAAAAAGCCAGGGGAGCTGGCTTACACATCTCAGTGCAAGAGAGAGGGCTCTCCCACATGTCCCTTACCCTTATTACTAGCTCCTGAGATCTGAATGTTTATAATAAACTTCTGACCCGGAATATGCATTATTACCTTTTCCCTTCTCTCTCCTGTGCAAACAGTTTGCACCGTGCTGGTTTCTCTGCCTTGCTGGCTTTCCAGGCCTGCAGCCTGGAGACGTGTAGCATTCCTCCCAGGTGGCAATTCCCCTGAAACATTACAGCACAGCAAAGGAAGGAGGAAGTTCAGTTCTTACCGTAACGTTACTATGGTAAACGTACACTTTGGGAAAGCCTCACCAAACAGGAACTGCCTCGTGTTCCTCAGTACCAACTCACCACGGACGGGCTTTTCTGCAGAGCAAACAAACCAAACCACAAGCAAACCAATAGAAACAAAGTGGGTTTCCCAGGGGATCTCTTCCCTGGTTGTTCCCAGCGCTCAGCCCCAATGGCTGAAGTTGCAATGCCTGTTGTTACCCTCATGGGACAGCAGCCAAACCTGTGGTGCTTCCCAAGTGTAGGCGAGAGCAGGAATGGAACCCGGTCCTGTTTTCACTCTGATTGATTCACTTTTGTAGTTCTGAATGGGGTGTTCAGGGCGAACCAAGGGTTAACTTTTGGAGACTTGGATCTATTCGTTGCTGGTCAAGCGAGCTTTGCCAGAGAACAGCCTCCCAGCACTTTATAGCCAGCACTCGCTGTACAGAAACCGCATTACTTCCTAGAAGGTATCTATTTGTCAAAGCCTTACGTTTTCTGCTATAATTGCTATCCTGGAATGCCTCCATTTTTTGAAAAGGGGTGTTTTTATCCTTTTTAAAATACCTGCTCTCAACCTGGTTGATGTTTATACTGGACAAGAAGGCACGCTGTGTGCTCCCCTAGCGCCCTTTGAGCTGCATCGCAGCGGCTCAAAGCTGCTACTGATGGGAAGGAAACCAGCACAGTTCCTCTCTCTCTCCCACTCACTCCTCTCCTCTCTTTGTCTTTTTATTCCTTACAGCAGCCAAGAAGGCATTGATTTTGATTAGCTCCGCAGTTGTGCCTCCGCGAGGACTGGGCTGTGCTCTCTAAATGAACAACAACAAAAAAAAGCCCTCAGCTTGGGTTTCAGCAGCCGGCGCGTGCGAAGCCGGAGGAGGAGGAGGTTATGAGATCATAGTCTATATAGAACGCCGCATAATGTGGCTGTGAGAAAAGTCTTTATTAATTTTTAAAGCTGCACTCCACCGAGGCAGCTCCCGTCACAGAGCAGGATTTCATAGTTCGAGTTAAAGCAGCAGTGCAGCACAGAGTGCTCATCAGCTGCCCTCCCCGCCTGGTAAAGTCACTTGGCCGAATGAATTCTGCTTGCAGACGGCTGTGTTACACCCAGGACAGAATCGAGCCCATCCAGATTCCTTCTTGGAATTACTGTAGGTAGGTAAGGAAATAGGGAATGGGAGTTCCACCTCTGGCGTGGTGCAGGATGGCAGTGCCTGCTGTCTGGTGCCTCTGATAAATACCACTCCATAACAATGCAGAGCAGATCAGCCATCAGCGAGCTCACAGCCACCAGGAGTGAGAAACCCATCCTGCTTGTTTCAGCGCATGTTGGCATGCAGAAATTATCCCAATTTAGCTAAGCCCATTACTCAAGCAATTTTCTTAAATCAGAAACACTTGTTAAATCAGCTTAATCTGATCTGCGAAGTCGTTTTGTTTCCATACTGTGCTAAAATTATATGAGGCTTAACTGCGCCGCAGAAGCAGGAGCAGCACTCTCTGCTGAAAGTGATTAGAAACATCTGGTGTCAGCTGGTTGCTGCATCCGCAGGCACTGAGGAGCCAGGCCTGTCCCTGCCATGTCAGCACAGAGGGTGCTGTGCCCTCGTGCAGCATCCTGCTTTGGAGCGGTGCAGGAAGGGGATGTGAACCCAAAGGAGATCCTTCCCTTCTGTATGCTGTATCACTGCACACGATGGCTATGGTCAGACAGCTTAACACGGCTCCCTTCGTATGTATTTTTCATTTTCTTATACGTTGTTTTAAGACAGCTGTCCCAATCTCAACAGAAGGCTGTTATATATAGCAAACTACCTATGGCTCCAAACGGAGCGCCTGTCAGTTTGCTGGCTCTGTTCTGCCTCCACCGCAGGCTGAGCAGTATCCTCACAACTCTTCTTGGAGCAGATCTGATTTGGAATCTAAGCTGCACGATTCAGTCCCCTGCCTCTGTGTAATGCTCTGAGAGTTCGCTGCTCTCTGTGTGCTGAGTTAAACTGCTTCTTGTCTCCTTGCAAATATTAGGAGGCGCCGGCACGTGCACTTCAAAATCCAAGGGCTGAGGGGAGTCTGAATCAAACAGGACTTGATCTTCTTTAGGAAAACCCTTGTCTGAATGGTGGGGAGGCTTCTGCCTTCCCCTCTGAATCTGCCCTGCTCTGACCATACAAGCCCTTTTAATTCAGTGTGCAGTACAGCTTTATTCCTGCCCCACCGTAAGGCATTAGAGCTTCTCCACCCTTCCTATCCTCCCGGCTGGAGCCCCACTCCGGCTGCACGCAGCCATTCTCCATCAGGACACACTCCCAGACGTGGCTCTTCTTTCAGTAGTTCAATTTCCCAAGGTTTTCAGTGTTTACAGAATATGACTTTGGAGCTCGGCAGACACTGATGCCTTCTGGGCCTGGAACTGTTGGTCTCCTTCCATTAGTAGCTACAGCTGCCACACAACTGCACTGGGCGCTGTGTCTGGGGACGTTCATGGCATGGCCTTTCCAATCATTCCAGTTTAGCAAAAGAAATCTCCCCTTTAGCTTCTGTCCTTGGGATGAGTGTCCGTTCTGCTCCTGGACGCATTTCTAACAGAGCAAAATAAACGAGATGCACTGAGTGCACAGTTCCTCGCACAGTCTGGTTTAGCATGACTCAGATGTCAGCTCTTGCAGAGGCACTGTGCAAGTTTCCACCCTCAGAAAAGCAAGAGCAAAGGGTACGTTTGCTGTTGATACAGATTCACAAAGTCTCCTGTTTGTAGTTGGATGCGGCTTCTCTCTTTTGTAAAAGGAATTTCATATGCTGAGACTCTTTGTACATATTTATAATGACTTTATTAAAAAAAAAGAAGAAAGAAAAAACTACTGTTCAATGGCAAAAAAAAAAAAAAAAAAAGGCTCTGGTTTTTTATTTCTGCTCTAAAGTTTGAGAGAATCTGTGAGCTGTCATTAACACAGGCATCACCCCGTCCCTATGGTCCGTGGTTCCCATTTTGCAGGCATACACTGGGCTGTTGCACAGAACAGCACTGCTGGGTGCACTGAGAGCCTTGCTTGCTTCCCTCCAGAGCTCTCCATCCCCATCCCAGACAGTTGTTCCCATCGGAGAGAGCTACTGGACTCCTTGCCTTGGTTTTCCACTTTCATGGCATCCATTGATATGAATCAAAGTGCGTTGTTACAAAAAGTACGGCTGTTCCTCCTCCCTTTATCTCTCAAAGCAGATGCGGGCTGTATCCCCCACTCACGCTCTGCCTCTCCTTTCTCCTCCAGCCATACTTAACCATTATTTTCAACAGAATGTCGAGCCTTAATCCCGTTACCATTAGCTGCTGTTTGCTTTAATTCTTCTCCCTGTGGAGTTTCGCAGCAGGAGGGGAAGGCGGCACTCAGTGCCCTCGCAGAGGCTCATGTCCCCCAGGTACAGCTCTTCCTGATTATCCACTCAAGTGGGATTGTAACCTTACGGCCATTTCCATAGCAATGAGCACAGAAGATGCCACAAAGCCTAATGAGACACCTTCTGTGGGCAAAGAGCACAAAGCAGAGGTTGTGCAATGAAGGAGAAAGCTCCGGCAAAGGAACAGCAGCAGCTCCATTTGCATGCAAGTGCTCCTGCAGCACGCTCAGCAGAGATGGAAACTGCAGCAATCTCCTCTTCCTCAGACACGAAGATGCTAATTCTGTTCACAACACAGGGCATCTCCTTAAAGAGCTTTTTCTGAAGCGGAGGTGCTAGAATGAGGCCTGCACCTCACTGGTGGGCAGTCCAGCTTGGATATGAACCAGGCTTGCTCTTGGAGCAATGCAGCTGCTCCTGTACAATCCCAGTCTCCAGTCAGTAAATCTCACTGCAGCCAGGCTCTGCTGCAGATGCCCTATATCCCATGCCCTGTATCCCATGCCCCAGCCCTTCTGCTAGCAACAGTGCTACCCGGGCTCTGGGCTGCACAGCACTTTTGGACCAGGTGGGTTGGAATGCAAAGCAGTGAGCAGTGCCCTATCACAGCGCTGCACCTTCACTTGTCTGAGGCTGGCCTGGCTAGCACCTTAAATTCAAACCAAACCTGACTTTACCCTTCCTTTGCCTCCCATGGCTCTCCCCATCTGCCAGGAAATCAGACAGCCTGTCATGTAAACTAAAAAGGAAAAGCATCCCCAAAGAAAGAAAGTATCAGCTCCAACTCCGCCAGCACGGGTCAGGAGGATGGCAACACAGCACACACAGTTTGTCAGTCAGTCACAGAAACAGCCGCTGGGGGCAACTCCAACCCCCAAAAGAGTCTTTGGGAACATGGTTCTAAGAGTGGTTTGGAAGAGTTCCCAACAGTAATGTAACAGAGACTGTGATACACTATGAGGTTACAACTCAAGGAAGTTACAGCCAGAGAATGATGGCTTTTTTCCATTGTAGCAGGTCACACACGTGCAGTGGGGACACCCTCCTGCTCTGTGCAATGTTTACCTCTCCTAGAAGGGCAGGAAAAAGGACACAAACCAATCAGTTTCTAACCACGTAAGTTCAAGGAAAGTTCTTGTAGCTCTTGTCCACGGAGGTCACCACAACAGAAGCACACCTCCCTTGCCTTGGAGGATGACTTTTCTGGCTACCAACAATTGATGTTCTACCAGTTGTTGGAGTGAGAGTGCTGGGAAAACAAGCAGGTGACTAAATAGCGGCATGGGGTCAGCAGATGTTCTGGTCTTCCTTCTCTCCATGCAGGTCATTCTGTTGGGTGATACGCGTTGGCTTTAATACACCTGGAAATGAGCAGAAGTGGTGCCATCCTTCCAGCAACGCAGGGTTTCTACAGTGACAGAACGGCAAAGGGGACAGGTCTTCTCCCTGTCAAACCAGAGGCAGAGGCATTCTTCACAAAACACGTGCTGCAGAGACAAAAGGGCACTGTCACAACACGGGCAGCAGGTCTGTGCTCATCCCTATGTGTGTGCACCCACAGCACAGCTGTGGAGCAGTGAACCATTCAGATTCATGTGGAAGGAGAAGCCAACTAGCAGTCCTTTCTGCTCACAGCTCCCAGTCCTGATCAGCAGCTTCCACAGCCCCAATTTCCTGCTAACTTGTTAGCAGTTCAGCAGGCTTATTGGCTTGCCGTCTCTCCAAGGGTCAGATAAAAACATCCTGCATTCCAGATCCAAGGTCTGAACTGCCAGAGGGGAGTCCTGGGACTGCAGGGCTGATCTTTTCCATATCAAGAGCTGTAATCAGACCCTACGGAGTGGAGTTCATATGGCTCAGCTATTGTGAATCAATGGCTACCCAGAAGGGAATATATCAAATAGTATATCCTACATCCAACACATATCACGTATCCAATATATATATATAATACAATGGATATCCTTTATCCAATAGGGCCAAGCTGTCAGAATTATCCAGGCTGGCCGTGCCCTGTCCCTAGCTGCGGAAATGCCAGCAGGGGAAGGTGATGTGAGAAGCTCGGGGTCTTACCTGGCACATAAGGATCAAAGGTTCCCTGAACTCTGCTTGGCAGATGGCGCAGATGTCCCCTGCCTCACTGCACTGCTGGCTGGTGGCACGGGCCCCGTAGGTCTGTTAGGAAGAATGGGGTAAAAAAACAACACCACTGTCAAAAGGTTTGAAGATAATCTGGTTTGTGCTGGAGAATACAAGCAGTGCTTTTCACACTCAGATTTCCTGCATGACATGGGAAAGAAAGGGATGCTACTCCACTGTGTGTGGGGAAGAGAGGTTTGGGAACCAGCATGCTGAACCTGGGCTGTCTGGCATGCCGTGTTCTGCCTCGTCTCCCCCTCAAGCCAACTCCAGCTTTTAGCATTTCCACTTGTGGAGTAATGATAATGAAATTTAATGAGCTCAACAGGGAGCTAAAGGGATTAATTCAGCATCATTTGCAGAGGTGTTTAGATGGTGGGAGGCGTTACTATTAGCAAGTCAGACAACAGAAGATGGGTAACAGCAGCACCCAGGGGTGCCCCACTTCTTTTCGGGATCTGGAAGGTAAATGTTGCTTCTCCTACTGTAACACTATCATAAGGGGAATGGAAACATGCTGAGGAAAAATGCCCAGCACAAACCCACAGGACAAGCAAGCTGAACTCTAACAAACTTCCACTGTGTTACATTCCTTTCCTCTACATCTTTGGTTTTGACACTTTAAAATACAAATCACAGTGTTTTGCTGCAGCAGATCTGAACATCAGTACTGTACAGCACTACACTGGGGGCAATTTCCATGTGCTGCAGCATCCCTTTGAATGGCAAAACACATCAGGCACTGCATCCGCTGCTTTAACATCTTTCCCACACACTGCAGCTCCAAGTGTTGCCAACTTTGTGAAGCTCTGTGTTGGTGGGTAAACCCATATCATGCAGGGCCCCTACTCAGACTGGGCAGGCCAGGCTTCCAGCAGCCTCTCTGTCACAAACAGGACCAGGGCAGATATCAGAACGGGTTCCCAGCCTCCTGATGAGGGATGCTGGCTTACCCAGCCATGGACAACACTCTATTTTGATTCTTCAGTTCTGATACACTGAGCTATTTTCAACTCTGTCACTCATTAGTAAGAAAGTTCTGCCTATGAAACAGACCATCTCTTACCTGTGGGGTACAAAGGACCTTCAGCGCTTTCCGGACACTTCCCACACGGCCACAGATGTCAAAAGACTGCAACAAAGACATTTAGTAGCAGGTACTTTTCAGGACATGGGCATGTACACAACTCAGAGACTCAGGAAACGTGTGGCAGAGTTTCTGCAAATGGATCCTTGGAGGGAGCAAAGATCTGAAGCAACAACGGTGCCAAAAACGTTCCATGGAGATTATGAAATGCATTAAATGAAAACCAACAGCGCAGCAATGGGCTACAGCTCAGGGACTTTGCAGGGCAGAAAGAAGACCAGAAATCAGAGCGTCGCAGTAGGGTAATGTGCCCACTCTAATACAGACCCTTTCCCATCCTAAATACTGAGGATACCCAGAAATAAGGCCAGAAAACACCACAGTCAGCTTGAAAGAGATGGAGGGGAATGTGGAAGGGTTGGAAACAGCCTGTGGGGAAAGGAGGATTTCCAGGGCTGCAAGGCTCTGCTATGCAGCTTGGGACTGCAGGACCCAGCTGGTGTTAGGAGGGAAGGAGTGGGAATTGCCTGTCCAGCTGGAGAGGGGTGCATTAAATACCACCAAGAGAAGGAAGGCCTGAGGAATGAGAAGCAGGATTGATGCTGGCTCGCTTCCATTCTCCTTAAGAAATCTTAAACGCCAGGAAGGGAATCAGTTCCCAGCACCCACAGTTCAGAAAAGGACAGAAAGTAATGCTGCTGAAAATGACTTCTGAGGAGAGACTGAAAGATGCAGATATTATCAGCTGGGCAAAGAAGTACTGCAGTGGGGGAAAGGATGGATGATAAGCTCCCTACAAACATATAGGGCTCAGCAAGAGAGGAGACACTGGCAAGTGAAGACACAGCACTGCTACTAAAAGGGAAAACAGCTGAAAACCTAATCTGATTTGCCATCTTCCCTACCTGCTGGCAGGGCTCTATGAACTAGATAAGAAGAAATAATTGGGCAGAGAACAGTTCTGCATTAGCCAGGAGAAAGGCCAGATGTCATAACAGGAGCCTTGCACTTCTAACCTGGGTGAGGAGCAGCTCGGAGGGCAGGGATGCAGAAGGTGCAGAGTGGCAGCGGAGTCGCAGCACAGAGGCACCAAAATGCCTGGGCTTGGCTTTCTTCTGAGCATGATTAAGTGGGTGCACTGCAGGGAATGCCAATGAGATCATCATGCAATAGATGTGGAATCAAATGAAAGCACCAATAATGCTTCCAGTCAGCATGTAAAGAGCTCCCAGGGTCCTTCCAGTAATGCTTCCAGTCAGCAGCTAGCACTTGAGGCTGCCGGCTGCTACACATTTTTTCTCCTCTAACAAGGATGGGGATCAGCTCCCTCCCACAGCACAGCCCGCAGCCTTTTCAGGTTGCTTTGCTTATAACATGACTTTGAATGCCTTTCCTCTGGCTTTGACATCTCCTGTTCTTCCAGCCTGTTTCCCCTCCTTTATTTTTCCTCCAGTTTCCTCTACCCCCAAAAGATGCATGACCTGCAAGTCCCTTTCACATCCCATGCACTGAAGCCTATGTTGCACCCGTCATCCTTCTAGCAGGTGGATTGCAAATCGAGTTCACAGCCAACGAGGGCTCTCTTTTGTCAATAGAAGAGCAGCATTGCTAGTTTGAAGAGTACATGCCTGAGACAGAATTCAAAGCAAACACTGTCATACCACACGGTCATTTGCTCCCTCTAGCATCACTCCTACCCTCAGTTGGTGCCTCTGTTCAGGATAGGGAACTTTAAGAGCTCAATGCCTTTATTTACAAATAAAAATCAGAGGTTTCCATTGACACGGTCTGGTCAGAGCACCCAGACAGCTCCCACTGTGCTCTGTGTGGGCAAAGGGGACGCAGCCCCAGCCAAGGCCTGGCCTTTTGCCAGACGTACAGAAGGTCTGAGTGCCAAATTGGCTTCTGTGGTTTTTCTAATGTGGTTTGTGGCTTTGCTAATGTGAACTCCTTTGGGCATATTTTCAGCATCTCAGGCAAGGAATGAGACCTGCAGCTCCTGTGATAGTAAATGGGATGCGTGGACCTAGTATTACACGACCTGCGTTGGGAGTGTGCTCCCACTGCTCCTGCTCTTCTCTCTCATTTCCAACCAAAGTCTCCAACAGGCACAGGTCTACTCCTAACCTGGCCAAATGCGTTGTACTGAGCTGCTGCCACACACTGAATTGGGACACACAGGCCCTTGTTCCTCCACCTGTGTTCTGCTTGGCTCCCCTTCTTGCAGGAGCAGGTGGGCCCCAATGCTCTTGGACGATGACTTGTGTCTAGATGAGAGAAATGGCATGTAGAAGTGCAGGACAGCTGCCCTTCTGCAGGTGTCCCTTCCCTTGCACAAGTAGGGATGCCAGACAGATCACTTAAAGTCTGTCCCTGTGTTGTGATCTGTCTACCCGACCCCCACAAGGCCAGAAAGCCTTGCAAGGGGATCCCCAGGGGAGATTCACACAGTGACATCTCCGTCCATCACGTGTCCCTTACTCTGGCAGCATGCTGCCTTGACTTGGACACAGCAGATTCCCATAACCTCTTCTGCTTCCTGGCAGCAGGGGCTGTATGTCCCACTCCTGTATTACACATAGTTGCAGCTGCAGGCATATCTTGGATTAAGACCCATCAGTTGAAAGTTACATAGGTCAGTAACCCACCAGCTCTCAGCTCTTTAGGTTCAGACTTTCAGTTCTTCAGACTTACTTGCACCTTCTCAGGGGAATGGATAACAGTGCATCTCTTTGCTTCAGCTGCTGCCCTGCCCCAACATAACGAGACTTACATACAGCTACTTCTAGACCTCAGATCTGTGACAAGCCTACATAAAGTCACACCTATTCAATTACAGTTGTATAGGCAGGCTCTATGCCTCGTTATTTTTGAGCAAACATCAGTTGCATTTGTCTGTCACTGAGACCCCCGACTTGTCTCAGAGATACCAGCCCCTAGAATGGGGCCAGAACTGCCTGTTTATCCAGGCAGGACCTGGAAGTACTTTAATCTGCCTGCTGTACTCAGTGCAGCAGTGAATGACAGAATACCTGCTCTCTCTCACAAGACAGAGAGAAACATTTAACTGCAGCAATCTCTCGTAGTGCTGAATCTACAAGCCTGGAGACAGTAAAGCTCTCTTCTGATAGTGGCCTCCCACGGCTCTGCTGTCATTCTCTGCTAGCCTTCACAGAATAGAGACTATTAGAGAGCAGCAATGACTTCATCAGCCTGATGCAACATTGCCTGAGCAGCCACACATCTCCCTCCAGCTCACTGATGCCCATGCAGTGCTGAAGCAGAACGTTTTGGCAGTGAAGCACAGGGCTGTCCCCAGCTGCTGCAGCTTCCTTTCCTGCCTAGAGATGGCAACATCTAGAGGTGTATTTCTCCCCCCCAGCTGTGCTGCTGGCTCTGTTCTTGCTCATTATCGAGACGCTGCTCACCTTGCAGAGGCTGTACAGGATGATCAGGATCCCTCCTAGGAAATAACTGCTGGATGGGTCGTCTCCCATGATGTATTTGTACCACAGCTGGATGGGGACGAGGGATCGGAACAACTGGCTCAGCTCTTCAATAACCAAATAAAACTTCCCCTGTAGAAAAGGAAGATAGGTGATCAGTATCAGGAAATCCAAAGAAGCACATTTAAGAGGTGCGAGGCTTGAAGCATACAGGACTTGTGTTCACCTATGCAGATTGTCACCCTATGCAAGGACTCATGAGATGCAGTTATCTTTGTGGCCACCTAACCCAGTGCCTACAATGAATAACTGCAGTTTTCTTAGTGTTCCTCTCACTCTTTGACTTATCCAACTGTTATTTTACATTTGTGAACCAGAAGCTTTTAGAGCAGGTTATGGGTGTATATCTTCTTGCATATCTGTACAGCACGTTAGCAGCAGGGGTTAAGGCTTACAGGCTTCATGTACATAACACGTGGATACTATCAGTAATGAGAAGAGGAATACAAGACAGGTCTTTTTCAAGCCATACACCTGCTGAAGGTGCAGAGATATAAAAGCAAGGTGACACCATCATCATCTATCTCCATAGTTGTGAGCTGTGCCTGCAGGTGCTAAAGCAAACCTTATCCCGATATCAGATTGAATGCCACAAATGCAGCAAGGCAAACTTTTCTGAGGACCTCAAGGTAGAAAAAGGAGTAAGGGTCACCCAGCCTCAATAAGGAGCTATCTGCGCTCTGTCCCACAGGGTCTAAGAGGGAAAAGTGGTGACAGCACAGCAGGTCACTTCAAGCTGTGGGCCCAGAACTATGCTTACAGTGTAATGACATTATCCAGACCGCAGAAATATTTTAATGCCAGCTTCTATTTGATCCTAACAGGGAGAAGGGGGAAATTCCCCTGGAATTGTGCTGTGCTGTCCCAGTTAGCTTTGTCATCAGTGATGTCAGCTCGGGTCAGCAGCCATCCGCAGAGGTGTGGGGTGGGATGAACCCCCACCACCCAGCAGGACAGCAGCAGCCAGCGCCCTTCCCTGGGGCTGGAGGATGAGATCACTCGGCGGCCATACCAGCAAATCGAATCCTTCGGAGAGCTCTGGCATTCTCATGATCTCATATCCCCCCCGGGACAGGGAGTGAGGTCACACCAGCAGTTGCTAACGGACCTGGGCTGTTTTCTTTCTCTCCCCCCGCCCCCCCTCTCCTCCTCGTTAATCCCAGGTGGCATCACGGAGCAAAAATGTAACGGCGACAATCCGTGGGCCTGAACACAAGCAATTTATTAAATTAACACAGAGGGCCCCACGCTGCCTCGTGCCTCCGTATCATCATCGGTTATTTCTGGAGCCTTTGTGACAGAGGGTCACAGCCTGCTAATGACTGCACTGCCGTTCCCTTCCCTTCACACAGACGCTTCCCCACCTCCCCCTGCTCAACCAGCACTGATGAAAGCTACCGGCAAGCCGCAGGCTGCCAGCTGCTCATCTCCTCCATCCTCCTGCCGGGCTCAGCATCTTTCATTCAGCCTCGATTCCCTGGCAGGCCAGGCTGGGCCAGGTCACTGCTTGCTTTCCCATTGCATCAGATGGATTTTGGGGCATCCATCCTCTGAAGCCTGAAATCAGGGCAAAGCTGGAACTGTTCCCCCTCAAAGCTTCTGAGACACTGACGTGGCTGAGCCTACAGCACCGTGTGAAGGTGGGTCAGTGGCTGCGGGACTCTGAAATGAATGTGCCACGAGCAACTAAACTCCAGGATTTCCAGCCACAAACCTTGGACCCTTGACAAAGCTTCACTGATTCCTCCCTGCTGTGATGTGAACCTGCAGCTTGCAGTGCACCAGGACTGCTTAGCACCCTCACAAGAGCACAGGGAGGTTTCCAATCAAGACACCTGTTCCCATCACCATTCAGCCCTCAGGAGAGGCCCTGCGGTAGCTCAGTGATCACAGGAGGGGTGAGCAGCACAAGGACAGCAGAAGAGCACTGAGAAGAGAAATAGTGCTATGGTAAATGTTTACAGATAGAGCTTATCAGGCATCTCAGTGCAACACAAGCCCTTCTCCAAGCTAGGGAAAGTGCCAAGGAAATAGAAGTGATTCTGCAGAGGGCCATGTTGAGGATAAGTGTGGTCTTCTGAGCCAGAAGCTTAGAAAACAAGGTTGTTAGCCACAACTTCAGAAGCAAAACAGCCTTCAGATAGCAGGAAATCACTGCAGGCAGCACCCATCATCTCAGTGCTCCTTTCTGCTTTCTGCTCTTCAACTCTGTTATTTCTTGGCTATCCAGGCTGAAGTTTTCTGAGCTGAATACTTTTTTTTTCCCTGCCACACTTTGTGTGAAATCTTGAACGTCTGCTATTTTTCATCCATATTAAGAGGAGCTGTGTGTTCCATTAAGAGTGAATACAACTACTGCTCCTGTACAGATCTGCTTTGGAGCTATGACTGGAAGCAAGGCAAGCACTGCTTCTCCTTCAGGTGACTTCTCTTATTTCACGGAAACCCGCATAATCATAGAATCATAGAATGCCCTGGGTTGAAAAGGACCACAGAGATCAACCCCCTGCAATGTGCAGGGTCACCAACCAGCAGCCCAGGCTGCCCAGAGCCACATCCAGCCCGTCCCTGAATGCCTGCAGGGATGGGGCATCCACAGCCTCTTTGGGCAACCTGTTCCAGTGCGTCACCACCCTCTGGGTGAAAAACTTCCTCCTAAGATCCAACCTAAATCTCCCCTGTCTCAGTTTCAAACCATTCCCCCTTGTCCTGTCAGTATAAATCTAAGCACTGCGGGGTACAGCATACCACATCTGCTGATGGATGAAGAGGTCTTACAGCAAAATAACGTGAAATGACATCATTAACAAATTAATCACAATATACACAATCCCAAAGGGAGGGCAATTACAGCTGCAGAAGCAAATTCCCACACACCCTAACCAAGCACTGACTTTGGGCTCTCATTTGACATAAAGCTTTGCATAAGTGCACATGTGCTACCACAGAAGGAAATGGAGAGAGGCATGCGAAGGCTTTACACCCGGAATTAAAACGGGATGTAAAAGTGAGAGAAGTTGCAATGAGGCAACTGTAAGATGTGATTAGCACTCAAGGGAAGCTCCAAGTCTCACTTGCTCCGCTGCCAGCAGCATTAGGACACATAGTGAGGCAGGAAGATGCTAGAAACACTTTGAGACCTGCTGGCAATTTGGATCAGAGGAGAGCAGACTCTGCTGAGATTTCAGATAGCACTGCCAGTGTAAGGAAGGAGCAGTAAACAGCGCTGTGACATGGAAGGTGCTGGTGAAAATCCATGCAAGGCTAATGAGAAGCAATTCCAAACGGGGTCTAGAAGGACTAGGAGATTTCCATGGTTATTGTACAGCACTTCTGACAGTCATACCTCACATAGCTTCAACTGGGAAGTGAAACTTGGAAGGTGCTTCAGAGCACTGTTTTCTTTAAAGTTTAGCAGCAGGGACGTTCAGCACCTGTCAGGGAGAAGAAAGAGTCCCAGCTTCTCAGCTTATGTCTTATGCTTTAGTTTCTTTCTTTCTTCAACAAATCCCTTAAAGCAGCTGCAAGAGGGAAGTCTTTACAGAACCACCAGACCTCCTGTGGCTCTAGAGGAGCAATGCAGTGTTCTCCAAGCAGAGTGAATCTATTTCTGAGCGAGTTTCCCCCAAAGAGCATCCAAGATCCTCAAGGAGAGGATAACGAGAGGATAGGCTATTGCCTGTCTAGACACAACTTAGCCACACTGCTGGAGAAGATTAGGATTAACTCTGGCAACACACAGACAAGAAACAAGAAGACCATACTTGGAGATCTTTTGTACCACACCACTTACATTCCTACTCCCAGTACTTGTGCAATTTGTTTTAATGCCTCCATGTTTTTGATGAACAGCATCTAGAGGACACAAACATTCCAAGCTAATAATTCTTTTCCACTAGGATGAAGAAAGGTACCACACCAGCTTCTTATTAAATGTTTCATGCATACTCAGCCCTAGGATGGAAGAGGGACCTCTTTCCTCTTAACATACACCTCTGGAAGAGGCTGCAGCCTACAGGAACTGCTATGGCAGCAGCAAGCTGCTCCCCTTCCCCCATGATCCAAAGGGACCTTGTTCTACATGATGTTCTACAGGAATGCAGTGTGCAAGAGGAGCTGGGTGTTCAAAGAACCAAACAATTCTGCACATGCAAGTCATTTGTGTGACTAAGGAATGGTCAGTCTGACCAATGAGAGGCTGGGTCCCAGAATTCTCATATTTCATGGTATCTCATGGTATCTCATGGTATCTCATGGCATCTCATGGCATCTCATGGCATCTCATGGCATCTCATGGCATCTCATGGCATCTCATGGCATCTCATGGCATCTCATGGCATCTCATGGTGCTGAGCTCTGATGGAAAATGGAAGCAGGCTATTGGACAACCTAACCATTGTGCTTATTTTCCTTACAGTAAATGTTTAATTATACAGGACTGTTCAGAGAGACAAACAGGTTATGACACGATAACTACAGATACATCCTCATGCTCCATTCTTATATAGAAGAGAACTGGGGCTACTCTAAATTAAGCCAGTTTCCACAGTAGAGCTGTAACCACCCTACACCAGAAAACTTAGGCTGCACCTGAAAAGGGTATCTGCTCCAAAGTCAGAGTGCAAAGTTATGTAAAGAATGGCTGTCACACACTCAGACCATATTTATTCCAACCAAATTTGCTGAGATGGTACACAAAGGAAAAAGCCAAACAGAATTAAACACACTGACCAAAAATGAACAAGCAACCATTCCCAGAGATGCAGTGAGGGGTCAGCAGTGCTAGTTCATATACTTGCCACTGATGCAACCTGAACAGTCCACAGAACAAACCTCACATGAGTAATGCTAGTATGACCCAGGACTTAAACTCATTTGCAATGTCTAGATTCATCTTTCAAGCAGAACAGACAAGTATTTACTCAAACACTAATTTCATGCTATGCTTTCAACAAACGTTACTGTTTTCCTCATGCATTTCCAGCCTTCTAGACATGCAGGCTCTGGGCTTCCCTGGTGTTCTTGTAACTGTGCTGTGCACCTGTACAGAACATGCATCCTGACTTATGGCCTTTTTTATTCACTGTCCAAAGGTATGTGCCTTTCTTCTCTATATGTCTCAGGTTCTTACACAGCTCTTTTGTCCTGCTATTCCTTCTCTACCCCACCCCCACGCTACTCTTCTCTCCCCAGGATATCAGCTTAGATTGCTGACAGCACCATGAGGAGGGGATGGGAGACTTGCAGGCACCTGGGATTTCCTAAACAGAAATCTTTGGCAAATGTCTTATTATTATTTATTTCCTTATTTTTAATTCCACCCCCCTCAAGCTGTCATTCCTTAGCAGTGAAAATGAAAAGCTGCCATTTACGTGCACACAACAATGCTGGCTGCTGCAGGCCACATGGCTCCTGCAGTTTAATTTACTTTAATTCATTTTACATTGAACCAAATGATCTTATTTGCTTATTTTAATGGGCAGCCTTCAACATGCAGGGTGGGAGCCAAGTCCCCCCCCCCAAAAAAAAAAAGACTGCCAGCCCAGCTGCCATTAAAACTTGCACTGAGCTTTGAAGGGTACAACACAGCTCTTGGGGTGAAGGGACATCTTTAACCACAGGTTAACCACCTTCTCCCCCAAACCCCAACATGGAGGCACAAGATCTGACTCTGATTTGGGTTACTTTCCTTTCTCTGCTATGCACATACTACTCTTTCTCTGTGTTCCAGCCTGACTGCAGTCCCAGACTATGTTGGTATCTCTGTTTCTCCAGGCTAGTTTGGAACCTGGGAAACTCAGTAATGTTTTCACATTTTCATTCTTCCCTTGGTGGGGATACTTGCAAAGATATCTTCTGTTTAACACATTCACGCTTGGAATACTCTGGGTAGATGTAACAGTCTTCATGCTTTGCATTCAAGCAATTAATATTGTTTTGGTTCCTGTCAACCTTTTCTGGGCCCAAAATGTCTATTGCTATCTGTATTCAAACAGAAATGACAAATCACTTTTTCTGCCTTTAAACATCTAAATAAAAACTTGTTTTTCCTCAGTTACAGCGTGAGTTCATGCTTCAGTAAATCTCATTCTGAATACAGTGAAGCTTCAGGTGGTCCTTTAGCTGTTGCAGTGGGTCCAAAATTGGGCATAAAAATGACCAGAGGGCTGGAGGTCCTGTAAACAAGGTTGAGGGAGCTGGTCTTACTCAGCTTGCAGAAGGCTGCAGGGGAGAAGGGAGCTTACAAGGGAGGGAGACTGACTCTCTACATGGTCTGATAGTGCTAGAACAAGGGGAATGGCTTTAAACTAAAAGAGGGGAGATTTTCTTCCAAATCTGTACTGGATCCAAGATGGTTACCGACATCACCTTAACCAAATGCCTCCCTTCCTGTGATGGGGCCATACTAAGAATGAATGACCATATACTTGAGACTGGGAAAACCAAAGTTTTTCACGTGTTCACTGTCCAAATGAAAAGATGCATCTGAGCTAAGTGGAATTTGATACTATGCACTGCTTTCATTAATGACTTTAATGATAGAACCAAGCAGGCTTGTCAAATGTGCAGTTGAGGCTTAACAGAGAAATACATAGGAAGGAAGAATCATAATCCAAAATCATTCGACAGAATAGAGAAATGGTCCGTAAAATGTGGACAGCAATTCATTAAAGAAACACCAAAGAGAGTCCAGCAGAAAACAGTAAGAAAAACAAAGATCTGAAATGAACCAGTCTGAGGAAAGACTCGATTATTTCTTCTATAGAGAAGACTGAGAGGACATACAAGGTTCCGATGCTCAAAACCTTCCAAGAATATAATCTTGCTTCAGTCCCAATGGATATGGAAGAAGTAAGAGATTTAAGAGGACATTGAGAGTCAATGTATCACATGAAAAAAAACAATGTAAGCATCAGTGAAAACAATATAACAGAGATGACTAGACTCTCAAGGAGCAGTATGAAAAGCCAGACTAGCCTTCAAAGTGCCTTTGAACTTCCCAGACAAGGAACATCTGAAGAGCCTGCTCAGAAGTTGACCATAGAACGATCAAAGCCCCTCATATGCCACCCATTGGCAAGCTTTATCATCTACTACCAGCAAGAAGGTAACGCAAGGAAATTCAAGATACCTCTACCCCAAACACTGCTGCACTGAACTCTGTCCCTGACAGTGGAGTAATCCCCACGTCAGGTCTTGCATAATAAGGAGCTAGAGGCTGCAGAGAGACCCTGGGTGAGTTCTGTGGTTGGACTTGATCTTAAGGTTTTTTCCAACCTGAGCACCTATGATTATGTGATTTCAGGAGAAAAAAAAAAAAACACCAAAGCCCATGACCTTACAGCTCTGCCCTACAAATTTATTTCCCCAACAGCTTGCTGTCTGTGGTGATTAAGGAACAGCCATCCAGTTCACAAACCACAGGCAAGGCTTGCAGCGTAAACACCAATACAAGCATTTGGGGAGGAAGACAGTAACTCTGTATCTGGTAAACATTAAGACAGGAGGTGGTAAGTACCTTGGTAAGAATTTGCTCAAGGTAATATCTACAGTGCAATAGAACTGTTTGAACTCAGAGCAAGCTTATCTGGGCTAAAAAAAGTCACTTGAAAAAGAAGATGAGCAGAATCGTGTTGGCTTGTAAGTAAGCTGGGTGAAGGCTTAGAGAAAGAGCTCAGCTATGTGGTTACCAGTGATGGTTTCTGCGGCATCCTGTGGTTCTCTTGGAGCTCTCCCATCCCAGTTTGATCTTGGTTAATTTGTTACACCAGATCTCATCCCTGGTAGGCTCAAAGGATGCAGTGTATGGAGCAGGATAAAAAACAAATCCAGATCCATAGCTGTAGGTAACAGCAGTCTCAGATGTCAAGGGACAGTGAGACCATCAACAACATCCTAAGACAAAAAGGGACTTAAAAAAAAAAAACAAACACCAAAGTGAGAAGTACTGCTATCCAGGAAAAGGTATTAAAAAATGAAGCATCTGTGCTCTGAATCATTACAGGCCCTTGACAGATGTGATCTTACCAACCTCCCACTGTAGCTGCAAATAAAGCCCCCTTCTCTTTCTTCTCTCCCGACAAGGATTAATGAGTACTTGGGATAGCTCTCAGACAAGCAAGCAAAGGCTGTGAACCTTTTCCAATACTGCCATTTATCTTGGGAAGACTATTCACATCATTTTTTTTCCTCCCCTCCCCAAGCTGGATTATGCTCCGACCCAGCACATTAATCTCCCCCAAATAAAATAATAATAATAGAAGAAGAAGGAAGAAAAAACCAGCAACAACAGAGGACCTGGACAATTGCCAGAGATAAATTAATAACCATCTCAAACAGCCCTGCTGTGCAGGAACAAACTGCCCAACTCCCCTGCCACCCGTGTCATTTGTAAGCACAACTATTCCCAGTTTAGATATCCCCTTAAGTGCCCTGCCTGAGACTTTCATCGATTAACTGTATCTACACAGTGCCCTTCATACCAACAGCTGCCAGAAAGTTGCTTTACCAAATGCAAGCAGTACACATTGCTACCTTTGCCACTGAAATGTAGACGCTACTAAAGTGGAAGAATGCAGAGCATGACAGGTCTGTAAAGAGTAAAATATGTACATAAATATGTATGAAAAGATACCATCAGAAAAGATTTAGTGAGGAAGTTTAAGATGTTAGGCCTGGTTTGTGTATGATTTATTTTAATTTGTTTTAATTTATTTACTTGGAATATTTCTTCAACTGTGATTGGAACAAGTGTTATCTTGTGTGGCATCAGTAGCTTCAATTTCACAGTTGCTTTTTTGACCCAGAGTGGAAAGTCAAGAAGACGAACGTTTGCAATTTCTTCCTGATAAGAAGAAATTTGTGCCTCAAAAATACCCACTGACAAAGACAGCTCAGAAAACAGGGCTGAGAGCAGCACCCCCAAGAAAAGCAGTTATCTCACTGCTAGCAGTATCTCCTCAAGCAGCACTTACCTCTCTCTTCCCAGCCTCCAGTCACTTGCTGGCATTACCAAAGCCTTGCTCTGGTCTGTGATTTTTCACAAGCCAAAACCTACTGCCCAGGTAACTCTGCTGAAGTTTCAGCAGTAGTTTCCCTATTTCTTCCCTTCCACTCGTATTTCCGGACATACACATGTTATAAAGATATCAGATTATCAAAGATACACATCCATGGATCCAGAAGAGAAGTGACTCTTACCTTTGACTTGACAGCTAGGATGATCTTAGGCAGGGCAACAATCAGGCATTTCAATGCAATGGTGAGATACTTCAGCACAAAGTCTGTGATCCCCACAATCCACATCAGGTCAAAAAAGTCCAGTCTCTCAATGTTGGGCTTCAAAAATATCAGGCTGAAAAGCACGACAACAAGGTTCAAATACCAATGAGAAGAACCTCATTTAGGCTTCTTGATACCAGCTCTACCCATTGTTGGCCAAAGAGGGCCTAGAAACTCCAGTGAACCACAGTGAAGTTCTGAAGGACAATAACATGCAAATTAGTCCCATGGTTCCTCCAGGCCTCTTGCCCATTTCTACCAAGGTCAGCAGGTTTGCCCGCTATCAGAACACAGGACCCAAACTTGTACGAAATCTATCTTTGAGATTTCAAGCATTAAAACCTGCAATCCACCACTAAAAAAGAGCCTTCTGTCTAACAGCAGTGACTTTAGTCTTCCTTCATTCCTAACTGTGAAAGCTTTTCCCTTGAGGTCACAGTCATTAGTATGATTCCTTGGACAGGAAAGTCACAGCAAAACTCAAGACCACTGTGTCTTCCTTCAGCGAAGCAGCCTTGCCACAGGTAGAGCTGTTTCAGGGGCAGCAGTCTCTAAAGCTGTGCGTGTGAAACGAGTGGGTGACAAAGGAAGCATGGTATTAAGCAGAACTACGGCAGAAAGGTTAGGACTCCAGGAGGGCCATGCTCTGTCAGTGACTCATGGGCTGTTAGTTAGCAACTCTCACCTGAACCAAAGCTCCAGAAAGGCAGTGGTCTTTCCTTAATGCTACTGACTGGGCTGAACGTCTGGTCTTTAAAGAAGGGGAGTCCAGGACAGCACAACTTCACATAACCATGAGCAGGAGCTACTGACCTGAGCAGCAATGAGGTCTGGACTCTCCTCAGACTGAAAAAATAGCTTCCTGTTCACAATATTTACCTACCAAAAGCCTCATGGTAGAAAGTAAAAACTTAAGAAAATAAAATAAAGAAAATAAAAAGAAAGGAAAGGCAAAATAAACAACCCAGAAGGAAAAGCCTGAGCGTGAATTTAAAATACTCACAACATTGGCACAGCACAACAGGTAAAATTAAACCCTAAAACAAAAACAGAATCAGAGACTTTACTACTATTTATGCGCTAGAAATGAGTAAAAAGTAAATCAGGAAATGAAAACTAAAGGAGAAAGAAAAAAACCCAACAAAACAGTTATTTCTAACATCACAGGCCTGCCTTGTGAATGGACACAGTTCCATACATCATGCACCAACACGTCACTTGCAAGCATGGGGTTTTCTAGTAAGCCATTGCCCAGACTGTTCACTATTAAACTCTGCCCTAAGCAGCATGTAGGATGGTCCCTGATTGCTGAATCCCCTCCCGCCCCCCTGTCCCCTTTTTTTTTTCCAGAAAACTTCTCATATTTTAAGCTATTTCTATTAATGAGCTTAACCTTAGCCTGCTTCCTAAAGCCACATTGCTTCCCGATGGTACAATACATTTCTTTTTAGCACCTTCATACCTTTCTGCCATACCTCTTTCATGTCTCCCACAAACTGCATGGAGATTATCCCACAGCTTACCACCTCTCATTCTTACCTACATACACACAACTTCTCAGCTCTCACTCTTCTTTACAAATACAGCTTTCCAATGATGAGACCCTAATTCATTCAGAGCAATTCTACAAGCAACCAGGGGTGTGGGCAGACCTTGACTCCTCTGCTGCACAATACAGGCAGTATTTTGAGGAGCAATGAACTAAATGAGAGAAGGAACATACCCGAGAGCTGTCTAGCCAGCTGATGCATATTATGCACATTGTATACTCCAGAAAATATTTTCATTCTGAAACTCTAAGTTTCTTCCAGCAGGACAAATAATTTTCTAATTGGGAAGATAATTCATGCAGTTTTAACTAAGGGTACCAAGACTACTTTCTCAAGTGACTAGGTTTGATAATTGCTCTGTTTCTTCTAACTTAATCTACTAATATCTCTTTGCTTAAGTATCTTTGCAGGGATAATACTGAACCAAATCCATGGATACTAATTTTCCTGTATTTGAGAAGTGCTTCAGTCAGAATTTGGAAGTTGAGCCCATCTTAATCACAGCAGACCCAGACTCCTCCAAGCCCTGAGTACAATGAGGTGACTCAACTTCTCTACAACCAGCTTATCTCCAGTAACAGACTAAAAGCTGGATAAACCAAAAAGAAAATATGATGGGACCAGTCAAACCAGTTGGTCCATTCTTGTCTGCTTCCAACACCTACTCTCTATGTTCAGTCACCGTGTTCAAAATGGAGAAGTCCTGCTATTAAAAACTATCCAACCTGCTTCGATACTTAAGAAAATGGCAAGTGTCAGTATGTCAAGCAGAAACTGTAGCATATTGTCACATCTGGTTCATTCAGACCTGGTTATGTCACCTTATTGATAGGGGCACAGTCCACTGATAAAAGTGATAGACACATGCTTTTCCTCCATTGGAAGGTACCACAAAGATGTAACAAAGACAGCAGTCGCAGTTAAGTATCCACACTTCCCGAAGAGTGAGGAGAAGTGAGCTTCCTCCTTTCCACCCTGGCAATTATCACCTGCCTCCATCAGATGGAATGTAAATTCCTCCCACCTGTTGTACAGTTGCTGGGAGCTGAACGTGTAGAGCAAGTACAGGGTGTTCCCAGTGAGAAAGGCCAAGATCCAGAAGACAACCAATACTGATCTCTTCTCCTGAGCAACAAAAAGCAGAGAACATAAATTCCAAGTTTCAAGGGCTGCACTGAGTTCTGACTGCTGAAAAACGTAGGGCCAACCCAGGGATGCAACTAAGAATTCAGCAGTTAGTTATTTACATGGGACTAAGGCTCACAAATAAGCTGCTTGGGAAAGGCACTTACAACGCAAGCAGAAATGGCTCTCACTCACCCAACCTCTGCAGATAGAGCAACTTTAGAGAAATTAATGGAAGCACGCTGGTGGAAATGACAGCCTGGTTTGCAGAACGCAGTGTTCAAAGTTGGGATCTTTCTTGGGACATCTAAATTTTCCTGATATTTAAAATGCAGCTTGAGACACAATTTAAAGGAAGCCACTTCCATGTACTGTACTGCAGTTTTGAGCTTAAACCTGTGTGGAATGGCACGTTGAGAAAGGAGTGTTCTACCCAAAGTCACTAGGAAGGCTCAGCTGAACCAAAGGTAGTGTAACCCACTGCTTCATGCAGCACATGAGTGTTGTCTGAATACACGAAGGCTCTGAAACACGTATTTTAGATTCAAGACATAATTAAAGGTCCAAAGCAGTACAAATTCTACATTTCAATGCATGAGAAACGTTACAGATGGAAGCTGGAAGGCAGAAGATCTTGTCCTGGGTCTTGGCCCAGTGTAATTCTGGAGAGCAAATTTTGCTCTTGGGAAGGGGGAAAAAAAAAGCTTTATTAAGATGTATTAAGAATATGGCTATTTATAGCTATTCAACAGCCAGGGATGTTAGGTTGAGATTTAAAGCAGACAGATTAATGGGCACAGTGCTAGAAAGACAGAGGTGCAAAGTGCAGGGCAACAGCAATCTATTATATGACTGTGCAATTTATCTGCTCACTGAGCACCATATCACCTTTATTTCACTGCTACTGGTACATATAAACGTATGCTTGTGCCACCCATGTCATTTCTTACAAAAAAAGCAAGTCTTGTTTTGTGCTTTTGGTGCTGTCGAAGTATTTTGCTGACACTGGAGGTTGTAAAACCTGAGTAGATCCCCTGGTTTCTTTATATCCTAAGCGTAACATCAGGACAGCATTATAGAGACATTAACAAGCATTACACCTGCAAATCCTTAATCTGAACAATGAAACACCAGTAAACTACATCTCATTATGACTTAGTGAAACTGATTTCTGCTATACACAATGAGAAACTGAGGCAGAGAAGTGCTTGATGAAGCGCTGTCAGCCAGTGGCAGAGCCAGAAGCAGGTCTGCACCTCCCTGACTTTCCCTTCCTTGCTTTCCCAAAAGCACCAGTGGGGGGAAGTAGGTAGAAGTGAGGATTATGCCATAGTACACATACTCTGACAGGTCTGTATCTAAGAAACAGCATTCAGCCCCATGTTGCAAAAGAATTTTCAGTACAGGCGTTTTGTGTACTAAGAGAAATGCTGCTTGGGAGCAAAAGAAAGCAAGATGCTGTGCTTACCTTTAGAGCAACCTGCTCTCGGAGCGTGGAGTTGGCATAGGCAAATGTGCTGGCCATACCAATGCACACAGCAATCCCTGCAGGGAAAGGCACTGTGAGTATATATGGCTAAGAAGGAGGAACTTCAGCCCTGAGCCATCTGATGTCAGCACCCTCCAGCTCTAAAGAACAGTTACTGAGTAATATTCTGGATGCACCAGGAATTAAAAATAAGCAACTGAAAAACAGCAGTCTGGGCTCACAAAGTTCAAATACAAGCTGAACTGAAACAAAGAAATCACAACGAGCACTTGCCAGCCAGCCAAGGACAGTCTGGGCTGAGCAAATGCAAGACTTTGCAGACATAAATCAATGGTGGTTTGGGGCTATAAGCACAGTAAACTTAAGCATTACTGGCTTCTCCATGATGATAATCTCAGCATATTACACCAGTAAGGATCTTCAGACATGCCACACAAACCATGCCATAGAAGAGAAGGATTGGGTGAGTGCATTTTACATGACCACTGAAGGGCTGAAGTGCTCAAGCTCCAATACAGAAACGAGGACAGACGTTCTTTAGGGAACTCTGAAGATGTCAGCTGCAAGCTGTAACTGCCAGTGCTGTTGGGCTTGATCCTCAGACCCTACAGGAGAGACTGGGAACAGGTACAGAAAGGATCTCCCACTTGTCAGGATAGGAACAGATGGGACTAACACAGATGAAAACAGCTTGCATTGGAAGTCAGGGGAAAAAGCAGAGTTTGTTACCCCTTGCATTTTAATATGTCCCTTTCATGCTAGGATACCTGTAGATGCTGCCATGGGGATAAATACATCAGACATCACAGCAAGGTAGAACATACTGACCACCCTCTAGTTCACTTACAGTCCCAAAAGGACAGCTGCTTACCAAGCTTATGCTGGAAACAGACTTTAGCCAAGAGGATGAGGATGAAGGGAAGGCCCTTCTGCAGCCAACCAACCACTGCTTTTAGCTCCGAAAGCGCCGGTGCTGGAGTCCCAGCCTGCTCCTCACTGCCTTCCTCAGCGTGCCCGTGGCGGTCCCCTCCTGCCATGTGCAGAAGGGACGAACCACGGTGATGGCCATGGTGGAAATGATGGGGCTGCTGCCGGTGGTGAAACGGGGCTCCTTCTGTGCGAGTGGCTCCCTCCTCCCTTGGGGCCGGCATCTGAATGAACACCTCCCCGCCTCCTGCTGAAGAGCCCAGGACCAAACCCGACTGGAACGGCGCAGCTGTGATGGATCCCGAGGGGATTCCTGCCAGGCCAGAGAACAGCTGCTGTGGTGAGGAAGTCTCAGCCTTCAGACTTTCAAACACCCCACTTTCATCCACGCTGGTTTCAGAACTGACCGTTTGGCTCCGGTTTCTGCAGAGGGAGAGAGAAAAGTGATTGAATACAAATGAATGGCACAGAACGTCTCAGTCTCACAGCCCCCTCCTAACAGTATCGTTCTTCATGCACTGCCAGGATATGTAGGTCTGCAGGTAACAGATGTGATTTGCTCCTGGAAAGTCACAGCTGTAGAACGAGGGACCAACACTGTTCACAGTGCACCAGTTCTGAGGGTCAGAGCCCCCAAACAACCCCTTCCCCTCTGGAGGAACCAGATAGATAAGGCATCTAATATCTAATTCAGCATCTATAGTGATTTTAAGATTCACCAATCACAGAAAAAAATGTTTTATGTTCTCAGCAAAACAGACATGGATGTATGCAGGGACAGATCGGGCAGTGGGCAGAATTGGTCCTGGCACTGATTCTTTACTAAGTCTGTCGCATAGCCAGATTGCAAAATTAAGTTCTAGATATCTTCACCCTAACACCTAAAGAAAATATGCTTTTTTTCACCCGAGCCCAATACTGTAGTACTGAACATGTGGAAAGTTTGGATGAAAGGGGACAACAGAAGTAACACACAGAAAGAGTCCTCAGGCAGTAAATGCCCTACAGACAGCAAATACCTCCCTAACTTGCAAAAGAAGACTAAAGAATCAATAAGTACAGCAAGAGGCAAAGCCCACAAGTAAGGCATGTTGCACATTGCCACCTCTCCTGGTTTTAAGCCTTGGAGACTTCCAGCTGCAGAAATGGTGGTCACAAGCTGAGAAGCACACACAGGCACACACACGGCCTTGCCTTCAGTTTCTCTCTCCCACAGGCTCAGAAACCCCCCCAGGTTCCCCACGAGGCACAGAGCACTGCCTTCATCTGACTCCAGAGGCAGCTCCAAACCTCTCTGGGCACACATTTCCACTAAGTAAACTCCTCATAAGGCATTTTATAGTTACACCCCATTCCCAACGTCTCTCCACAGCAAGGGGAGAAGTCAACAAGACAAAGCACACCTCTCTTTGGTTCAAGTTAACCAGATGTTGAATCTTACACCAAGAACACAATGAGACAGATCTGGGAACAGAAACACACTGTGTGGGACTCAGTGCTACAGATAAATACAGAATTGTTTGCAACAACACTACCAGGATACGCAGCTTTTTAGCATGAAGGAACTAACCAGGCAATATTTAAAGACTAACATGGACGAAATGCTGAAACCAATGAAGCCAACCAAGTCACAACGTCGGTGGCAGCTGCATTTCATTGTACAGTTAGAAAACCTTCAGCCTACATCACTGATATCTATTTACCTCTACCTGCAAAACCAGCAGAAAATCCTTAGCGACCATTTGTGATCCAGACCTTTCACTCACAATCTCAGCTGAGCCAAAGAAAAAGAAGTCAGCACTAACTCTGGGAAAGCACAAGGGGACGTTTTGCACCAGAACAATGAGAGTGGCAAACCTCCCTTGTTGATGTTATGAAATGAACTAGGAGTATTCTGCTTCTAAATATTCACACATGTGAAGCTAGATGTAGATTCTGGAGTGACACCAAGAATCACCCCAACTCTTTACGAAGGCTCTGCTCATACGGATTGAGCTCTCAGGACTGGTGGTGCTCAGTACCCCTGCAGCACTGTGCTACTGTGCTGTGGTTGCTCTTCCAGAACCCCAACCATCCTGCTGCCTGAGCCAGCTGTCTGCATGTGCTGCAGCACATCACCAAAAGCAAAACACTGCAGTTGGCAGCAGCTGATAACTGACATGAAAGAGAAAAGTAAATCCGTCTCTAAGCCCAAACAGAAAACCTGGCTGTGTTCCACGCACAGGAAGTATTTGTCTCACTTCTGAGCTTTTGTCTTCTAAGACCAAGAGATGCATCACACACTTAAATCAGAACACTGCCACCTGCAGAGGAAAAGGTGGGAAAAACTGAAGAGGAAGCATTAAAGGCCAGGCTGGATGTGACTCTGGGCAGCCTGGTCTGGTGGTTGGTGACCCTGCACGTAGCAGGGGTTGAAACTGGATGATCTTTGTGGTCCTTTTCAACCCAGGCTGTTCTGTGATGCTATGTACCTTTCAGGAGGAGCGCTGTCAGTGTTGCTGCTGTGCCGTCTCTGCATTTTCCTCAACACCTTGAAACACAGCACACTCAACATCAACGCTGCCAGTCAGCAATTCCAGTGTGACTAGCAGAGATCCACCGAGCCAGAGAGCTGGAAAACCTCTTCAGCTGCTGACATAGCTGGTGTAAATCATCTGCTTCTCTGCAAGAGAGGCCTGCAGATGTTTCTCAGTACACTTGTGAAGAAACAGCTTTCAGATGGCAAATGGGAGCACACACAAACAGGTCTCCATGTTGGACAGGAATGAGGCAGACCCCCTTCTGCAGCACAGTGCAGCCCCCCAGGGCATGTAGCTGTATGGTGACATGGCCTGCCCTACATCCAACAGGGCAGCTCCAGCTGTAACGTGGATCAGTGTGTGCCCTCTGTAGCCTTCTTTCTCTTCTGAAGAAACTTGCAGAGAAACAAAGAGCAAAACTGTGGGGAAAAAAAGAAAAGAAAACATTTTAAATGAAAAAGTACAATTAAGGCATGACAATGTTCTTTTAAATAGGTAGCCCATCCCTTTTAGGCCACAAACTGCCATTAGCAAACCCTGCACGATGGTCAGAAATAGTACCCATGTATGCAACAGGAAACTGAGATACGTGCAGCCCCATATCTGTAGATCACACAGGTAAACTTCTGACTCTGTGAAAGGATGAGAAGAAAAGTAACACACGGTCTTCCCATCAAGCAGGCTGAGCTGGAACATCATGGGATTTGAGACACTGAGGACAGAAAACATCCGGGTTTTAATTTGGGATGCCAGCTTTTGGACACTGCTTTAGATGTTCACACAGATACACACACATACATCAAATACACACAAATAAACAAACAGTAAGGCAGGAAGAACATAACTTGCAACAGATGCTATGGAAAAGACACAGGCAGCCACTAGGAGCACCAGAAATGTAACTCTAATCGAAGTATTCTGGTCACCTAAATTACCAACACTCCCTTAAGTTCTTTTTTAACCAAAACAACAATTGACATGTGATGAAATAGCTGACCGTGCATACAGCACCGTCCCACCAGTGAGCAACTCTGAGGTCACTGCTTGCAATGAAACCTGGAGAACCCCTCGTTTGTTCCCAAACCATGAGAAGCCTCGCAGGTTGTATTAGCAGAGTGAGAAGAGCTTTCTAAATGACATGCAGCTCTATGGGGAAATAACTTTCTTCTGGCATCAACTATTAAGCGGACTGTGACACAAATGTTGAGTATTGAAGACATGAGGCTCCATGAGATGTAACCTGTTGTACGGGTATGGTCAGGTACCTCATAATAAATGGATGTTATTCTGGGCTATGGTCAGGTACCATGTAAATAGATGTTATTCTGGACAGTGTGGTTGACGTGCCTGAGGGATGAGATGCCATCCAGAGAGATCTAGGCAAGCTGAGCAATGGGCCCAGGAGAACATCATGAGCTTCAGCCAAGCCAAGTGCAAGGTGTGCACTTTGGTTGTGGCAACCCCTGCTATCAGAACAAGCTGGGGGAGCACAGCCCTGCCACAAATGACACAGAGGTACTGGTGGAGAGCAGCTGGACCAGCACTGTGCCCTCACAGCTGAGAGAGCCAACTGTACCCTGGGCTGCATCCAAAGCAGTGTGGCCAGCAGGGCGAGGGAGGGGATTTGCTCCTCTGCTCCATGCTGGGAGACCTCACCTGGAGTGCTGCATCCAGATGGGGAGTGCTCAGCGCAGGAGAGACACGGGGCTGCTGGAGCACAGCCAGAGGAGGGCTCAGGGGTGGGAAACTGCCCTATGAGGACAGGCTGAGAGAGCTGGGGCTGTGCAGCCTGGAGGAGGGAGGGCTGTGGGGAGAGCTAAGAGAGGCCTTCAGTACTATAAAGGGAGCTACAAGAAAGAAGGGGACAGAATCTTTAGGGTCTGTTGTGACAAGAGGAAACGGGTTCAAACGAAAAAAAGGAAGATTTAGACTGGATATAAAGAAGTTTTTTCACACTATGGGCGGAGAGGCACCGCACAGGTTGCCCAGAGAGATGGCACTGCTCCATCCCTGCAGACACCCAAGGCCAGGGGACGGGGCTCTGAGCACTGATGGAGCTGTGGGTGCCTCCGTGCATCGCAGGAGGGAGGATGAGATGGGCCTTTAGGGGTCCCTTCCCACTCAAACGACGGTATGGCTCCATTATTCCCTACCAAAAGGCACTCTGCTCTGACACCGGCTGGCTGTGCTCTTTCCACCTTCCAGCAGCTTCAGCAGCAGCTGCAGCACGGATCGGCGAGCACAAAGCCGCATCAGCGCCCAGCAAGGGCACATCCCCACGCTCACATACCCCCGCAGATACGCACCACAACACACAGCGCGGACTCCTCTCCCCGCTCCGCTCGGCCCGTACTCACCCTGCAGCCCCACACCGCCCCCAGCCGCGGCCGCGCCCCTCCAAGCAACGCACATCCCGGCTCCGCCCCGCAGCCGGCGGAAGCGCTCGGGCCGCGTTCGTCGGGAGCGGCGCCGCCGCGGCCGGAGATGGCGATAGCGATGTGGGGCTGAGCCGCCATGGTGCCGTGCGGGGCCGTGCTGTGGCGGCGGCTGCTGAGGAAGCGTTGGGTTCTCGGCGTCGTCTTCGGGCTGTCCCTCGTGTATTTCCTCAGCAGCACCTTCAAGCAGGTCGGGGCGGGAGGAGGACGGGGCTGGGGGGGAGTGGGAATGGGAAGCCGGTTTGTTTGGTTGTACTGAATGTTTCTCTCCTTGCAGGAAGAACGGACGGTGAGAGACCGGAACCTCCTTCAGGTGCAGGAGCACGAGCAGCCCATCCTATGGAAGGAGCAGTTCAGCTCGGGGAACGGCAGCCACCTGAGCAACCAGTGCCGGAACTCCGTGCAGGGGAAGCTGCTCATCACGGACGAACTGGGTATGCTCGGTGCTGAGAGCTCGGCCCGTGTGCTGGCCTGGGAACAAGGGCTCCTTATTAGAGCACCTGACAGCTGAGCCTCACTTGTTGATGTTTCCGTGCTCACATTGTATTCATATTACAGGCACAACGCCTGTGTGTGTGGCTGTGCTGTTAGCAGGGCTGCCTTGGATCCAACAAACGCCAGTTGCCCTCACACAGCACCTAAATGTGCAGCACTGAGTGCAGGGTGGTTGCTTGCAGAGCTATTTGTATCCCCCTGCAGTGCCTTCCTGTGGTCAGGCGTGTTAGCAAGAGTAATCGAGGAAACCTGATTGGCACAATTAGTGCTCAGCTGCAGCTAACGAGCTCATCCGACACTTGTAAACCCTGGGATATTTCTATTGCAGATTCTCAGGTTAACTCCGGGTGTTCAGTAGATGGATCCTGCCATGGCACGTGCCTCATGTGGCTCCGGTGCTGGGCTGTTCTTGGCCAGCAATGAAAGGCTGTATAAAAATAACGATAATAAAAACCAGTACATCTTTTGTGATTTACCGCCTCAATATTAAACGTAGAGCTCCTGAGTTAATGCTCTCTGCTGATTCACCAAGGTCTCTGAAATCTGTGGTGCCTTTCCCCATCCAGCAGAGGTGGTGAAGCTTCCATAAGGATGCGTGCTATGTTGTTGTAGCCTATTGAGAGCTCCTGTAAACAGTGAACATCACAGCTACTTTGTTTGGATGAATCTAAGTCCCTTTTTCATATTGAACAGTAAAGAGAGTTAAACAGATTCAGAGCAGGTAAAGGAATGTCTGTCAGTTTTGTTCCAGGTATAATCACCGTGGTTACCCTTTCCAGTGGCAACAATAAACTATGCCCATGAGATATCGTAACTGTATGTATCTGATATCATTACTGCATGTAAAGAATGGTGCTCTGTATACCCCCTAGATGAGGTACGTAATAGTTGTGCAGACAGCACCAAGCTGTTGTACAGCTCAGCTCTATGTCCAAGTATTGCTTCAAGTAATTGCTATGCAGGACTGTCAAACAGTGTATTTTACCTTTATCATTTCCATAGAACATACGTGGAATAAATCTTCTCAGTTCTTCCTATCTTTGGTGTTTTTCAGGCTACATCTGTGAGAGGAAGGACTTGCTGGTCAATGGCTGTTGTAATGTCAACGTGCCCAATACAAAGCTATACAGCTGTGACAGCTGCCTTCCCAATGGCTGCTGCAGTGTGTATGAGTACTGTGTGTCCTGCTGCCTGCAGCCCAACAAGGTACACAGACCTTTTGCTTTTCAGCTGTGGCTAAAAGCTCTTGCTTGTCAGGAGCCTTTTCCTTAGGGGGGGGCCATTCCTGTTCCCTGAAGGGTGAGAGAAGCCTGTGGTAAGCTATAAATAAAAGCTTAATAGAAATAAGTCAAAAAATCCATCCTTTCCACCTTGGAGAGAAAGTAACGGGAGCTCTGCAGCAGTTCAGCTTTAGAGGCGTTGTGTTTGCTGAAAGGAAGTGACTGTAGAAAAGCTATTCCAGACAGTACAAGAGCTCCCTTACCTTCTGCTGGCCAAGGCTCCTCTGGGTTCTCTCTCCTGTTGGAATGCCATGACGTTAACCTTGGGGTGCTTGCTAGTAGACAGCTCTGCTTGGAAGTTCTGTTCCTCTGAGATTTGAACTGTGTAGGTTTTGACTACTTTATTGAAACAAGGTCTTTTTTTGGTTGTTTCTATTATTTTCTTGCTCACCACTTTAGCAACATCTTCTGGAACGTTTCTTGAACCGGGCAGCCATGGCTTTCCAGAACCTCTTCATGGCAGTGGAAGATCGTTTCGAGCTGTGTCTGGCAAAATGTAGGACTTCATCACAGGTAAGGCACTGGGATGTGTAATACCTGAAAAGTGCCCTTGGTCCTACAGTTCATTGCTCTGTCGTGCTTACAAAATGCAGTTGGAGGTGTCGTGCAGCTGGAGTACTTAATAGTGCAATAGGAATGAATTGTTAATGAAGGGCTCTAAAATGCCCTTTGCGAAATGCCACTGGAACTTTGATGAGTAGTTCTGTCTACCAAAGCCATGCACATCTCAAGTACAAACTTTGTGCCTTGCTGGCTTAGGACATTTGGTGATATCGCAAATGGTTGAGGCTGGAAGGGACCTCTGAAAGTCCTCTGGTCCAGCTCCATGCTAGAGCTGATTGCCCAGGTCAATGGCCAGCTTGCTTCTGAAGACCTCCAAAGAAGCAGACTGTGTTTGTTCTATTGCCTGTAAGCTGCACAGTGTTTAGAGTGAGCCTCCTGTGTTCCAGTTTGCACCCTCTGCCTCTTATCTTGGCACTGTGTGCTGCTGAAAGGACCCCAATTCTTTCCTCTTCCATTGCTGAAGCATAGGTAGCACTTTGGAATGGATGAATTACCATCTCACCTATTTGGAGTAGCCTCCAGAAAATGAATTTCTAGTTACGTTTCACTGTGAAAATGCTGTAACATAGCAACTGTCTTTATATATGTTGGGAGTGCAGTGATATTTGACTATGGAAGGTACTGTACTCTATGGAAGAGTTTGGGAAGTTTTTGCATGCTTTTACTCTGGGTTTTAACCCTCAATGGAGAGGTATATTGTTACAGTATGTATGAACTGTTAAAGTATCTCCTGTTCCCAACAGAGCGTGCAGCATGAGAACACCTACAGAGATCCAATTGCTAAGTACTGCTATGGTGAATATCCCCCAGAGCTGCTGCCTGTTTGAAAGCCGCAGGATCTGAGCAGCAAGGCGAAGGAACTGGAGACTAGAATCCAACAGAGCAAGACAACAGCTGCTGCCTTACAAGAGCCTCAATGTAAATGGTTTATGGTGTTTTTGGTGGCAAACCCAGACTTGCAAGGAGTAAGCAAGAGACTTATGTTCTGTGGGATTGAATCTTGCTTCCTTCAGCTGATGTTGTGCACATGCTTTGGGGCACCAGAAGGGCATTCTTTGAAGCAATCTTCTACAATAGCATGTGTTTTAGGACACATGGAGTGGATCTAGCCTATAAAATATCATAGGAAAACAGTCTAATGTAGCTTTGCAGCTGTACCTGTAGGCTCAGTGGTCCCCGCAGTCCGGAGACTTCCCAGAATGGCAGTAATAATGACAGAACCTTTGCTTATAGGGAGTAAAGCGTGCCTGTTGTTTCTCTGGAGCACTATCCCGGTGTGCATGGCGTACTCTACATCTGTAATTATGAATTATTTATTCAGTTTATATGGATTTCCAGCTGGAAGTATTGATGCTTTGCATAGCTAGTTGTTGATGCCTTTCAGCCCCTGTTTCTTTGTGTCACGTAAAAAGGGTATTTTGCATCCTGACTAAAATTGATTGGTGTTTTTCCCTCCTTAGTCTAAAGGATTTGTACTGGCTTTCATGGCTATAGTGCTTATGTTCCTCTTGGTGAGTTTAAAGCATTTGGAACTCCAATGGAGTTGTTATCTGCCAAAGTCCCCTAGAATGAGAGAAGAGCAGAGATCTCCCTGTGGTGGGACCTTTATTGTCTGTAAGTGCTTTCCTTAGTTCTCTGCAGCAGTTTCCTTGAGGAGGAGTGTTAGCCTTGCAAGCAGCTCTCTGTCTGTCCACTTGCTGACAGGAAGCAAAGAAGGTTTATTTGCTTGAACTTGTTCTGGACTCAGTAATTCAATTGTGTTCCACTTCTGGTTGTGCAGGAGGCAAAAGGGTGGAGTTCTTCCAGGATTCTTGCCTCATTACAGCTTTGTTCATGAATTTATTATGCTAGAATGGTAGAATATGGTGCAAGCCCTTCTCTGGGGCAGCCACGTTACGTGAGTTTCAGCCTTCTCAGAATGGCATTAGAACAGGGTTTGTTCTGGTTTTCTGCAATTGACTCCTTACGTAAGGCTGCTCAACACAGGGGAGATGGGTAGAGGCCATGTAAGATATGTGCACTTTCCCTGCTTGTCACTGTGTGAAGGCCAAGCACCAGACAAAACTGGGTTGTTTTTGCTATGCAAAGCCTCATTTCCCCTGTTTTTACCCCAGCCATCTCTGTGCAGCAAGGCCACTTCAATGATTCTGACTTTGCATATGCATGTTTAAACTGTTGCTTCCTATTCCCAGTCTGAAAGAAAAAACAATCCACAGAGGCTTTGTTAAGAAAACAGGCGCGGTGGTGAAGTGTCCTGGTGCAAAAGATCTCTGTATGATGCTACATCTTATGTTTCCAGTTAAAATTCCATGCAATATAAACGAGTAGCATTACCAACGGCCTGATAAAATCCACTTGCACTGTTTTCATTGTTCTTTCCCAGAACTCATCGGGTGAGATATTGATTCTGTCAGCAGATTCTTCTGAAAGTCTTGTTTCTCCCAAAGCTGTAGCGTGAGTGGTTTATCTGGATGGAGACGTCTTCCCTTTGCTGCCATCCTATGGCAAGTCGCTGCAGCAGGCATGATGCAGGGTGAAGGTGCAATATGAAATGCTGTCTTAAGAGGGTAGCAGAGGTTTCTTGCTTCTCTTTTCAATGTTAAACAGATTGTTCACCTCCCTTCCACACTTAGTAAGGGGAGGTCATCGGGTTGGTCTTGTTATATCACTCCTAGTGGGATGTATTCCACGTGTCGCATTGCTGCACTAAGATTGAGGTACTGATGCCTTACCCTGAATTTCTTTTCCAACTTGGTATTTATTCTTCTGCTGATAATATCTCTGCCTCGAAGCAGCAATTGTGAGAAATCATAAGAACCAACTTCATGTGATAGTGGGATGCAATAGTGGGAGTTCCTGCTCCCTCTCAGAGGGATGTTCAGCAGTATGTTGTGACCGCTGCCCATTCACTGTGGCAGAGGGTGCATCTTCCCTGTTTGTTAGGCTGTTCAAATTGTCTCTTTTGTGTGTTAAATCATTAAAAGTGTATCTGTGTTCCAAAATACTGCCTCTTCTCATGTCTTTCCTTGATCTACAACATAACTTGATGTCTGTTGTTTACAGTAATATTCATAGCAGTGAAAAATGGCAGCAAATCACATCTAATGAAGAGCAGGTATGATATCTGGCTATCCCAATTTGGAAAGAGAAACCAATGGCAGAAGGGCAAAGCAGTAATCACTATAGCTGCTTTGGCTGAACTTGACTGTTTGGCCTTGAAGGCTTTTGCTGTGCTGCTCTGCTGGGGTGGTGCTGGGAGAACTGGACTAAAAATTCTTAATGTGGTGGACTGGAGTTCTGGTTTGAGGCCAAGACAAAACTTGTGATGAGTTGGGGTCATGGTTTCTACATTTGCAATCTCACTCTTATTTGCAGTTTGTCACTTGAGCTCCTTTCAGTGCTGGGGCTGTAATCACTCAGAGGAATTTCAGGCAAGCTAAGTGAGGATTAGCAGATTATGAATATAAAGCAAATCCTCAATGTGAGTCTTATTTCTGACATGCTTTCAAAAAGCAAATGCTTTTCTGACTGTCCTCGTCATTTTGCTGGACAAGCTTGAGCTTTAGGATTTGTTCTGTCTTGTGCTGGTCACTTAAACTGTGAACACACTGATTCCTTTAGCTTAGCTCCATTGTGTGGTGTTTGCTCTTTGGTTATTCTAGTCTAGAAGAGGTGGGGGAGGAGACCAAAAAAAATCCTCTAACACAGCAAGTTTAACAGGAATGGAGTACAGCAAATGACTGGTGCTTTAATTAGAGTCCTCTATGTTGTTTTACAACCTGGAGCAAGCAGCTATGTGTGGAAGAGGGAAAAATGCCAACTTCAAAACCTGTGGGGAGTGATGTGAGAGTACACGGTTGTTTGGTTTTTTTTTAATCAATATCTGATTAAAAAGGCAGTTCTATCTAATATTTTCAAAGACATCTGACTTGTGGCAACACGTGTGTTGTCTACGTGATGATTTCTGGTTTTGAGGCAGTCAGGTTACAACAGATTTTCCTTAATAAATTGTTCTTAATAGCTTAGAAGTAATGATCTTATTCCAGAACTCTCAAGATGCCTTCGGACTGAAGTATTTTGTTGCTGTGACCGGCTGTTTCACCTTGCAGCAATTGGACAGATCAATACGGCGGGAAAAGGTGTTTCACCAGAGGTGTGATGATGGAAGGACCGGCACAACAGAAGGGTACTACTGAGGAAGGGAAGAAGATTGCTCACCCATATCAGAAGATTCCAGGCTCACAGGGGAAAGCTCCACCAAGGAGGGATCTCTAAGAAAAGCCCTTCAATGAGTTCTAAGAGGTGCAGCCAGGCTCCAGCCCTTCCTATCACACAGCTGAATTGCCTTCACCTGTGCTCCTAGGGCTGACCAGGTCCTTCTCCCAGGTGCTCCATCAGTGCTTCAGGCTGGGACTCAGCAGTTCCCATACGAACCTGCAGTGTAACACAGTCACAGAACAGAGAAAACTAAAAAATTATTCCAACTGAGAAGCTCATCTTGTAGAAGCCCTTCCAGTACATATTTCAGTTAAGAGAATAGAATACAAATTACGGCTGCAAAAGAACTGGAGGCAGGTGTTGGTTCACCTGTAGTTTTCCATGGGAGAGATTACAATTAATCTGTTTCCATTATTAATGGTTGAACTCTGGGCTGGCAAAGGATTTCTTGCCAGTTGAACAAAGCTTCCAATAAAGTACAGCTCACACTTATCCAATACATTCTCTGTCTCTCTGGATGCACCTACAGAGTGGGAATCAAGGTGAGTGCAGATCAGGTGCCAAATGTTTTTGTTCCGTTCCTGACCTGCACAGGATCTATTTAAGTCCCTTGGTGCCAGAAGACACCTCTGCTCACATAGTTTGTATTGCTTCTGTGAAGCATTTAATGTGTCTTTTGGTATGAGTAGAATGGCTTGGGTTGGAAGGGACTTCAGCTATCACCTAGTTCCACCTGCTGCCACGGGCAGAGCTGCTAAACACTGCACCAGGCACCAGCTCAGACTCCCCAGGGCCCCATCTGTGGCCTTGGGCACCTCCAGGATAGGACACCCACAGCTCTGTGGGCAGCATGGGCCAGCACCTCACCACCCTCTCAGTGGAAGATTTCACTGACATCCAATCTACATCTTCCCTCTTTAAGTTTTATACCATTCCCCTTGTCCTATCATTATCAACCTGTGTAATAAGTTGATTTCCCTTCTACTCATAAGCTCCCTTTAAGGATTGGAAAGAGTAATACTGACCTCCACATGTGTAGGAAATGATGCTGCTGGGAGAAGTGGGTGAAGATAGGCTGAGCACCTGACTTACAGCCAATGTGACATCCCAGGCTGTAGGCATGTGCATCCATTAGCTTGGTGACACAGGTGGGGCAGTGTGCCCACCAGTCCCAGCTGCTGGAGGTCTCACGGAGACAAGCACCAACAGTGCCCTGGCTGGCATCAACACTGACATGCTGCTTTATCTCAGCATGAGATTTGCTTACTTGGAGGTTTCCTTGGTCTGCCTGCCTGCTGTGGTGGTTTTCTTAAAACAAATCTCCCATTTTCTAAGAAGTAAGGAACAGGAACTTCAAATTGTCCCCTCACACCTCTGCTTTCCTCCTCCCTTTCCCACCTGCTGCACCAAGAGCTCTGTTTCTGTTTTTTGCCTCACTGCCACTCTAAACACACTTTCATTTTCCTGCTCTGGTTCCCCTTGATGTTTTTTTTTCCCCCAGGCTCTCATATCTTCTCTCCCTCTTGCTACTCTGCTTTGGGTCCGTCTCACTGAAGGTTGAAACAGAACAGCAGGAATCTTCACTCCCAGAGGAAACGTTCCTTTTCCAAGTAAGCAAAGGTACTGCAGTGCTCTCCCTGCTATTGAGGCAACAGAGTATCCCCATTTTGATCCCTTCTTTCAATTTGTCTTCACCCCACTTTGATCAGGCTCTAGCTGTTGCTCCCAGTTTCCTCAGCCTGCCTTTGCTATGAGTATTTATGCAGAATTCTGTGGCATCATGGTTGCAGTATGCGTTAAAGGGCACACTGACACCTAAGCAGAACTCTGGGAGAGAAAAGCAGGGCTCTCCTGTGCTGTCGTGTGGGGTAGGAAGCAGAGCAGGAGTGTTGCTGCTTCTCCCATGCTTCCCCCTAGGAACTAGGATCTGGGTCCCACTGTACAGATACATCTCTGATGTATGGATTTGTATGTGGTTTAATGGGCCAAAAGTAGCACCTGCATCTGTTATGTCAGAATGAACCCTGATGAGCTGTACTTGTGGACCTACCTCTTGCTGTATGGAAGCCCAGCCCTATTACCCTGAAGAGTAATGCCACATAAATAAATACACACGTGGCATTTGGGATGACTTTCCTGTCCTGATACTTTGTAAGTTCAAGCTGGGCTCTGTCTGCATCATCTGTATTCCTACTGGTGAAAGATTTGCACTTGGAAGTGAGATGAATCAGTGAAGCCTCCCTGCAGGCATTGAAGGCCAGGCTGGTTGTGGCTCTGGGCAGCCTTGTCTGGTGGTTGGCAACCCTGTACATAGCAGGGGGTTGAAACTGGATGATCACTGTGGTCCTTTTCAACCCAGGCCATCCTATGATTCTATGATATGATTCTATAATGCATGAAGACAAGCATAGTATCATAGTATCATCATAGTATCGTGCGAGTTGGAAGGGACCTTAGAGATAGAGTTAAACCCAAATGTTCAGTGGTTGCAAGAGAGGCCTGCTTCTCACACCACAGCAAGTTTGTGCTTGTTTATTGTCTGGAGGTGAGTACTGATGTCACGGCGCTTTAAGTTCCTCTTTACAACTGTAGAGGTCTCATTTTTCCATTCCTGGTGTGAGAGCTGAGGTTTCTGTGTGTCTGCCTTACTGTAACAAATGGGACTCATGAGTTGGCAATAAGGAGAGCCCTGTTATCTCTGCAGTGTGAATACAATACAAACCCAACTGCGCCCTGTAGTATCGTGGCTTTTTTCAATGCAGCAGATGTAAACTCCTTTGTGGTTTTGGGTTTGGCTTTTTCAGGGTGTATGGGGAATTGTTAATCACAGCCTGAACCTCTGAATAATCAGCTGAGGCAAGTGTCAGGTCAGCTGTGGGAGCACAGGTGAGAGTCATTTAGCTGTGCTCCCAGAAAGGGTGGAGCTTGACTCCACGTCCTCTAGGCCTCATTTAAGGGCTGACCACCACAAAGGCAGCATCTCTTGGAAACAGCTCCCTGGTGGAGATTGCCTCAGCATTTCCTAGTGAAAGCATCCATATTGGTGAGTTTTCCCTCATAAATACAATCTTTTGAATATCTGTCTTTTGAATATCAAGGTTAGAGTGGGAAGGTGTATGGCTGGCACTTGCTCCATCAGAGATGGTGGTTTCACAGGTAGGTCAGGCAGGGTGAGGCCTGCACGCTCTGTTGTTTCTAACAAGCAGATAATGAATATGCTTCCAGAATTCGTGTTTCTTATAGTGGAAGCTGCAGCTGCCTGTGATCTGTGTCTCTGTCAAGGGAAAGTGAGGTGCAGTTAATTCGGGTCTGCACAGCAGAGATGTATTGATCAGGGCTCTCCTTCCCATGGCTGGATGTCTGCCATCGCTGTTCTAGGGCTACGCATCAAAATGGGTTGGTAAAAACAAGGACATGTTGCCTTAGTGCTGGGAGTGATGAGAATGTACCGGGCAGCTTCAGTGCTGAGCCTTGACAGCTTCAGAGCAATTCAGCTCCAGCCTCAGAGGGTCAGGAAGACACTAAAATCAAGTGAAAAGGGTGCATCTTGTGCATGTCATTGCAAATACACTGCGTGAGTAGCTATAAGGTTAAAACCATGGATTCCATGTGAGCAGCTTGCTCTGGATCACAGGATTTCAGGCGAAAATGAGCAAAACAAGACCTGTTCGTGGCACCTGGGTGAAGTTACACAGAGCTGCTTGCAGAAGTACCAAACGTTGTAAGAATTAAATGGAAAGGACACTTCCTTCTCTGCTCCTTCTCTACTAGCAGTACTTGGGTGCAGGTGATGGCATGCATTATAGCTACTAGTTTGCATATGGCAGCGTGTTGTTTCACACAAAACTAAAAATCCTCGTATTCTGGTTTTGTAATATGCACTGTAGTGACATTTTATCGTCCTTCTCCCACTTTTCCTTCCTGTTTTGCACCTGTTTTGTTCATGTGTTACACAGAGAAAGACAGACACCAACAGGTTTGCTAATTACTAGAAGATTCTGTCGAGCCTCATGCTATTAGCTGAAGTAACAGAGTGCAGTGGCTCTCACACTTCTCGTTGTATGAAGTCCTTTGGTGCAGTAGGACAGTCTTCTGGGGCTGTCAGCAATAGCTTTTGATTTTCCACACCTGCTGTTTTCTTTTGTCTCAGTGTGCAATATTGCAATCCTCCTCATCTTTCCAGAAGGGCTGTTAAGGGTGCAGTGCTGTCATCCCCTCTCATCCCCAGTTTGTGCTAGGAGCTAGCAAATCCGAGTGTTGGCATGCTGAGCACCATGAAGGACCATCATTTGACTGGTGGCAGTCCTCGTTCCCACTGGTTGCATCACTTCTGTCAGCTATCAGCTTTTACTCCTGTACCCAAAGGGAAGGTATTTACCCTTGCTGCATTTTTTGCTGCTGTCACCTGTGCTTCCATCCTCAGTGCAACCCATTGCTCTTGTCAATGTCATCTCCTTCAGCCGTGTTTACTGCAGCACACTTTTTGTCTCGTCGCTGTGATTATATCAGCTCCCATGGTTGTACTTTCTCCTCGTTACTGAAATAAAGTTAACATTAATGAGAGTCATGCAGCTAAACCTTTGCTCACCTCACTGGAAATCTATTCCAATGGTGAAAAGGAGATGCGTGTGGATCTGTGTAAATCCAGCTTTCTTCCCACCCCCACCTCACTACCTACTGTGTGTTAAGGAAAGTATTTTGTTACTATGTGCAGATGATGCAAAAAAATCCATATACATTATCCAGCATTAGTGAGGACAAATGGCATTGGTTAAACACTGGTCTGCTACACAATTCCTTTATGACTGAAGGTTGAGTATTAATGCTGTGTGTGAGAAGGGTTTCTTCTATCTGGCTCCCACAGTAAATTAGCTCTAGAGCACTTGGGGATGCTAGGGGATATGCTAAGAAAGCTGAAGTTATCACCACATGCTACAGTACTTACGCCTATAAATGAGATGTAGCATTGAGGGAGAGGTGGGAATTGTTTATTAAGAACACGGCGAGCCTTCAAGCTGAAAGGAGAAATGTACCTAGATGAGCAAAAGTTAATGAGATGTGACAAACATGCATGGTGTGTGCGCTGAGTGAAGTTCATAGGATCTCTTTTCTGATCAGAATTTAGATTTACCATAAGAGCAGCCATCCAACTACTGGTTGCTGCAAGGGAAGACATTTAGGTGGAGATGGTTTGGCTTTTTGATCTCTTGTTGGCTCGTTTGCTTTTAGTTTTGGTTTGTTCATCTGTTTTAGTGACAGATTTGGAGGAAAAAGATTCTCTTTTCATTAAATCCTCTTGCACACAGCTGCTGTGACCTGGTTCTGTGCTGTCCAAGGCCACAGCACAGGTTAATGGGAAAGGTACTGCTGTTGACTGAAAGGACTGCATCCTCTGAATGCGTTACTATTTCATGTTCTCCTTAAATGGTTTCCTTTCTTATGCATCAAATATTGTGAGCCGGATTACTTTAAGATGAGCAAAATGGTTCTTGCAGAAAATTTGCATACTTTTTAAGAGCTTTTATCACAAAATAAAGATGTTTACTCCAGACAGTGCTGAGAGCAGATGAACCCCTTTGTTTTTGTAAGTATAAAGATATGTCTTGCTAAAAAATGCCTCTGGCTTGTACAGTAGACCCTGAAATGCTTTCAGATTCTTCCTTTGGGCTCTCAAAGAAAAAAGTCATCCAAGAAATACTGAAGCACGGTTAAATCAATAGGAGTGAAATGTCACAGGGATAATCATACTCTGACCTATTTCGAATTCCAGGCTGTAGGAATATTTCCTCCCTTGTATAGGTTTGTCATTTGTAGCAGAGAGTTTCCAAGGAGGACGATGTAGCTGTGTCACCAATGGAGATGCTCTCCAGCAGGAGGGCTGCCCAAGTTAGCCTTTTCAAATGTCAAACTCCTAAGCAAAATAGATAAAGTTGGATCAAGGTAACCCTTTACAAAGGTTGGTGAAATAACATGATCGCCCTTTGGCAGAGGGAAGAAACTGAAACACGGTGTTTAGGAGACATCAGTGCTGACAGGAGATGGAGCACGAGGACTTGGGTATGCATTGCTGGTGGTTGGGTTGCTGTCCTGCTCTGCCTTGAGGAGATTCTGAACTTCTCTGTCTCAGATTGTGGCTTTTGTACCTGGAAATAGCTCTGACTCATGTCAGTGGTTGCGAACTCTGAATTAGTAGGTATATGCCTTGTGAAGGAATATATATGTTTAGTTGGAGAGATATTTAAAAGACTCAATCTTAAACCAGCCTTTGGTATAGACATGGATAAAATGAAGCAGGAACTGTGTAGGAGAGGTGAATTAAATACTGTTCAGTTCATGTTTCATGGCCATTCCTTCTGGTCCTGCAAGTGCTCTGTTTTGAAAACAGTCTCTGTCAGCTGCAGGTGATTGCTGCACAGATCGTTCTTTTCCCTTTATGTGCATGTCTCCCTCTTCTCTCACCTGCTGCCCAGCTTGGCTTTTCCTCATCTCGGTGCCCAGGAAATGCCAGTGTCTACTTGAATGAGCTGTGCTATAAATCAAAGTGTCATCACTTAGCTGGCAGAAGTGATTTAATTAAAGCGTCATACTGTCCCCGGAGCATCTCCCCACCTGGCTGCTAATCAACCTTCATCAGCAGGAAGAAAACGTGGCCCTTCTTAGAACTGAGCCAGAGAGACTGAAGGAGAGACTGCTAATTGCAGTTGCAGAGATCAGCCTTGTCATTTGTCTCTGATCTGTAAGCTGCTCCTTCAGATACTGCTGTCCTGGTCTCTTGCAAGCAGTGCTTAACTCCATTTTTAGAGGAATTATTTAGCATCATATCAGCCACTGCTTTCCATCAAAAATGTATTTGGCTGATGAGACACTTAACAGCATCCTACTGTGCATTTAGGTATTGGAGCAACTTTTTATGTCCTGAGTGCTGCTTTAACTGGAATGAGTAGTTTATACATAAGTACTTTCTGTGCACTGTGGATGCACTCCTAGTTAGGCAGCGATGTGCTGTTAACACTGTAGGTCACTAAGCCAAAAATGGTCATGCCAGTATGAAATTACAGGGCAGACACTATTAGACATTGCTGTCCTGTGGCAGCTGCTGAATAATTGGTTGATGATTTTTATTTCTTGTGTCATAGTGATGATTTCTGTGTAAGCCAGAGTGCCATTTGAGTTTGTTGTCCCCAACGCATAGGGCTGCAGGTGTGGTGATGGGAGCCTCAGCCTCCATCCATAGGGACATGTGAGCAGAAAGGAATCAGAGGAGTGTTGTACACGAGATGATCACAATATGATCATTTCTGCTTTAATACTACAGGTATTAGCGGGTACCCCTCTGCTTTTGGAGCCTACAGCAGTGTCTCACTGTGGATTTTGGGTGAGCCCAGCACACTGCTTCATGCTGCTCCTAACCTGCAGTACAGATGAGTTGGCTACAGCAGCACTCCTTCAGTTCCATCCTTGCACTCTCTCGTGTTGCACAAGGCACAGCCTCAGGGCTGGGTGCTCTGTAATCTGACCACAGTCATTGCCATGATGGTTAAGCAGCTGTTTCCTTTGCAAGTCCATAATTTTGAGGCTTTATTACATGGACATAAAAGTCCTCTCCAGGCAGAGATCTGGCAGACAAAACCCAACCATGGAGCTGTTGAATCATTTGTTAGTTTGTTTGATTTTGCATCCACTGGGCAATTTTGGGGGGTATTTTGTGTACTAGGCAGCAAAAGACACAACTGCAGTCATTCCCAATTGTCTGCCATTAATTTCTTTATCAGTACTTATTTTACAACTGGTCACTTATGGTTTATATAAAGAAGCAAACACAGATTACTATATTAAAAGCACTTTCCATGTAAACTCGTGCAGCACTCAAATAGCAGCTTCTCCCAACACTTCACTCATCTTGTTTAATGCATGTGCTTTATTTTGCTTAATTCCCACAAACTGCTGCTCTGTGATTGCTTATTGCTAGCTCTGTTGTTTTCTGCTGGGGTGCTCTGGTGATTCAGTAGACAAAGACAGTGCTCGCTGCATAGATTTGCTGCTATTTTTGTTCTTTCCCCTCCTTTCTTGACAGAACTGAAATTCTGGAAGCAGGCTGCATTAATTCCATCTCTTTTTGGGGATCTGAACTGAGAACTTTTAAGGCTGTGGAATTACTGCAGAGTTATCCCAGTACAAACAGCAGCAGTTTGTTCCTATCGAGGGGAAATCTATTTATTTAGCTATTTATTAAGAAGATGCTGTTCAATATGACATGAGTAAATTCAATCTCCAAAAGGAAACATGCCCTGAGGCTTCCTAAAATTCTACGGTTTCCCTTATTTCTAGTGTTTAAACCACACCTGAGCTCATTTAAAAGTGAGATGCACTGATACCCATAGCAACAGATGCCAAATAAAACTCTCTCCCTTTGTAGGATTTAGCTTGGGGCACAGAACCAAGCCTTGTTGTAAGGACTGTGCTGCTGGTGAGCAAATGGAGACCTTCCTTAGCAGGCAGTTGGACGTGAGTGAATGTCATTGCTGACAGACACTGAGTTTTTAAGAGCTATACCTGTGTGTTGTGGTTTCTGCCTCATCTGCAGCACTGCATACAGTTCTTGGCTCACCAGTTCATAAATGACAAGGATCTCCTAGAAAGAGCCCAGTAGATGGCCACAAAGATGATGAGAGGCATGAAGTATCTCCCTGATGAGGAAAGGGCTCTCAGCCATGGAGCTGTTTAGCCTGGAGAAGGCTGAGAGGGAGATCTGATCAATGCCTGTAAATATCCAGGGGGTGGTGTCAAGAGGATGGGGCCAGGGCTCTTTTCAGTAGCGCCCAGCAACAGGAAAAGGGGCAATGGGCACAAGCTGGAACACAGGAAATTCCCTCTGAATGTGAGAAAGAGCTTCTAGACTTTAAGGGTGACACAGCCCTGGAACAAGCTTCCCAGAGGTGGCAGAATCTCCTCTGGAGAGACGCACCTGGATGCTGTCCTGCTGAACCTGCTGTAGCGACCTGCTTTAGCAGTGAGTTGGACTAGCTGATCTCCAGAGGTCCCTTACCCACCCTACAATTGCTTGATTCTCATGTTGGAACTCTCATTCTTGAGTTTGGAGCAGACATCTGTCACCAGGAGATGCATGGAGGAGCACGCAGCACTGTGGATGTGCACCTTCTGCGTGCCACCAGGACCCTTCAGCTACATCCAGAGCTCCTCATGAAAACTGGCTGCTGCACAGGCAGGAAGGCTTGTGCTTCAGAACAAGCATCCCACACTTCTGTTATTGTTATCATGACAACCACTGGGCCAACCAGAAGTTCATAAGTACTTACTGATGTTTTCACATAAGAGAATCCCATCTCATCAACAACTTTAAGCTTACTCCAAATAGCAAACAAATGGAAAAACAAGTCTTCCACAAAGAACCTTCAGATGGGTGGATAACACACACTTGGGAGAGGATTGGGCTGTGGGGCTAAAAAGAAAGCTGCCCTTCCTGTGGGAAGTGGAGGACTGTCATTTCCAAAGGGATCAGAAAAACATGCTTTTTTTTTTCCCCCTGTGTCTGCCTCTCATTCTCATTTCCGTGTGTGTATTAAGTGGCTCTTGCTGAGTTCTGCATTGAGATGTGTCACTGTGATAAATCACTTTTAGTGGAGATTATATTTTTCCTCCAAATGAAGCTGCCAGCAAGAAGCAGCAGCAAGTGGCTGCTATGTTCTCTCTCTCTCTTCACCTCTCCACCCCACCATTATTCAATACATCTGAGTACCTTCCTTGCACAAGACCATGTTTTCCAATGGGAAGGAAAAATAACAGGGGTGACAACTGTCAGCACTGGTCAAGAATCTTTATAGATGTAAATAAACCTGTTCCCCCCCCCCCATCTTGCTAATATCAGAAGAGCCCTAGGTTCCCTATGGTATTATCCAGCAGAACTCTGAGGCCCCTATGAAACCAGGAGCCACACAACAGCTCAAGGTCACCTGCAATCCAATGAAGAAAACCATCCACCGTTCACTCCATGTGCCATACAGCCATTCTGTATGTTTCCTAACTTCTTACAGAGTTCTGGTCCTCTGTAATCACTCCAGAACTGGGAAGCTGTTGAATAATCTCACCTGTTTGGTGGTGAGGGAACCTTTGTCTGATTTCCCCTCTGAATCTATTCCTGGCTGCTTATCCATTGTCTGTTGTTATGCTGATATTATCTCAGATCTGACCCCCTAAAAAAATCCCACTGCCATTATAGGAAGTACTGCATCTACTTGTAGCAAGACAGAAGTACAAAAATATCATTACAATAAAAAACCCAGTTCTCTGTCTTTCATATTTCAGAATGTTAGCAACCAAATATTGAGCACAATTTATTTTTTTTATTTCTTTAAGAGTCTTATCAGGGACACTGAAAGCATTACTAAGTTTGTTTGGATTTTGGCAAATTGTTAATTGATTTTGACTTCTTTTTTTGAGGAAATCAATTTGATCAGCCTCAGAAGCGCCAGCAGATCTGGTTTAGTAACTTGTGGTAGTAATGGTGATGGGAGGATGGTTGGACTAGATGATCTTGTAGGTACTTTCCAACCTTGTGATTCTATGATTAGCAGCCTAAGGAACATGTAATAGGTTTCACACTCTGACAGCTTCAGTGCACTTGGCAGTGGCTCTTTATGCTAAGGCTTTATATCCCAGGAAACAGCTGGTTGAATCCCAGCTGGAACCTTGAGCATAATGAAATAAATGGGAATCAGTTCTTCATATCTTTATGAAATAAAACACCATCTCCTTCCAAAGCTGGCTAGTTCCTGAGAGGTAAGTTAAAGTCACTCCTTAAGATGACTGCTGTCATGCTCAGCCTCCATGAGCCCTATGGAGCAGGATATGAGTTTACCAGACTCCCCAGCTGGTTCCTCCCTCTTAAGACTTGTCTGCTTGTTGTCCTGCTTTACTTTCTTTCTTCTAAAGTTTCTGAACTCACTCCCAATTTGTTTCCCCTCCAGTTTATCCCTTTGGATAAGTTCCATATGTTTGCCCTTGAAATCCAGTTACAGAAAACCACTGTGTGTGACAAATCTGTTATTTCACATAGGTGAAAGTCAGCTTCAGATTTCAGTTAGCACTTCATTCTGTTTTTCCTTCCTTTCAAACTTTACCTGGCCGGTGGACACTCAAAAGCCAACATGATTTATCATTTTCTCGTTAAAGAGGGCTGAGAAAAGATAAATATTACAATAGGTCCCATTAAAACTTCTTTCCAGCATCTGACCTGGATATGCACCAGGACACACTTCTGCTCTCCTGGCTGAAATTCTCTCCTTTCAAACGTGAACCACTTTAGGAAAGGAGGGCAAAATCAGCTGTATTTCTAAAGATCGTTTCCTGATGTTACTGCCCAAATCTCTGTAACTATCACACCCTAATATCATCACCAGCCTATGAAAGTTGATTGTCTTCTAGATAAATACTTTCAGATATGGCATTATTTTGTCTTGGATGACTGCTAGGAATTATAACAGAGTAAAGTCTACAGTGATCAGAAAGACCAACATGGAGCAATGGAGATACAATGTCATAAGAAAGGGATGAGCACGAAGGAAAGGTGTTACACAGAAAAAAAGAAAAGTGCTCACCCACCTCCAAAGGTCTAGGCCTGCAGGTCATACAGGAGGGATCAAGACAAAGGAATGAGCACGATGAAAAGACATCACAAACAAAAAGGAAGAGCACTCACCTGCCTCTGAAGATCTAAGCTCACAGGGAAAACTCCACAAAAGAAGGATCTCCAACCAGAGATCCTTCCCCAGTGGCAGTCAGCCCTTCAATGAGGTCTGAGAAGTGCAGCCAGGCTCCAGCCCTTCCTATCACATGGCTGAATTGCCTTCACCTGTGCTCCCAGGGCTGACTGGCTCCTTTCCCCAGGTGCTCCATCAGTGCTTCAGGCTGGGACTCAGCAGTTCCCCTACACATGTACACTGTACAGTCTTACAGTGATGAAGAGTGTGGCTTGGTCGTAAAGGAGACTCCTGTTCCTCTGTGGTTACTTGATAAACACTTTTTATTATCAGCATTGTCATTTGCATAATGGAATTGTACAGCTGGCCCCATGCAGTGAATGGCAGTACCACATGCTCTGGCACTACTCATGCATAAGGAAAAACAAGAGGAAGATTGCTTGCTTTGAGCAGGGGAATGGCTTTGCACACTGCAGATGTGGGGATGCCTGCACAGGAGGAAGGGGTTAACTGTGTTGGGCAGTGGAAAAATTTGCTGCCCTGTATTGAGGGCCACTTGCTGTTGGTTGCAGGAAGCTAGTTTAGGGCAAGCTGTTTTTTTCTTTTTTTTTTCTTTTTTTTTTTTTTTTCTTTCCTATTTTCTTTTTGAAGTCGTGGTTCAAAGCTGTGAGTGTAGGGAATGGCTTTTTGACAAAGATCCAAGCATCTTAATGTAATGGTCAGCTGCACTTTGATATCCTGTGGTTTTGGCTCAGGCTGCTGCTTGCCTGTAGCACAGACGAGCAGACTCCGTGTTGCATACTCTCATGTACCAGCATAGACTGAAATCAGAGGGGGCTGTGAGAAAAGATGGATGGCTGCTTTACCTTGAAGGCTATAAACACAGCTGTGTAGATCAGCAGATGGCAGACTACTGCTAGCAATGGGCCGCCAACAATATGAGCCGTTCCTCTTCCCTGTGCTGTTCCAGATGGGAGGCCTCTGAGGGGACCGTGCAATGTGCTTGTCTTGCTGTGTTCCCTCCTTGCTGTGTTCCCCTCCTGGGAACTGCTGTTCCCCAGAGATGCACCATTCAAGATGAGCACAGACAGCCAATTTTATTGCATGTGCTCTTTGGTGGCTCTCTGACCTTCTAACAGCTATCACCCCCTTCTTTAAGCCACCACCAATCTTAAGTGTAGAATGAGATGCAATAAATGCTGTAATTTCTAGTGCAAGATTGAGTTACAAGTGAAGCTTTTGGAGTGCAGAGCCATGGTCAGGGAACAACTTTCAGAGTGAGGGAATGCACCCAAATGAATCTGCTCCATCTGGGGCAGCTGGAGGTTAGCAGCCAGCAAACAGAAATGCATCTCTCAGAGTGGCATGGGTTCTTTTGGTTCTAATGGGTTCTAATATTGTCCCCTTGCTGAGGTGATTAACTGTGCATCAGCAAAACTTGTACCTTAGATACCGATCTGCAGCACCAGCTGTTTAGGATGATGGAATATTAAGGAATTAAATTGATTTTTTTGGCTATAGGAGTTGAACGTTTACTTTTGCCTTCCTGGGATCAGGTTTCCCAGTGGGGATTTCTTTCCTGGACATATGCAGAAGGGAAAGTGCTGTACTGTCCACATTTGGCCTACTTCTGCCATCGGTGGGTCTATGTCCTGGCTGAGGAAGCACAGGAATGGATAGGAAACTCTGAGGAAAGATTTGGGAAGTCAGTCACCTCCACAGAGGTGACATTCATTTTGACTTACATTGATCTCTGCTTCCCAAGTGTACAGCAAATGAAACAGGCAGCAGGGGATGAATATTCCCATCTCTCATCTTATGTTTGAATACACTAGTTGGAACGTAAGAATCCCTTTGGGGTGAAAGGAGGAGAGCTCTGGAGGATTTTCTTTATGTTACCACATAAGTGATTGCTTCCAGTTAAAACCCAAGGCCCCATGAAATGACTTTGTCAATGGGCTGTGTTGTGGCATGAAACCAGGAGATGGCTGTCTCTTCTGCAACCTGCTAGGTCTCTGCTTCTGGCTTCCCAGCAGTTGCCCACTTCAGGGCCTGGAGAAGTTTTGGAGTGAATGCTGAGCAGCCACCTGGAGTCCTTGTCACAGGAGCAGTTGCAGCTACCTTGTTTCTAAGCACAGCCAGTGAGGATGCTCTGATGTAATGCTCTTAGGAAAGAATGCTACAGTTGACCACTCAGCGTACGTTAGTTCCCACAGAAATTTTCCTGCTAATCCCCCCTTGTGAGATAAAAAACCCCCTCAGTATTTCAGAGCTTTTCTCTTCTTGATGGTTCTTCAAGTTCATTGAACAGTATTTTCTCGCAAACACATTTTCAGTTTTCTTGAAGCCAAAATCTCAACAGGTACTGGGGAGGACTCGATAATATGAATTTGCACCTGGTCTGGATTCATCACTGTTTTGACACAAACATCTGCATTACGGCATTTGGAAAAGGCGTTTAAAGGCATGGTTTCTGCACAAAATGCATTATTAAGGGAATTAGTTATTGAGTTTACTGTCGAGATTAACATGTTAAGTTTATTAATGACCTGGAAAAATTGGACCATAAGGTTTCAAGATTGGTGGATAAAAGCTATGAAGCTTGTAATGTGTGGAAATCAGATAGCGGGGAAAAAACAAAGGACACTTCAATACTGACTCTTCTTGCAAAGTGAAAAAAAGTGAAATCAGAAAGTAAAGGAGAAGTCTGAAGCCAGAGCCCATGTTTTCGTATGTAAACTGCCCTTGCAATAAACATGGCAGTGGTAATCCTCTAAATTCAGTCTCAGTGTTTGTTGTAAGCCCAAACCTTAGCTCTTACAGAGATGATTCTTCAAACAGTGACACTGAGAAATACCTGTGAGAAGTAACACATGGGATACCAGTTAAAGCTGCTGTTGTTGCCCACGCACACCAGAGCATGCTGCTTTAAAGCACTGGGTTAGCTAATGATGTCTGGTGTATAACAGCAAGGGTGAGGCAGTCCTGGGACAAAGATTGCTTTGAAGCATGTAACTGCTCTGAACAAAACCTGAGCCTGTCTGCTGTGCCTGCAGCCTGTCAACCAGTCCTTTGCACTACTCAGGTATATAGCTGAAATAGGATTAATTTTAATTTCTGCAAACAAGCCAATTTTGGAAATGTAACAGAGGGACTTGGCTTGAAGTTTTATAGCTGTTCCTCACCTAAGAGTAAATGAGCTGCTTACAGCCAGCCAGATCTGGTTTGGGGATCTGGAGAAACCCATAGCTACAGGCTTACTGATTTTGGGGGAGATCCCAAATGAGCCCATAGCTGTAGGGTTTCCTGCTCAGGCTGTGGCTGTTGGGGATCATCCAAAAGCTTCTACCAGCTGACGGTCTGACACTGACGCAGCTCTGTGTGCAGCAGCCAGCTGATGGGAGGGCTCTCACTAGCACCAGAAGTAGCACAATGTGGGTTGAGATCTTCACCCATTATCAGCTAGCACTTGGGACACTCAGATTGTTAGTCCCTGCACACAGCTGGAACTTCTCCTGGCTCAGAAGTCTTCCTACAGCAATCCCTATCCAGCCACAGGGGAAGAAGTGGTATTGCCATGTGTTGCTAATGAACCCGAGGCTGAGCTTGCTGAGCAAGCATCCTTCCCTCTCCTGCTCATCCAACAAGCAAGCGTGCAAACTGTTTCCCTGCACAGAATCTCATGGCAGTTAATCCAGCATCCTGCCCTGTTTTATGCTGTTTGACTTCAAGTGCCCTTAGCTTTACTGAACACGTCTATACCATCTTAAGTGTCTGCACAGTATGAAGGCTAAATTCCAAAAGCAGTTTTGCTGTGGCTGCTGCAAATGCTTGGATGTGCTCCAAGTCCTACTCTGGCATTTAAAAGGGATTTTCCAGGATGTTACAATTCACCCAGCACTATGACTGTGCCAATCCAAAAGCCTTGCTGCCTTCAAAGATACACTACTGCATGTAGTAGAAGTGTGTTCCAAGGCATACAGAGCACTAAAAAGACCAACTCAGCCAATGGTTTTACTGGCATAGATACTAAACTATCCAGAAATGCGTTCTCTGTGCCACTTTTGGGCTGTGTGATCTATTCAGAGCTTCAGTGCTGCTCTGTGTATAGAAGTTTATGTGATAGTGTGTATTCTTACATCTGCTTCTGCATGTCTGTGGCATCTGTAGGGTTCTTCACAAGAAGGTGGAATACCCCCTTCCTTTTTTTCCCCCCAGTAAATGACAGCATCCAAACCCATCCTAATCTCAGTGCTTCCTCAGAAGAGGGGGATACAGAAGAATGTGGTGTTACGGGGACAGCTCTCATATAGCAAAGGATCAGTCTGTGTCTGGTCAGAATGGAAAACTGGGGAGCCCACAAACAGCAGTGGCACGATGTTATTCAAAACTAAATTGCTATGTATATATATATATATAAAAGAAGGGAGTAATTAAGCTTAGTGCTCAATAATTTGCACACCCCTGTACTGGGCTGAGTACTTTGATGTGTTTAGCTTAAAGCAGATCGTTTGTAACAGATGGGTCAGTGGATGGGTTGATCCAGTCTCTACGTATAATACAAAACTGTGCTAAAAGTGAAGCAGAATAGGGGCAATTGAAAAGTTTAAATGAAGCAAACCAGAATCTTTCTTCAAAATGGTGTATGTGTGTTCAACCGAACATTTAACATCACTCAAAGAATGTTGCCTTGTCTTTGTCCTCATGTTCCCAAATCCTGCTATGAATGTAAACGACAAGGCTTTCTGGAAAGATATGCTTTAGCTGAACACAAATTACTGAAAGGCTGCAGACCGTCCTGAGCTGGTTTGCCATTGTGTTACTGGCTCTGTAATGTTAAGCTGTAAGAGCTCCCTGTCTTAATAAGAATAGCAGTGTGGAGAGTAGTAGTCTGTCAGGACAGACCAGCCGGTTCTCTGAGACATAATTAATTGAGTGCTGACAAGCTCAGACATAAAACTCACATAATAAATTAGTTATAGTTCCTGGGTAAGAAGGATGAACTCTGCCATGAGGGCAATTATACAGAATTTCAGCCTCAGGACCACTTCTGCACATTCATGTGTGCTGGGAATCACATATGAATTGTATGGGTCCTTAGCAAAACAGAGAAATTATTAACATTAAAACAGCTATAAATTTTCCAGTCCAAGTGAAATCTAGAATGACTGTTCCAATAACATGTGTTTTTGACAGGGATCTCATTCTGGCCTTAGAAACAAAGCAGCAAGTGTAGAAACCCATTTACTCTGCCACAACTGGACTTCTAATTACTGAATCAATATTTAAAAAAAAAAACAAACACAAAAATCCAGCAGTCTGACTAGCAGCTCACTGGGAAAAGGGGGAACAGCTCTAAACTATGAGGGGAGATTTAGATTAGAGGTTAAGCAGGAATTCTTCATTCACAGGGTGGTGAGGTGCTGGAACAGGCTGCCCAGAGAAGCTGTGGATGCCCTGTCTGTGGAGGAGTTCAAGGCCAGGTTGGGTAGGATCCTGAGCAGCCTGAGCTGGTGGTTGGCAACCCTGCCTGTTGCACAGGGTTGGAGCTTGATGACCTTAAAGGTTCCTTCTAACCTGTGCCATTCTTTGCTTCTATGATACAGAGCTGAGATACACTCTGGCTATTAGTGACTGGTTTTCAAGCCCAACAATCACCACAGGAGCTATTTTTAAAGTATTATTTGCTAGTTTCCTATATGGCTGTTTGTTTTATATCTTCCCTTGCTCTATATCCATTCTGACCACATTCAACTTGCACTTAGCTTACCTGTGCTTTTGTGTTGGTGGATGATTTTACTGATGCAAGCAAGATAAATGATTGAATTATTATTTTTTTTGTTGTTTTAAAATCCATTTCATTGAGGGTGGAAGGATCCTAAAAGAGCTTTAGTGACCCTTGCAGAAGAGTCATCATTTCACTAGCAACAACCCGCAACTTGTCTTTGAAAGGAATTGCCTGCTATGCTTCAGATAATGAAGAACATTGCTCTATTTGCTTTCATACAAGCAGCAGAACAGCTAAATATTATCTCTAATGATACAAGGTCTACAACAATTTTACTTATTGGCTTATGCTATAGTTTAGTTAGGGCTGTTAAAGTAAGGAAGCAAAATAAATGGTAGGGGATGGAAAGACTTGAAAGAACAAAAATAGAAGATGTGTCAAGAGCAGCAATATTTTATGTTTCATAGTGTCACTGAAATACACCAACGTCGAAGGGAGAGAAGGTGACAATGCAACCAATGTGCTGTGAATATTATCCGTGGGCAGAATCCTAACCAAGAATCTGGGGCAAATGGCTACTCAACATTAAATGTACTGTCAGATCTTCAGCATTGGAGCAGATGGTGCTTGAGCTTTTTAGATCCCAGCCAAATAATCTATATGCTAAACAAAAGCGTAAGTGGCAGAGAATAAGGTTCAAGATGGAGGAAGAAAACAGCAAATGCAAAGCACTTGGGCACTGCTTGGGTTTGCAAATGATTTTACTGAGAAAAGAACAATTATGTAATTGAAATTAAATGGAGTCCAGGACATTATTAGAATTAACATCTACATTGATTAAACGAGTTGCTGACAGCAGCAGCAGCTTTGCTAGGCTATTAGTCTTGCACTCTTGTTTGACATTTTAAAAGAAAATGATGAATGCCACCAAGTTATTTGCCATTATTGGTATGAGGTAAGAGAGTTTGCTCAACGGGTTTCAGATCTTATAGATTAGTGGGAAATCTTTACTGCTTATCTTGTGTGGAGGCAAGCTTAATTTGTTTCTTTACTGTGGTTCCGCAACCAAGAACTTGTCTACTTATACCTTCAGCTAAAACAACAAAAAGCAGTTTTGATTGATTCGGACATTTATTTCAATGCAGGTCTGCGTGTTCATACCTCTTTTGGCTGTCGTATCTTAAACCTGGCTGAATCCCAGTTTGTGTGTAGATGAACCTCAATAGCTGTCCTGCACAGTGCTTTTCTAATGCTGTGTGTTTTTCATGCATTTTGAAGGCTGTGCAGCTGGACGCTTGGCTACAGCTCGCCTTTCAGGAAGCAGTCTCCTGTTCCATGTCTGGCACTGCGATGCCTCTCCCGGTGCCAATGAGGAGGCAGTGGCCTCTCTGCTGTGTCCTGGCAGGAGTGTGGGGCACAGATTGGTGATGACCTCTGGTGGAATCAAATAATTGCCATGGAACTGATCCAGTCGTACAAGGGCACACTCCGTCCCCTCGGTCCTGGTTTTTCCAAGCTGCTGTAAAAACCTCTTGAAAAGGAAATGTTCTGCTGCATATAGAGACAGATCAGTAATTCTAGTTAGGTCTACCAGATTAAATGCTTTGAGTTCGGCATGTATTATCGCGTGATTCTTAAAAGCCAGAAGAAATTTGCATTAAGTAAATGGGTTTCAACATAAGGAGAGTCCTTTGATTGGCAGTAATCAGTGCATGTGAATCATTACCTGTCTAATGGAGGTTAGAAGCAGAGTAAACAAATAGAAATTGCACTCCCCAAAGGCTGATGTGAAGTTAGGCTCTGTGCCTCACTGAGCACCCAAGCTCTGGGTTACTTGCATCACTAGAGGGCATCCCACACCTCGCCACAGCCTGCAGCGAGTCCCAGGGAGCCAGAGGACAGGCACACAGGGTCCCTCTGCTCCGTTCTGCTCCCTGGGCTTTCTTCTGCACCTAAAACCAATGGGAGAAGGGTGCCGTTTTGCTTGCAAAAGAGTGATGCATGCACAGAGTTTACACTGTAAGTGCTATTGTACCAGTACCAAAGTGTAACAGACTGCTTCTGCTCAGGATGTTGTTAACATCAATCTTACATGTTGTAACAGTGGAAATAGATCTGTATACATGCATACACACATAGGTGAGTAGGAATTAGTTTGACTTGACTAAAATAAATACAGTGATTTATTCAGTTTACAGAAAGTGAGAGGACTGAATGAGTAAGCCAATGAGAACCCCTTTCCATCCCCGCTTTCCATGAGAGATGTCAGGAATACCCTGCCTGTATCCCAGGATCTCAAGCTCTGTGGCAAAGAATGCAGTACAATATTCTAAGTGGAAGATTAAGAAAAAAAAATAATTAAAACATGTAGATAGACAGATAAATAGATGGATAGATAGATAGATAGATAGATAGATAGATAGATAGATAGATAGATAGATAGATAGACAGACAGATCCTAGTAATGCAGTAAGAGAGAAGGGGGAAGCTGAGGGCAGTGTTGTTTTACAAATGTCTGTGTTGAGACAGTAACTGGAGACAGAAAACCAAGGCACAGTGGGATTCCCAGGGAACACATCTGCTTCCCAGCCCATGCTGCCCAGAGCTGAGATCTTCAGGACGTGGCTGGATGCCTCTGCTCTGGGGCAGACCCTCAGGTCCACCATTAGGTCCCCAAGAGAGAACGAAGGAAACACCTTTTGCAGCTGTTGAGCAGGCCACTCTCTGGTACAGACCTGCTTCCTTATCTCTTGTAGAAGAGAGAAATGAAGCTCATGTCTACCAGGTGACTCCAAGGCCGACTGTACCAAGCAGCAGCTCCAGTCCTGGAGTCTGTTGCTTTGCACCCTCTGTTATATTGCCCTCTTATAGATCAACTCCGTTTATTTCAAGACTCGTAGCATGCCTTAGAAAAGGAGAAGGCTTGAGCTCTGTGTCAGTTTTCTTGGCAGGAAACTCTTTGCATTAAGCCCATTAGGGCAGCAACAGCTGAGCTTCCCTCTTAACAACTTGCAGAAGCAGATTGGAACAAATTGTTCTTGTGGTTTGTTTTTCTTTTTAAAAAAGAAGTATTTTGAGAGTGAAGTTTCATGCATGAACACACACACACACACACACACAGCTGAATTACTTTGTAATGGGAGCATATAAAAAGCACCAGATGAAAACAGAGGCCAAAGAGATGCTGGGAAGGGATGTGTATCTGTCTGTTCTATGGCTTTGAAGGCAAGGAATAGCAGGCTGCAGAATCAGAATCTGAGAAATCAGTGTTCTCTTCCAATCCCATGTTAAAGATCCAAGGTTCAAGTCCGATTCTGGGAGATTTTAATATGTGAAGAGGAGCCAAGTGCTCGTGCTGTCTTTTCAACTCAGTTTTATTAACCCACTTGTACTGCTGCAAGTCTCTCTCTCTGTGTTTGTCACAAGGATTGCAATTCTAAGTAAAGCTTTGGAAGCTTGTGGAAGTTCTCAGGCCTGGAGCCCTGGGGTGACACAAAGCACCCTGCCATGTGTTTGTGCCTATCCTCAGGTGAATGAGTACAAATCTGAGCCCCAAAATGCAGATTCTGCATTCACAGGTATCTTCTGTTCTGTGACACTATTTGTTTTTATTTTTATTTTTCACTTTACTGAATTATTTCCCACATTACAGATATGGAAACTGATAGTTCTGTACAATTGAGTAGTTCCTTAAAAGATTTCTTGGATATTAAGGCAGATAAATCACCAGTACAGGTCAGAGCTTGGGCTACACGCCTGTTACAGTTCACACATTGCACATGTCAGAGGTGAGATTCCTTGTTTCCCCAACAATGCAAAGTAGCAGGTAGGTGAAGTAGATCCTGGTTTCCTTGCAAGCTGCCTGCACAGTTCTGTTCACATGAATGGGAATATCACCACAGTAAGTGCAGAAGGTATTTGAAACAAAGAGCTTGTATAAAGGATTGTATAAACCAGCATATCCCATTAGGATTAAAAAATGTGGAGCATGAAATACTCCGATGGAGTCACTAAGGGCTTTGGAGAAGTTAACTGCTTCCATGCTAAGATGATGGTCCGTCTCCAGTGAATATTTGTAACCAATATAAGCAGCATAGGACACAAAACACATTCTGCTGTCCAGGCACATTGCATACTCGGGGCATTAAAAGGGTTAAATAGAGTTATTCTCAACAGTGTTTGGCCTGGCTGAGTATTAGAGCTTATTTTAGCTGTTCCTCCTAAACATAGCAAAGGTCACGAGGGAACGGGCTTTGTTGCTGAGTCTTATTGGCCTTGTTCCCTGTTGGGGTTTTGCAGAGGGACAGGATTGTCTCACTTACAAGGATAATAGATGACAAGTCTGGCGCTGATTAACCTCATTTTAATTGATAATTAATTTTAAACCCTATTTACTTTCCCTGGAACAGCTGAGACTTCAAGGGAGTCATAGCAGAGGTGAACAAGATCTGAAATCTTCCCCAAGGAAATGACACGGGCAGGAAGGAAAAGGGGAAAGATGGATGAAGATTCACATTGTCACTATGGATCTTCGTTAGATTTATTGCTTCTGAAAATGGAGGCCTCTCTCCTTTCTGCTGGCTATTACCCATGCTTGTTCTGCTGAGGCATCACCACCTCACTGCAAAGACCTCTGCACTTCCAGTTCTGGGTCCTTGCCCACCAGTAAGCTGGCTTTTTCCTTGATGACAGCTTCGTTTGCCTACTTCTGAGCCTATCAAATTGGTGGGGTGGCCTGATGGCCATCTGGGAGAAAAATGCTTCTTTTGTACTCTAAATGTTTGTGATGTGCTACAGTTTTACAGTAGGAAAAGCTGGAGCGTGTGTGTAAAGGGTCGTTTTTATTCAACTCTCTGCACTTCCTGCACTTAGCTCTGCAAATCAGAGCCTTGCAGGATTAACAGCTGCATTAAGTTTCCTAGCAGTGCATTCCTGCAGGAGCTTTCTTTCTCACAGTTCAAATCTATGGCTGCAATAATCAGTGTGCCCTTTTACAGCACCCTCTGCAGAGGGATCTCAAATCATTTTACAAACATCAGGGAGTTAATTCCTTCCTTAAGCATAGCTGGGATGCATGTCATCCCCATCGGATGGGCTGACACTAGAAGGATCAGTGCTTTATTCAGGGTCACTTAACATCAGTGGCAGAGGCTGCAACTCCTCCTGGCACTCGGAACTGCTCTGAACTTATTGCCAGGACTACGTGGCAATAGGAGCCACGTTGTAAGCACCTTGCTTATCAAGAGTGCAGTTTATCTCTCTGCAGGCAGTTATGGCACTACCGAACCTTCACTCAGGGAAATTAGTCAGTTTTCTTGGCTATGTCTGCAGCCTTGTTGCTCATCCTATATCTTGGAGCCTTTAAAAACAACTTGTTCTGAATTTAAATAGTTTCATTTGGTCATTGGCTGGATTCAAGAACTATTCTCAGGGCATCATTCTGAGATATTTGCATATTCTGATTATGAATTGCCACCAGGGACATCCCCCCACTGCCATTATTGAGCAGGGTAGCCCTCACTCAGGTCACAGGAAAAGACAGCTTTTCTGAGTCCTGAGCTGAATTTCCAAAGTGATTGAAGTGGGACAGCTTCGTAATCTTTGAGAGCTGGAAGGTTAGAGAAGGCTGCTCCCATTTGATCAGGTAGAACCAGAAATTCTCTGCTGAAGGGCATCTGGCATTGCAGACAGTTTTACTCGGTAGGTCCCACTTCTGCCGTACTTGTTTTAGTGAATTCCTGAATGCTTTTCCTAAGGGGTGCTTTTCTGTTGAGAATTAGTTTGCATTTCCTTACCAGCACTCTCAGATTCCAGGTTTGTCACAGTGGCTGCAGATCAGCTTTACTTCATTTATAGGCAAAACAAAAATACCAACTTGAGTTCTGCAGCTTCAAAAGGGACACCGAGACCCAGCCGGGATCTCTCTGGCCCCTTTATCACCAGCAGCATTCAACACTTTACCACTCATTTCTTTATAGAATACTTCTCATCTCTTGAAAAATTAGGAGACCTATTTTCCTACACAGGTGTTGGAAGGTGCACACCCTCCTTGCAGAACTCTCCATTGCCAACAGCTTTCCTGAATGATTCCTCCTAAGAGGGTAAGCACTTGAAAACGTGGCCGTGGTTATCAGATCCACTTTGAAGCTTCTGCCATTTTGATTTATTTTTGCCCAGTAATGAACCCTAACTGTGGGTCTCAGCAAAATGCTCGCGGGAGGAACAATGCATGATGGTGGTGATGGAGTAGCAGTTGGACTTTGTGGTCTTTTCCAACCTTAATGATCCTATGATAAAGCAAGAGGTAGCACCCCAATGATATATTCCAGCCCCAGCATTGCACATCTCTTGCATCTGCCACACCGTATAAAACACCAACACTCCTATGCTTTGAGTTCTTATGGTAAAGCTAATAGTTTGTCTATAGACTATATTGGGATGCATGCACAGAAGGAATGTGGAAATTCTATTAATGACAGTAATTCAGTTTCAATAGCTGCAGTGTGAATCCTGGATCTGCTCAAGCAGAGACGAGTTATTAAAGGTGATAGTGCAGTAATGATCAGAGCTAGCTCCAGCTGCAGCCTTTCCTACATTTACAGTCAGTTCAAGCACCAGGAACCTACAGCTCAAACTGGCAGCACAGGTGGCTTACCTGCTTATACACACATGTAGGATTTCCCTGAGCTCTGTGTTCCACGTGTTCTTTGATAACACCTTAGTTCTGTGTCTGCTCCCCAGCCCCTTTGCACTGGAAAGAGGAAAATATTTCCCTCTCTATTTCTGTCTAATGACTGCTCTGTATTTTTAGCTGCTCAGGATGTCTCCAAGTAACATGCAGACCCTGAAGTTGCATTGTCAGCCTTCCCTGCACAGCCCCTCCTGGGAGGTTTATGGCTGACTCTCTGCAGCTTTGCTGATACAGCGGGTGATGTTTATACCTGCAATCAAGCATTGGCTGAGCTGTAGCCCAGTGCTGGCAGCTTCCCTCTTTCTCCTACTGCCCCCCTTCTCTTGCAACACAACTCCTTTGATAATAGATCTCTGTAGTACACACAGCAGTGATTGCCTGTGTAAAAGTTTAAAATAATAACAGTGCTGTTCAGTAGGCAGAAAAACAGGTATGTGCTCTGCCCACAGCACGAGGTGGGCTTGGGGTTTGCATTTTTCCTTCTAGATGATTTATAATGCCTTCTTCCCCTGTGCTGCTCTTTTCCAAGTGATTTCATGGATGTTGGGACATACCAGATTAGGGGTCAGCCTACAGCTTATGAACCGTTTTGTTCTCCTAAATAGAAAATGAAGGTCAGCTTTTTTTCATTCTTGGGTTGCTTAACAGAATTTTCCCCCAAAGCATCCATTGGTCTGCAGTTGTCTCAGAATGGCTCAGCAGGATTGTACCAGCCCACAGCCCACCTTATGATTTACCAGCAAAACAGAGTGCCTCTGAAGAGAGGTCACTTCTAGATGCAAAAGTGAGGGTAACATGGTTGGATAAAAAATACAAACCAGTTTTACTTAAGTGTTCACAACGCAGACAACTTTATTCCAACTTAGGAGGGTCTTACCCATGTTTAATTTTGCTTTGCTGTGTATTCTCAGTCCATGTCAGTGAAACCAAAATAAACATATCTCATGGGCTTTTGCCAGCATCGGAATAAATGGGTTTGAAGTCACTCTTTCCTTAAGCCGGTGCAGCTGTGGGTGAATGTAAGGCCAAATGCACTCAGCTATCATGAAGGCAATGCCAACAGAGTGCAAGAAGGAAAGTGTGGTGTGTATTCTGTCATGATTTTTGTATCTGCAAGTTCTCAGCTGCTAACACAATGAAGTGAATGAAGTTCAGGTTCAAATGACGTGGAATTGAGGGTGTCATTGCTGTGTGAACTCTTATTTATTTTAATAGTGTCTCCGAAATGCATACTACTTTGTATGGATGATGTTAGGTCGCCGTTTGTCTACGTTCAGCATAAACAGGAAATTGTAGCTGCCATGCAGCTGTACAGTCAGGTCTTTGAGAGTCGCCTTTCAGCTACACTAAATGAAAACACCAGGAAAATCCCCTCCAAGAGCTCAGGTTCTGCTGATGGATGAATCTTGCTATGCTTTGGCATAGCTCAAGTCTGTTTGAATCTACCACAAGACCTCAGGACCCTCTTCTGACCCACACTGACCCCTCAGCCCGTGTCTCACCAGGTATAGGAGGGTTCCACTGACCGGTGGAGTTCACTATGTGGTTAACAGAGCTCAGGTTGTTCCTATATACCTGAGGATTCTTGCCTAATTAATACGGCCCTAAAGGAAATAAAAGGCTATCTTAATTTTATCTTTTACCCAAGAACATGTCTGAGAGCCATGATTCTATGCAGATCTAGGCTTTATTTATATTAACAGGAGATACTGCTGGATACCCCAAAGCCTTTTGGGCTGGCAGCCAGAATTCTTTTGCTACTTCATTAAGTTTACAGCAGAAGCACAGAATTGCACAGGTATTGCCAGTAACGCTGCACAGAAGAGAAAAAATAATTAAGTACATTCTCATGGTAGAGCTCAATCAGACTTTGCTTTTAAACTTCACAGTCAATATCCCTGCTGTTTGTAGGGCTTAACCAACATGCAAAGGAGTTTTTGCTGTGGTCCACTGGTAGAAGTTTGTCCCATCTGTGATTTGAGCTCCCATAATATGATTAGCTTCCTAAGTTCCTATTTATTATTTGTTGCAGTGACTCGAATTATATGTGAATGTCTTCCATGAATTTCCATAGTTTCTTGGATCTGGAGCCTGCATTCAGCTCTTTCTATCCAGGACAGATTGTTAAGCAGCTGCTACTTTCCAGATGTGGCAAATGAGCCCACTGTTGACCTTTGCAACGTGTTACCCCCTTGGAAGTAGACCTACTAACCCTCAGGTGGTCCTTGGCCACAAAACCTTATCATCCACTTTGGACTTCAGTAGGGCTGGGAGTACATCTTTATTCAATGGAGAGAATATTATCACACACTTTCCTACCTTACAGTGCAGCAATGCACTGAGTTTCCTTGCACAATTAGTGCAGTCTCTCTTGCAGCTGAAGTTGCTTTGCACTGTAGTGAATGTTGTTTATTGGACGTCATATCTCAGATATGCAGAGGACAGATCTGTGTTTTCACTTCGGAAATATTTGTTAAAAAGCTCCTTTCTAATGTAAGGTTAAATAGTAACAAAACTTCCAAGAGAGAGTTCAGTGTATTCGTCTTCCTCAGAACAGGCCCCAGCAGCTGTGAAAATAAAATAGCTCCTTCTCTAGCAAGCTGTTAGAGCAAAATTAGCTATTTAAAACACATAAATAATCTGGTACTTTGGTACATCAACATCAGAATAAGGAATTAGTAGCTCGTGTTTATGTTTGACTCTCAAAGCACTGAAGAAGGAAGAAGGTTTCTCTCCCCACAATACTACTTTTAGGTAAGAGAGAGCTGTCGCGAAGTATGGAGCATCATGTCATGCATCTTGGGGCTTTGGAAATCCTTCCAAGCAGCAGCTGCACGGCTAATGATGTTTTGGAGCGAGCAGCAGAGAGGCATGGGCAAAATATCAAAGGTGTGGTTTGCTGCGTCCTCCTTGCCTCTCAGCACTGAAGCTCTATTACGTGACTCACTGGGTATGTGTGCTGCTGCTCACAGCAGAACTGCTTACAGAACCCACACGGTGCTGATGAGGAGAGCCCTAGTCCTAGTTAATCCCACCTGTGCATCAGGCTGGGCACAGGACCGTGTCCCAGCAGCAGCTTGGGCTCTGCTGTTAGAACCTGTGGGTCTAATAGAAGAAGTCACAAACTTACCTTCTGTGCGTGGAGGCAGAAGGAAAAACGTGGGCAAACAGTGAGATAAAAATAGTGAGATAAGTTGTTTTTTGCCCGTATTTTTAAGTGACTTGGTCTTGCCAAGACTCACTTCCTCCCCAGGATTTGGCTCTAACAAAACACAGAGTGAGAAAACAAACCCACGATGGCACAAGACTGCATGAAAACCTGAGACGGGCTGCTCTGTGTAGACTGATGATCCCTGCCCCATCACTGCATGGCTGTGTGTCTGAAATAGCCCATCAAACATGCTGATACCTCCACGCAGGGTAGTGGTCGAGCGGTGGCTGTTTGCAGTTGGGGGCTGAGCTGCTTTGAAAGCCCATTCCTGGCTGTCAGCGTTCAGACAAGCTGACCGTTCCAGCTTCTCTCACATCACATTAACCATCCTTGCACAGATGAATGGATAAACTGGCTGAAGGCCGCAGGCTCCCTTTGGGAAGAGCTGGCTCATAGCATTATTGGGCCCATTACAAGACAGTTCTGTATAAAGGTTCATAGTCATCTTCCAAACAAGAAAAGTATTCTTCTTCTTAAAATGAAGAAATAAATTCTTCAGCTGACAGCAATAACCATATCCACGTCATAGACAGCTAATGGATCTGGCCACCTGCAGCCTGACAGAGAATGTCCACATCTCCATAGGTCTTCCACATCTTTGATTTCTCCTTAAATTACCAATAGTACGTGTCTCTGTGGAGGGATATTCAGGAGAGGGTCAGGCAATAAGGTTAAATAGTGCCCCTAATTGTATTTACTTTTGCATCCCTATGGGTGTACCTCTGACCAAGAGGCTGGATTGAGCACTCAGACTTCTACTGGAAATCAGGAGTGACTCAGGATTAGTCTCACTGTGAACTGCGCAATCACACCTTCGGGGCTCTAAGAGCTGCCAAGGCACTGTGGTGAACAAAACCTGGAAGAACAAACTGCTTTCCACAAAGTTTAAACTTCAGACCCTGCTCTGAGTCTATGTACATCATATGTACGTCTATGTACATCAAACCTGCGTACCGTATCATGGGTGCTACATTTTGGGTTCTGCTACCAAAGATACTCTAACCTAAAAAGGACAAAGCCCATTAATCCCTAGATAGCGGAGTGTTAAAACAAAGCTGAGCACTAATCCTGAAGATTATAGTTTCAGGAGAAAGATTTAATGCCAGGATGGTTGCTTTTGCTTCTTTTTTTCCCTCTTTTCCTTTTCCATTCTGTTTTGTTTTCAGGCAAACTTCCAAGTGGCTCATTAGATGCCTTCAGAAGTCATGACGATGAAACGAATAAGAAGCGATTCAGGCAAAATTGTTGACTTCGGAGAAGGGTTTTAAAAAGCAACAACACAAAAGCAAAACCCCCAGGGAGAACTGTAATTGCATATCTGAAGAGAATCTCGGAGCTGGTCTGCCAGCCCCGCTTAGCTGAGGCACCTTCTCTTCATCCTGAGAAGGGCTGATCCTTTTTGTTCCGGCTTCTCAGACATCACTCTGAATTTTCCTTGACTGTCCAAATTTCCCTTGACTGTGTCATAGTGATTGAGCCTCACGGATTTCCTGTGGGAAATGCTTTATGCTACAGAGTCGATTCGCTGAGGAGAGACGTATTCAATATCTGTTTTGTTTTTAAAGCACTTAGGAATCCAGGCAATGCGATAGCTGGAGAGGAAAAAATATTTCATTCCTTTTTTTTTTTTTTTTTTTTTTTTTTTTTTAAAGGTCTATTTGTTTCTTTAAACTGATCTAGTTTAGAGTGAGAGAAGGCAAAGAAATGGCAGGGTCTCTCTTCTAGATGGTTTCCATGCTTGCAGGTGTTAGATCCTTGATTAACACTGAGCAGTGAACCCTCCATTGGGAGCGCATACTTTCCTCTACCAGGTTCAGCTGAGCCCACCCTCCTTGGTGCACTTCTTTTGTTAAAGCACAGGTAACAAAGCAAAACCTCTGCCGGGTGACCCTGCAAGCATGGGGATGAGCTCCCTGTGCTAGCAGGGGAGGGCTGTCATTAGGAGCAGGGGGAAGGAGGAGCTCCCAAGTCACATTGTTTGGGACATGGCACTCTGCAATATGAGTGCTACTGCAGCCATCTGGGTGATGCTGATCTCTCTGCAGTGTCACAGGCACCTGGGGATGTGGATGACAAAGGTTGACTGAGATGTGCTACAGAGATTATTGCTCTCTACAACTGCCTGAAAGGTTGTGGTGAGGCAGGGTTCGGTCTGCTGCCAGGTAACAGCAATAGGATGAGAGGTGATGGCCTTATGTCACACCAAGGGAGGTTCAGGTTGGATGTTAGGAAACATTTCGTCTCCAAAAGAGTGATGATTCACTGGCACAGCTGCCCAGGGAGTGGTGGGATCACTGTCCCTGGAGGTGTTCCAGAACTGTGGGGATGTGGTGCTGAGTGATGTGGTCAGTGAGCACGGTGGGGTGGGTTGGGGGTTGCACTTGGAGATCTCAGTGTTTTTTTCCAACCTTCTTGGCTCCACGATTCTATGACTTTTTGCAGCACTTCTTGATTTGATGCGCGTCTTTCCCAAAGGAGTGAGAAAGGCTGTGGTGGCAACCAGCAGGCAGAAACGGGCCTTCTCTTTTCTTGTCTTGGCAAGGACAGCACCCTGCTGAGCTTCTCCTTCTGACCACCTCCGCATGGTTACTGGTATGACAGCTCCCAGATCTCCTTCTGTATCTGCTGCCTCAGCAGTCCCGTTGAGCCCAAAGCACAATGAGCAGCAGCAGAGAGGGAGGGGAGCTGGGAAGGGCTCTTGTTTTTTCTTCTCTTCATAGTCACTTTTACTGCACACACAAGGAATACATGAAATGTAGAATGGGACGAGGATGGTTCTTCATGTCACATACCAACACACCAGCTTTTATAGCAGAAGTAGTGATTGTACTGTAGTTATGATGATCAATGGGAATAAATCCAGGCAGGCTTTTCAGGAGGAGGGCAATCTCTTTTATGGTGCTCAATGCTGCAGCTGAAGAAAACCAGACCCACTTGCAGGCTTAGCCCCTTGCTTGGTGACTTGGTTCATCTTGTGTTGGTGAGTGTGTGCCAGAGAAGTGCCACGAGCAGAAGCAGCCAAGCATATATCTCTGGCCCTTGTGTTGTAGGGGAAAGCACAGGCACTAGGGAAAGAACAGTTTGTTCCAAAACATTGGCTTTGTAACGGGGTCATCCATAAACTCTGGGATTTCCTGTTTGCTGAATGGCAGGCTTTCCTTCTTTTTTTCAGGTTACGTTCTGGAATAATTTTATTGCAGCTCGTTGTAACCTTCTTTCCTACCCAAGATTTGCAGCCTTTGCACAGAAATTTCCCAGCTTTCATGGGTTTTAAGTTGTATTCTTCAGAGACATCCTCTTGCGCTGTGCTTTTATTTCCTTTGGGCTTTGGAAGCAGTGAGATCATGGCAGTTTAAGGGGGAAAGCATTAGACATTTTAATGGGTTCTTTCCATGCTTGTTTGTTCTGGATACTAGAGAAGTAAAACTTAAATAAAGAAAACTAGAAAACCAGTAATATTAACCACAAGGAGCCTGATCCTGTACCATGTACACCTTGTGAATTCTTTGGCTTGACTGGGAGTTGTCCGTGTTCAGGAAATACAGGTTTTAGGCTACGGCTGGAGCAGGTCAGGATATTTAAAATAAAGAGAAAAAAGATTTTGTTTCAGAAAACACCCATTAATGGATGTTCTTTGTCAAGAATGTGGCTGGGGTTTGCTGTTGGGACAGTCCCTCAGCACCAGAACCTTCTGGAGACCTGTCCCAGAGTATTGCCCCATCACAGTAACAGCCGCACATGGAGAGAATTTATGTGTGGTGTTACCTCCAGGTCAGGGCACAGGGCTGGAGCAGACAGAGTGACAATTTTCCACATGAATGCCTTGAGTACACGGATAACTTACTCTCCTTCTGTTTCATGAAAAATGGGGGAAACAACCAAAAAATGCATCCGGCAAGACCTCCTTGCTCTTCCTGATGATAAATGGGAGAGGAAGAGGAAGGTAATTGCAAAGTTTGTGAGGCAAGATAAGCATTTTCTGCCTGGCTGTGACATGAGATACGCTCTGCAATCTGCTGATACTGGTGGGATGAGCAGAATGGTACCAACGTCTTCAGTCAGAGCAGTTGTGTGTGGCCAGCACCGCACTGCACAGGGCTTCAGACACTGGGGGACCCTCCTGGCTGGTCTGGGAGCACCCAATAACCACACTGAGCTTGAATTTTTCTCAGTGATAGAAGATTTAAGAAGCTCTGAGGGCATGATTTAAATACATCTGTTGTTGAGCATCCTGGGAGCACTCCGTCTTTATGCTGAGTTTAGCAAATGAAATTCTGGTCCTCAGCTAGTGTTATTAGGTGCAATTGTAGCAATGATGAAAAGAGGATGATTAAAATCTGCCTACTAGTGGCCGGGGATGGTGTTACCATATGGTGATGGAAGTAAGCTGGTGTGCCAAGTGTCACTGGGTCTTCACTGCTGTGAGCATGCATTGAAAATGTCCCCCACTCTTATAGGGAAAAATGGGATTTTCAGAAGAGCTGAAGTATGTAATTGCTGTTTTCTCTTTAACTGATGCAATAGCTAGCTTCTTTTCACAAGGAACTGATGCTTCCCATGGAAATTTTGTCTGTGTTAACTTTTGTGAAAGCTTCAGACTATTTTTGGCAGCAATTAAAAGCATTCAAGAGATGCCTGTCACTTCAGCTCACATATTTCCAGAGGGTACTTTATTTGTGTTTTATGAAAGAAATAGAAAACACAGCAATATGGCTTCTGCTTAACTTGAACGACGCTGCATCTTGAGGCAGCAGTGACAAGCCATTTTTCTTCATTGGATGCTGTTCTTCTGGATGCCATCAGCACAGAGACACCGATAACATTTGCACAAGAAAAATAGGAATGCCTGGTGCTCACCAGCACCTGCTGTCCTGCAGGTGGAATATTCATTAGCATTTGTGACAGTGAAATGGGTACAATGTCACCAAAGTAGGTTTGCAAATCAGAAAGTGAAGTGTTGTGACTCTAATACTCAAAGCTGCTGTTCATTCAGAATGTTAGAAGGCTTGATTTGAAGGAACCGAGTCCTGATGTTGGAGATACATCAGCTCCTGCTTTCTTCAGAAAGGATGAAGTGCTAAACAACTGATGAGTTGGGCCCACAGCTTTCTAAAGTGGAGAGAGGTAAAGAGTTTGTGTGCGGTGATCACTGACAGGGATGGGTTTGTACAGTAGTTCAGCTGAGAATAAAACTTGGATCTATTTTATTTGAGGATCCTCTTCTCATTCAAATGTTTGCAAAGCTTGTCGGGTGCATCTCTGTGTGGATTATGTGGGAGGAAGTATGAGATGTATGTGTGGTATCTCTGTGATAACATTTAGCTTCATGTGTGGGTACAAGCTAAAAAAACATTAGATCAGGGGCACAACTATGCTGAGCTCATCCACCAAACGATATATGCAGCTTCTGAGAGGGGTTGTACTGTGACAACAAATGCTTTGAGCTTCCACCAGAATTCCTCCTACCTCTGCATTATGAATTTTAGAATCCGTAATCTGGTTCTCTGACAGCCCCCACTAATTAATATGGTGTCGAGCCACCTGAAACCACAGGAGCAATGGCTGTTCTCCAGGCTCACTGCGGAGCTGCTTCTGAGCAATCCGTGCTGCCTGCATGCAGTACCCCACAATGCTGTTCACATGCAGACTGCTTCTACTGCCACAATTCCTGCCTGAAGTGAAAGTCAGTAGATGCAATGCATGGCCAGTATTGGCACCTCTGCATTGTTCTGGGTATTGAAGCAAGTCCCGCACGCAGACGAGACCCACGTCCCCTAAACACTGCACAAACAGGGGAAAAATGGACAATCCACATCTTCAGCTCCTCCTGGTTAGTCAGAATCACAGAGAGTTTGGCAAGGAGAAAAATCCCAGGAGGGAATGGCTCATCTCTGAGCAGGGAAATTCTTTTAAGTACAATTACAGCTGGATGCCAGAGTTTAGAATAAGGTCTCCTGCACAGCAAGGCCGTCTGCCAGTTCTTCTAAAGGATACGTGTAATTTATGCAGTATTTCTGTTAATCATGCTCACTACTTTTAAAGCCCATTGCACTAATTTAATTGAAAAATTCTGTGGGAATCGCATTAGATTTTCCCCCCATTAAATTAATATTACAGCCTTTAAATAGAATTTCTGGGCACCCATCATTGTTCGCAGGAGTACTGTGTGAACCGATATCTGCTTTGTTTTGGATCTGTCCACTGTGACATTTTGTTCTTCTTTTGCCCCCCATCTATTCCCTTCTCCTGATATCTAATTATCCTCTTCCTTTTGACTCTTGGGGTCATTAACCTGATGCTTTCTGGCTCTTGCCATGGGACCCTCTTTGCTTTTCTGCAGTGCTAAGGGATGGGGACCGCTGCGTGCCAGCCCCCGGGCAGCAGCCTGCCCTGAGGGGGAGGGAAAGGGCAGCTTCCTTCTCCTGCTGGCTGCGGAGAGGTGAAATGGGATCAAGGTTGCTCAGGACTGGCCTTTAATTGGCCAATATTGAGGCAAAGCCAGCACTGTGCTCAGGGCTGGGATGGTGTCTGAGCGACGGAGCTGGAGCCCTTTAAGAAATCAGGGCACAATCCAAGTAGCTGCTGAATCTGAGAGCCGTGACCGTGTGTGCTGGAGGGAACAGGACGTGCTTGCTGGGAGGAACAGGTGCTGCAGCACAACTGGGGGCACAGGCGCAAGGGAACAGCAGCTCGGCCAGCGCTGCTCTCATATTATTCCACCATCCGGCGCAGGCACACCCTGCAATGTGGAGCCGCATTTACTGCCTATCACCCTTCCCTGTCCTGTCCTAATTAAACTCAGGTTTCCCAGTTTAGATCTGCAAAATCAGGAGAGGGGCTCGTCCCATCACCCAAAGGAGCAGAAGAGCACTCAGCACAGGCCCTGGAATAAGAAAGGTACACGGCGTGGGGTTGCACCTAATCACATAGCTGCAGCAGTCTGCTACTGCGTTGGAGGGTCAATGTGTTCTTATCATTTTCTCTAAGAAATACCCGTCCTTGCCTGGTGGTTATTTCTGCAGAACAGCTGTGCTTCCGGTGAGCAGCCCGGGGAGAGGCCTGACTCAGCACAACTCCGTTCTCAACTGCCCAGAAGTGCACCCAGGCAGGGCAGGGGATGCTGCGGGAGAAGAGAGGTCCCCTCTGCCCCTTCCTGCAACTGCATCAGGAGAGATGTTCACTGGTGGGGACAGTGCTCCGATCCAAGAGACAGGAGTCATCTGCTCTGGGGAGTGTGCCCTCTAAGCAGGAACAAGCACATGGCCTTTATTTCAGAAATATATTGTATGCATCAGTTGTCAGTGTTTGTAAAAGCACTCGATCGTGTGGAAGGAGTGTGGCTGATGCACGGCTGGGGTTCTGCAGGGGACTGAAAGGTACTTTCCATTGGAGCAGAGCACTCAGGGTTTGTCAGATCAGCTCTACGGAACCATTCTCCTTCTCCAGCCCGATGACAATTTGCAGTGCCCCCTGTGTATGTTGAGTCATACTTCCCAGATGGGTTCATCCCATCCTTTTCATGGTGTAGCATCGGAGCTCTCCGCATGTGTTACTGATTTGTGTGCTGTTTGCATGCTATGGCATTGGGGGATTTTTGAAGGGAGGAGGTTAGGGAGGCACTTCTGCCTAGCGGTGTGAGTAATGGAATGAGAATAGGAAGGTTGTATTACCAGCTGTGTTTCTGACCTTGGACAAATGAACTCTGCCTCTTGGTTTTCCGCCCATCATCTGTTTATTCTCTGATGTAAAGAGGCAGTCCCTTTTGCACAGTGCCCAACGGTCCAAAACTGCACCGACAGAATTTCTCAGAACTACTCTGCTACAAGTAAGTAGCGAAAGTAGTGTGGGAATGAAACTGCTTTGTAATACATTGAGTCCTGCACAGACAGCAAAATACCGGTTAGAGGGAGGAGGAACTAAACACCCGATGTAATTTGAGTCCACCATAAAAAGCAAAAATCTGAGGATGGGGGCAGGGAAAAGAAAAGAGGTTGAAGGTTCGGTGTGATTCACTCCAGCCTGCTTCAGAAGAACGCTTCCCTCTGCGGGCAGTGGTGACTCCTTGCATGCCTGATTGCTCCATTTCCTCCCTAAGCCCTCAGCAGACCCCACTTCATGCCAACTCACACAGAACTCGCAGGAGCACAGGAAGCCCATTGCTGTGTTAAGGACTGGAGCCCTTTCACACGCTCGTTTGTGAAATTAGATGCACATGTTGCTTCAATTCGCAGCATGCCAGCCCTCTGCCTAACAACAGGTTGGTTGGAAACAAAAGCGCCATAGCCATGGAATCATAGAATCATTAGGGTTGGAAAAGACCTCTACAATCATCCCATCCAACCATCTGCTGACCACCAACATTGCCCCCAGTCTGTGTCCTCAAGAACCACATCTCCCCTTCTCTTAGACACCTCCTGGAATGAATACAGTACATATTTCTGTGTATGCATATCTATATATGTATATAGATACTCCCTGTATGGGAGAGTGTGCTTTGCTATGATTTGAGTTGACTCGGTGGGTTTTGCAACTAATATTGCTTTCCACAGGGCTGCTGAGGCAGAGTTTTTAGCATATGAATAAATAACCATCATGATCTGCTCCACACAGACTTGCTGAACCATGGATACCATAAATATACAAATGGTCTCATTAGGAACAAAGGTTTCAGAGGCTCTTCCCAGTTCATCTGCTCCAGTCCTCTGCTGTCACAGGCAACTACATCTCATACATCTGTTCACTCAGGGAACGGAGCTGTCATCTGAGAGCTGAGTGCTGTCTTTTGTCTGTATTTTGTGACTCCACGTGCACACAGAGCTGAGAGAACACCAGTAGGTGGTTCAGAAGGTCTTTAAAAGTGCCACTGGTACATCACATTTCACTACTTGTGCTGCAGCAATGGCTCAGAGCTGTAGGCCATCCCCCTTCAGCATCCGTCCTGGTTATCGAAGTAGCAGTGTGTTATTTAGCCCAGGTTTTCGTGTTGGGTGCCATCAGTGTCATAGCTTTTCTGCAGACAATTCTGTTTCTGTGCACACAGATCTTAAAGTGCATTTGTTGATGAGAAAACTGGCTTGTGGTGTTGCATTTGAGATGTCTGTATTGTATTTCTCTACTATAAAATATGAAGTAGATAGGAGTATTAAAATAAGTGGGGAAAATAGATTCAGTCTCATGGAAGTATTATTGTCTCTTCCAACCAGCAGAATTCAACCAAGATCCACTTCTCTGTGCAAAGCTTTCTTTTTAGGCTTTGAGATGAGTACTTTGGCTATAGTTGGTATTCACTCACACTGAAGCACCTGATAATGTCTGAGAACATCCAAAGTCATAAAAATGCACTCTGTTTTTGCATTTCTCTCAAGTTTAATGGGTAGATCTTTCATCTTTCATTCTCAACAGTTTCATATAGGAAATGTAATTTTCAAGGTGCATTTTGGTTCTAATTCCAAATGCCTCGGTGCTCACTGAGGCAATCTGAGGATGTTTTCTATGCTTACTGTCTGCATTTTTAGGTTCACACAACCAGCAAACCTGAAAGCACTAAAAAGCAGATAAGAGTTGCAATATGTGATTTAGTAGGAACATTCAAACTTAACAAGTTTAATGTGCTTAGAGAGAAATGAGGGAGCAAAATCCTCAAATATTTCCTATCTTTGTAATTCACAGTAGGCCTAATTCTGTGTCCGTGCATACATTGCACATGTATAACTGATCAAACCTCAGTGAACAGTGATTGCGCTTTGCATAAATGAATGAAAACTGAATGCAGACTATGGATGAGAAATGCAGGAAATGGTTTGCCATTCAGAGAGCTAACAAACATCTAAGTCCCATGAACCATCTCTTGTCCAGGCACACAGCCAGGCTTTGCTGGTGCTCCAGCAAATGTTAGCCATGCTCAGAACATGCCAAAGGCCCAGCTTTTCCATCAGAATGTATGCCAGATTATACATCTGTAGAGCTACATACGTACATAGGTCAACTGATTGGGCTGCGCACAGAGGTGGTGGAGTCACTGTATCTGGAGGTGCTCAAGAAACCTGTAGATGTGGCACTAAGGGACGTGGTTTAGTGGGGAAATGGTGGCAGGTGGATGGTGGGACTAGATGATCCTGGAGGGCTTTTCCAGCCTTGGTGGTTCTATGATTCTATGAACTGAACTTGTGTTTGCCTCTTCAGGCACCCTTATGTGCATCTGTGTCTGAGTATCTGCCCTCCCACCCTTCCCAATATACGGCACTGTCTGAGCTATTGCTCTTCAATTGACAAGGATGCATCCTTCCTTAACTTTTTCCTCCTGTGGCAGAGAAGTTCTGAGTGCAGAATGCCAGGCCAGTGGTGATTGCCTTGTGGAGATCCACTGTGGGAATATGTTTGAATCCCTTTCAGACCATACGGTTCAGAACTGAGCATTTATAACAGGAAACCTTCCCATGGAGATGGTTCCAGTTCATCTGAAAGTCTTTCACATCAGTATGTATCAATCCATTTAACCCTTTCCTTATGAAAATACCCCACGGTGACAACGGGGATGCTTCAGGGCCAATCCATTAGTGCCCATTCTAGTCTCACATGTGAGCTCTACGGTCTGTGGCTGTAAAACCTTTGCACTGCTTGGGATGGTTTATTTTTGACGTGGTTAGATGCAGTCTGCAGCAGAATCACACGTGTCAAAAAATAGTTCTGGGAAAAAAAAAAAAAAGAAGAAAACCAAGCCATTAATTTTGCACAAATTTTGGGAAAGCATTTGATATCAATACAACTATAAATATGTAATAAAACAACTGAAGAAAATGATTTCCTAAGAAGCAGGAAAACAAATGAGCGCACATCATGAAATCAAAGCACACCCCTCAAACATAACTGTAGCAAAGTGCAGTAGCTAACCCAACAGGCAAACTGCCATCCTGAGACAGTTCAACCACGTGCACAGCCAAGACTGATGTTTAGAAAGCGGGTATAATAATTTTACTCCACCTGAGCCTTCTGGGAAGGACTGCTTTGTGGGTGCTTTGTAGCTGAGGCTCTTCAGATACAGAATCCAAGCCAATCTGTGTCTAGCAGAGATACGTGGAAAGAAGTTGGCTTTGGAGTCATTGAGCATCAAGCCTAAGGCAGACTGATGGTTTAATGGGACAGCCCTTGAGTCCTTCTCTACAGTGAATGGGAAGCTATTAGAAGCTTGGCTCTTGGATGGAAAGGTGTATTTCTCTCCCTACCTTTCTCCTCTGCTGAAGGAAACTTCCTTTACATAGCATGCACATTTATATGTACATGCATCACTGTGCACAAATGGGTGTGTTGTTGAAGCATCTCAGACATAGGATTTCTTAAACCTACATTTACAAAACCTGAGCATCTTTAAACTTACCCATAAACACAGTTCACACATGAAACACATCCTTCCTTTTCCCGAAGCTCTGGCTCCTATAGGTGAAACTGTGCCCCAAATGGGCTGTTCAGCCCATACTCTACGTCTTCTCCCCTAGAGGGTCTCCCACCTTCTCCACACCCAGACAGATGAGTCCTACCTCTCAGTTAGGCAGTAAAATCCACGTAACCCTTTCCCAGTTGGCTCAGCACAGATTCCTGTTTAGCATTTTTGCTAAATACTTATAAGCCCAGTTTGGTTTTCCCCTTTGTGTCATTTTTCTCCATTGCTTCTTATTAAATTGCTAGCTGTCCTGGGATAATTTAACTGCATGAGCAGCACTTCCCCTGCCAGAACCGTCAGCACAGGCAATCACCCGCCCCTTAACACAGGGCACTCATCCATCAAAGAAAGGAAGGTGGAGGGGGGACAAGGACTCCCACCAGTGGAAACAAAGGCAGGTGATGGGTACTGAGGCTGCGTGCCTGCCCTGCACACGCGGTTGTAGCATCATCTTTGTGCTCTGAAAGCCTCAGCCCGCATCGCACGATAAATAACGCCTTCGAGCAATGTGACCTGTGGCAAGCAGTAAGTGATGACATTGTCAGACACACACAACTGTTGAAACAACCAGGCTGTAATCATCACGCTGTACCCACAGAAAGGCATTTGGCAAATGAGATTCCATTTTCACATCGGTCTGTGCCGAGCATGTAAATTTCCAGCGGGACAACCAGCATTAGGGATATGTAATTGATTGTCTGAAATATAATAAACAAGCTGTGACAGGTGATCATCCATCATTTTCCTGCTGCGTGTTCCAGCGCCGCTGTGAGAGAGAGAGCTGGAACACGGGCAAGGGAAATGAAAAGCCAGAGCCATGCAGGAGCCGAGAGGAGCGGTGATAGAAAACGAGAGAGGACCACGGTGGAATAGAGGGGACTGTACCCACAAGAAAATAACGCTGACTAAAAGGAGTAATTATTTCCTGTGATTTGTTAGACGTTTCACTGAATTTGAATAGACTGGTAATGCTATTTTCTTGAGTATTTACAAGCATGCCTCAAGCAAATTAGAGTGGGAGGCTTTCCCTCCTCTGTACTGAAGATGACCAGGCAACAACAGGAGTAATTTGCCTCTTAGTATTCCCAGTTTCCTTAGTTTTACTTGTTTATCCAGAATGAGTGATCAGGCTCTTCTTGCATAAACTGGTGAATACTTGGTTCTATCAGACTTGCCCATGGACAGTTTTTTTTTGCATTCTTTGACATACGCCCAAACTGTAATTGTGGTGGCGTTGTCTGCATTTCCTGTTTGAGCAAACATCCCCCCGAGGGCTCAGTTCCACGTGGATTTGAAATTCACACTCTACAAACATGGCACCAGAAGTTGTGGTATCAGTGCGTGGATATGAGAACAGCTGGTGCAAACTCACCTACATGGGACAGAGGAATGAAACAAACAAAGCACGGTGAATGTTCTTCCCACAACTGCTGTGGAATGTATTAGAAAATGGTATTAAAGTCATTGCATTTCAGGTCAGTTTGGATTAGATTGGTAACACAACACAAATCACTCGGGTCTGTAACAGGAATGAAACGTTTTAAGGAGTAGAAGAAGTGGGGGTGGGAATGGAAAACCTCTGTTGAGAAGCAGGATGTGCTCTGGGCAGAGATTTTCTGAATCCAGGGCAGAACATTTTTACCTTCTCATCATTTTCTTCTCTGGATGTTATTTTATGACTCAAGGCAAATGTGGGGAGGGGCTGAAGTGAGAGACCCCGCAGAGGCTCTATCCACGGGGGCAGTGGGAGCTGCAGAGCCGGCTGTTTGCCTGCACAGGGCTGCTGCTGGCACAGCAGGGTTTGCTTTGGCCCAGACTTGCCCTGGGAGCAGCAGAGCAGTAATGCTCTTGGAATCCCCTGCCTTTATGATTCACTCAGCAACTTGGCTTCAAAAGGGTATTAAAAAAAATAATAATAAAAAAAAATAAAAAAATAAAAAAGAAAGGAGGAAATGTATCCAAATATCAAAGCCAACATTTGCATGTAAAAACCCAACAACCCTGATCTCCCTGACCATAACTTGTAAAGGGGGCTGGGAGGGAGGGCTTGTGTATGGATGAACATTTGGGCAGTGGCTTCTATTTGGGAGGGCTTGCTCAGCCCTGTGCAAATTGTGCTGGTGATCTCTGGGAAGAGAGTGTTTGCTCTCTTCCCAAGCAGGCACGTGAGATGTGCAGTGGCAGGAAGAGGGCTGAGAGTGGTAAGGAAGGAAGCAGCAAAACCCTTTTTCAGTTTGTGTGTTTTCGATCACTCCTGTTCTCCTTGTTTCCATTCATGCTGCTGTGGTTCCCCCCAGGCTGCCCTCTCTCTTCTTTCCCTCCAGGCTGTGGTGTCCTGGGTCAGACTTGGTTTTACTTGGTGGAGGTGAACCACAGTGTCCTGAGACCATGAGAGATCTCAGCCATGGCACAACCAAAGCAAATGGTGGGATGGAAATCACCTGACGTGATCTCTCAGATGGATTCAGGTTAACACATCAGTGTGAGAAACCTGTTCAGGAACTGCTACAAAGCTTCTGTTTTGTTTCTCATAGGACACAATATAACTCCAGTGAGAGCAACATGGAAGTCTGATTTTCCACTTGGGTGTTATTCTTTACACGATGTGTTTTTAGCACAGAGAATGAGTTCTATTCCTGAACTAACTGTTTCAGCACATAGCCACGTGGTTCACAAACCAGTGGCACAGGCTGGAACCCGCAGGTTACGTGCAAGCCACGCTGGGTAGATTTGCTACTGCCAGAATAGTTTGTGAAAGGACAACACAGTAACTTCCATTGAGGAAAATTATTGTAAATGATACGGTTTATAATGCCAGACTTTTGTGAAAATATGGTCTTTTTTCTCTTTTTTCTTTCATTTCTCCCACGCCAGATCCTCTGTGAAGCTGGTCATGACTATTTTTCTCCTCATTTTTTAACATCAACAGAACTGAACACAGAGTAGAAATTCTCTGCGGCCTTAAGAGATCCAATTTTTCACTTGACCTTTATAAAAAGTCAATTTGTGCTTTGTTTCTTTAACATGAAATCTAAAATGCCCTCCAGTCATTTCCTTGCAGTATCCGTTTTTGACCATAAGGGAAGCAATTCTGCATTTGCTCTTTTCAGGAACTGCTAATGCTCAGGGGACAGGGGATTCATTTCTGTTTTTTTCTTTATACTGGAGAGTTCAGGTTGCAAAGATCTGGTGTCACCGCCATAATGTCATTCACTTTGCAGTTAGCTGCGTATTGCAAAATGTCAGTGCAAGCTCAATTTGCAAAAAAGAATGGATAACTGTAGGTTGATCGGGGAGTGAAAACCGAGAGATCTGATTTTGCCTCTGTGGCTGAAAAAAAAGCAACAAGTTAGGCAAGCTGCTTAGGCAAAAAGTGCCATCACAGTTTGGGTAACTCACAGCTTGGAAATCCCCCACCATGACGCAATGAGCCTGAAGTTTTGGAGCGGGGAATTACCTCCATTTCCAAGCAATGTCTCCAAGGTCCCACTGCAGGTGTGCAGAACTCCTTGGCTGTAGGACAAGTGTTCTGGGTTAGAGCAGTGTGAGCGAGGTGTCCTCTGAGTTAATTCACTTCTGTTTCATGATCACAAGCGGCTTTTTTCATTGCCTGTTGGATGCTCTGGCTCTAGAGTTCCCATGGGAGATTCAAGCTCGGAGATTTCTTTTTGTGCTTCTAAAAACCTCTTTCTGCATAAATCTCATTAAATTATTTAGCAGCTCGTTGGTCTCATTTATTTGGAATGAAAAGCCCTTTTTAAAAGAGAGCTGCCCTGCTAGGTCTCACCACATAAGTTCTACTCCATCGTAAGAGCTCTTTCCATCCAGGACACAGCCCTGAAGGCTTGTGTCCCTTGACCTTGTTTTTCATACCACACCCAGGATGCATAGTTTTGGACACAGGAATGCATGCCTTATCATGCCAGATGTTGCTCAATCTTTCTCATGAAATACAGTTTCCGAAGAAGATGGTGTAGACTCTCAGTGCTGGTGAAGAATTGCAGGTTCCTGTCAGTATCAGCCATTCAACCAATTGCTGCCTTAAATATAAGTACAAATACATCATTAGTATATGGCATTGGGTTGGGAACAATATTGGGACGCAGTTGATTGCATTGGTGGCATTCCCGTTCTGGTTGTTGACATGTGCCTTGGACACCTTACAAAGGGCAGAACTATATGAATTGAACATTGTTGTGTACAGACATTTTTTCACCTAGCCATGATTTAATCAAGGATTACACTTTGGGAGATCCCAGTGTTGTACAGTATCCGCTATTGGCTACTATTCTAAAAATAGCAACCAAAAAAATCAGCCATAAAGGAAGATCAGAGTATCTCTTCTCAACATTTCTGGTCTGTGACAATCCAAATTTTGCTTGTAAGGTATGTTAAGTACTTTGTTACAGTACAAGTCATTTGAATCAGAAAGTCAAAATGCTTTATGAACACAGACGTGTAAAGTCTTCCAAGGCTCAGTGGAAGAAAGTGAGTGTTAGTGCACTGGAAGTCTGCAGTTTGGTTGGAAAGAGAAGAAATCTAGGCCTCCGAGTTTTGTGAACTCTTTAACCACAAGATCCTCCTGTGACTCAAAAGAAGAAGTGATTTTTCTTCATTGTAATGAAATGTAGTAATTAGGATATGGAAACAATCTGTGGCCGCTGAAACTGTGCAGATGTCACTACTGCATTTTATAGTTACTTGGAGCTTTGTGGTTAACTGGAGATAGAATTTGAACTGTCCTGTTCCAGAAGCAACATCTCCTAACATCTAGGCTAAGAAAAGAGTATACACTGACTCTTTGCTATAAAGGGCTTCTGTTGTTCACATTTGAGAAGATACGGTTCTGACCATTTAAAACAACAGTGTATTTGTGTGCACATATGAAGGATGCAGCATTAAGAGTTCCTGGGCAGCTTTTTGTAGTTTTGATGTCTGATCAGTGACTTTGTTTGATGCAGCTTTGTATGCAGAGTGATATAGCTTTATGTTGTATAATTTTATTTCCCTCCTACCAAAAGAGTCATTGTCCTGCTTTGCCAATGAGACCTTGTAAGTGTGCATGTGTGCATGTGTCTTGCTCAAGCAACTTCTTTTTTTTTCTTTCTGGTTCCATTCTTGCTTTTAGCCACCTGCTAGACCTTACTGTTTGCTTTTTGTGCCTACAGAACTTCCCAAGCCATTGCTTGCTATCCAGGTCTTCTCGTCTACGCCCTTTTCATTCCAAAGTCACTCATCTCCGGAGCCAGGGAAAAATGTTCAGAGGTGGTAAAATGTATCTTCATTTATACTTTAAACACACATTTGTGTTTGATCAGAAGGACACTATCTAAAAATTTGTCAGACCTAGCAACCAGTTTAGATTTCATTAGAAACTGATTGATGACGCTGAGGGTGGTGGTAGGTGTAGACCAGGAGGGACATTAAGAATCCAATGCTGAAAGATTGCTTTTGTTACAAGTTATAGAATGAGAAGAGCACATTACCTGCATTTTTGTTGGGTGGGCAGCAGAGCCAATACCTCTCTCTAGCCTTGTCCACATAGAAACTTCTGCTGACCTACAACAGAGGTGTAATTCTAATACTCTAGCTCTCCAGTATATCTTACTGTGTGGATAGGCTTTTTCCAGTGTAAAAACACTCACCCAGGAAGCTATAGTACTGCAGCAGCCAGTTGTGCATACCCATGAGAATGTAAGGTCCTTACTGCCAAAAGATTTGAGAAAGAAACAGTGGTGGCAAGTAAATAGATAGAATAAAACTAAAATTCCATTACTGTAAGGAAGCTTGGACTCCTTTATTTGACCTAGCCTAGAGTGTTACCTCCACTTCCCAAAGCATCCATACATGTGCATCATCTAGGCTTTGTCCTTTTTTGCCTCCAGATATGTTATTTGGATGATATTTGAGGCTTTTATCCATCTCCTGGAATCCAAGCAGCCCAGCAGCCTGGCCAAAGCAGTGGGGGACTGCTTCCAGCAAGCTGCAGAGGTTTTACACTTCCGCGATACACGAAGCTCAGTGTGCATATTACAGAGCACACATTACGCTTTATCTCTACCCAGGATTTCCCCAAAGCAAATATGGCTTCCTACCCCATTCTGAACTCAGATGAACTTTGCTGATGCCCAGAGGCTGCAGTCACTGTTAAAACCAAATTTTGTTGTTCATAAGTGGGAAAAAACAAAACAGAAACTCTTTGTTTCTGCTACATTATCTGAGCAGGAAGTTTTGTTTAGCTAGAAGCAGGAATTATACCTTTCCCAAACTTGTTACTAGTGGGCCAGTTTGGAGTAGAATAATCCTTATAACACTCCTCAGCGGGGAGAATTGCAGCATAGAATACAGCTGAGGTGGCAAACACTAAATGAGAATTTGGATTCTTCATTATGGTAATTTATCACGCTTCCATTTTATGTGCATACCTAATAAAATATGATATTCATTGTTATCTGTTGTATGTACAAGTGTTACCCATTTGCACAGCTCAGCAAAGGCCTGCTGTAGTTCTTAAAATAGCCAGATATAGTGTTGCTCTAAAGATTTCACTATTTCTAACTATAAAGTAATCTTTAATTACTTCCTATTTCTCTGTAGTGACCTCTTAGTAATTTTAGTCTGATTCTTCATGGATCCATTTCAGACAAAAAGTCAGAGCAACTATCATCAGGAAATTGAGATATCACTGAGATATCGTAACAGCCTGAAACGTTTCAGCTGCTGGCCTTATGGGGAGAAACCAAGTGAGAACTCATGAGGAGAAGAAAAACATCACATTCTGCTTTTCTGCACCTACTTTGCGTGTGATAAGAATATTATGAATAATATATACCTGTCAGCAAGTAATATGTTAGCAAAATCACATCCATCTGAGATGGTTGTATGAAGATGCTGGTTCTCCCAGCTTCTGTATGGGAAGTTGTTAAGGAATCAGTTTTCTCCAAGAGACATTTCTTGGGGAGACAAATCTTCATACCTGCATCAGTCCTCATTGTCTTTTGAAAAGAACTCAAATCAGTATGATGGAGTTCAGGCATTACTCAAACCTCCATGATTTTAAAGCTGGTTCTGTCACTGTAGAATCTCCTCCAGACCTGAAGTACCTTCTGTTTGCAATTGTTCACCAAAGTGTACTGCCTTTTAATAGAGTTTTCATATCCACTTGTAATAAAGAAGAGTGACTTTGCTAACAAGCAAAGAGGAAGGAGCAGACCCTGTGCTCGTGGTGGACAGACTATTTTGTTGTCTATTATCAAGCTACACTTAGACAATTTTCAGAACAACAGCTTTTTGCTTTTAAGAGTTTTACTCATCACAGGGGAAAGATGTGAAGAGGAGAGCTTTGGCACACCCTCTTGAAGCTATTTCTTTTCCAAGGAGACATAGTAAAAGTAGGTTATTTGTGTTCTGAAAGAAAATGACTTCTGCCCCTTCCTTTTCAATGGGAAAAGACTTGCACCCACTCATATTCTTCTATGTCTGAAAGAGTAGTGAAATTCCATAATCTTTATAATGTCCTGAGTTTCTCAGATGAAGATGAGGACATAACTACAAAGATTCATTATAATGTGGGACAGTCTTCATTAAGATGTTGTTTGATATTAATTGCCTATTGATGCTTACAAATATTTTATACGCAAGTTTCTTTTTCCTCTAAAGTTGACTCATTGGTACATTCCTTGAGGCCACTAAGAGCTTGTGCCTGTGTGGCCAGTACTGCAGAAAATATGTTACAGTAGAGAGAAATAATTTGAGAGTATTTTTGTACAAGAATTGTCTTTGATCTGGCAAGGTAAAGATGAACAGCATCGTGGCATGTTGCAAAGCACCAAGGAGCTGGAGGCTTACTCTCAATACTGTGGGGGACAGTCCAAGAGGAATGGGCCAGAAACACCTTGGGTAAATGCAGACTGGCTTACCTCTGAATCTGGGAGAATTCTTAGAGAGAAAGTAGTTTCCATTCAAAGAAAGCTTTTGGCAATAAGTAGAATTGGGTTTTAATGTGGTTCATATAGATAGAATAGAAATCAAATTAGAGTTCAATTGGCATACAGAAGATGGAAAGAGAAAGCAGAAAGCACAGAGCAGCAGTGGCTGTCTTGATCTGAGCGGCTCAGAAAGCAGTGTTCATGCAGCCAGTGTCCATTAAGATCCTATCCATAATGCATGAGATGTGGAAACCCAGGGGAATGTCCAACAAAAAGGGAAGAATCCTCCAAACTACCCTTCAGAAAGTGATGGGTATGCTGTCCCAGAAGGGGCCGCCTGCAGAGCACTTTGAGTAAGTAATGGCTCGCTTTGGCAGTAGAGGTGATAGAGCACTAATGCACTACCAGCCAAGTGCTGGCTTCCTTTCACTGCACTCTTAACACTCTGCTCTTCAAGGATTGCTGTAGATCGTAGCATTTTCATCAAGAAAATGTTATATTTGTTTTATTTTGAGCATTTCAGTAGGTGATCCGTGCCTTACATTTTCTCTCACGTCAGGAATCCCACAGTTATTCAGTTAAGCCCTTAAGTGTTTACCCATTAATTCTTAATTATTCTTCTGTAAGTCTGAAAAGTGTTTGTTTCAATAATTCTGTAGTTTAGAAGAATGAGATTACAAAAGCTTTCCTAATGACAGGAGTATTAAAGCACTGAAATAAATTCTTTAGGGAAGCTGGAAGATTTTAAAATGATTTGAATAGGCACAAATTGATCTTGATGCAGACCAAGGAAAGGACTGCATGGGGACACTTTCTCAGGCCACGATTCCACTATTTCAGACTAGTGTGAGAAAAGTCCTGGGATCCTGGTAGCTGTGCATAAGATGTTCTGCTCCAACTTTATTCATCTACCATAGAGAGGGTAGGAGAAGTTCTTTCTTATTCCTGTATATTTCTCCATTTAGATGGAGAAGGGATTCTTGCTCCATGCTGAAATCAAAAGTGCCATTCACTGAGATTCAAAAGGCTGAAATCTAGAAACAGCCATTTATAAACTCCTCAAATTACATATTTGGCTTGTTCCCACGGTGGCACATGCTTCTGTATGGATCCTAAAGAGCCAAGGTAAACGCTGAGCAGGACTTTCTCAGCCTTTCTGCCAATGTTTGGAAGTCTGGCAGTAGTCTTCAGTGGAACACCCATCCAACTCTATCAGATCACCAGAATGTGCCAGGAAGATCAAGTCACACTCCACACTGCCCTTGTCAAGGAAAGTTAATACGTGAACTAGTGGTGCACTTAATCATCCTTTGTTTTAGGTATGATTTTCTTTCTTAGTGCATTGTTGTCAGCGCCATAGATTCTTTTCCATCCTATTCATAGGTTCTGAAGCATATATGACCTATGGGTCTGCTTTCTGCCCACAGAAATTGTAGACTCTTTCTACATGTTTACACACCCTTCGAGTCTCATCTGAATGTTGGTCTGTCAGGGAGAGACTATTTTTTTTAAACTTCATGAAGGCTTCATTTGATATATTAAAGGAAAAGCCCCTTAAGCTGTTCTAACTCTCAGCTGTGCTGTGCATTTTTGCAGAGATCACATTGCTTCCAGTTCATGAGAGCAGAAGGTCACCTTGCAGGAGCAGCCAATGTAGCCAGTGGGCGCTGACCTGACAGGTAACAATAATATCAGTGAAGTTAATGACATTTCTAAACCACACTCTTACAACATGTATGTTTCTCGTATGAAGCCAATCAACCCAAGGATCAACAAACTGGACCATTCCCACATGTGTGTAGCACTTCTCTACAAATCCCTCTCTTTGAATATCAAGAGACCTGCAGTCGAATTATATTTCTTTTCTTCAAGCCCAAAATATTTTCTGGACTTTCTTGAGAAAAGCCCCAGAAATCCTGAGGAAAGCAGGAAGCATCTTCTGATGGCACCACCTAACGCTCCTTAAGATAGTTTATTTTTTAATTGATAAGCCTCTGCAATCTTTCAGTAGTTCTTCATGCTGCCTTTGAAAATATATATATGTCAGGCCCAGAGTTTGCTTTGCTCAGAACAGAACGCATTATGTCTATTTGTCATTCTCATAACCTTTGTCTCTAGATGTCTCTGCACGGCTCTCAGGTTCCATAGTACTGGAAGCTTTTCTGTTGTTATCGATTGCCATTGCCTGGCTGTGACTGTGCTTTCAATGTGACTAAACAATTTTTTCTTCCTCCATCTCTGCATACTGCCATTTGGAAACAGACCACTAGGAGAAACAGGTGTGAATTAGGAGAGTGGAGCTTCCCAGAGTCATGTGCAGGCAGCTCTGGGGGAACCGGTCACACTGTCTGGGATGGGAGTTCTCTGGAAGATCATGAAGAACAGCAGAAATTAAATCAGGCTTTTTGAAGCTGGGTCCTTTGGTTGTTATAGATGTGATTTTGAAGGAAATCCAGTGCTCAGGTTGTTTTGAAAGCAGATGCTTGTCAGCAATTATTGCTGAGCTGGGGAGATAAACTTGTTAGTATGTCAGCTGTGGTGATGGAAGAGCAGAAAGGCCAGCTGTAAGGATGAGAAAGATCTTTGTATTTTAGATACAGACAGTGAGGTCATTTTCCCACAGTGTTGCAAAATGGTTCATAGAATCACAGAATGGCTTGGGTTGGAGGGAACCTTAACCATCAGTCATCTAATTCCAACCCCCTGCCAATCATCAGGTCAGGCTGCTCAGGGCCTGATCCAATCAATCTGCCCTTTGAATGCCCCCAGAACATCACTGTTATTTCAGAAAAAAAAAGAGACATGAATATGGGCTAAGGGTTTGGAAAATTGACACCACAAATAAAGTTTACTGTTGGCAACATTGCTGCAGATCTGCATAACTGGGTCGTTCACTTTGAGCTCCTTCACGTTCAGGGCATTATTGAGTTCACTACTACTATGTATTAGTTTGACCATTGAGCACTCTTCACATTTCAAATCTTTCAGGTTTTCTCCAAAGCATCTTCATTATCCTGGCTGATAATCATGTCTTCTGCAAAGATTGATTGTGTAAGACTGTGTAAGATGTCCACTAAGACATCCGACTTGAGACTGGCAGTGAACACTGGTAGCCTCTAGTTACTAGTGAGGTGTTCCAGGACTGAATTTTATGGTCGCTTCTCTATTGTGTTTTTATAAAAGAGTTGGACACATGAGTCAAATGTACACTGAATACATTTGCAGATGATGCTAATTTAGGAGGGGGGACAGGGCCTGAGGGAACAGCATGGAGCTGTGTCAGAGGAGGTCAGGTGAGGGTTGGGAAAAGGTCCTGCACCAGGGGGTGGTGGGCAGAGATTCCCAGAGCAGTGTGCATGGCCCCAATCTGCAAGAGCTCAGGGAGAACTATGAGAATGTAAGGTCTTAAAAGGTTTGGGTTTGTGTGTTCCTATCTGGGGGCCAAGGGTTGACTCAAATATCCCTGTGGGTCCATTCCAACTTGGGATATTCTGTTCTGTGATTCGACATTAAAGATTGAATGTTGGGCTGCTAGGCTTTGTCACTGTGGCCAATTAGAATCACTGAAGAGTGAATTGAAAGGTCCACAGAGACTAAAACATTTGAAGAATTTGCAAAATGCATAAACACAGTGAACTCAGAACTGCTCTAATGCATCAGGAATTTCCCTTAAATGGTACCATTATATTCATATAAAAAATATAGTAAATGTATCTCATTTTAGTGGGACCTGTACAACACAACGTCTTCTGCTCTGATGCCTGGGAGCCAGCAGAGGGAGTGAAAGTTAGCTACTAAACCACCTTGGGCAATGCTCAATTGAGACACTGAGGAAAAAGCCAGAGCACGAACAAATTTCACATCATATTCCTTTCATGTCCCATTAGAAATGAAGACTAAGTAATCAGTCTGCCAAACAGAAAATATGATAGCAGTAACAGAAAACATTTTAATTCCATGCTTCTAAGTGGGTATTAGCAACAATAACACTGAACACAATTAAGCCATAAAAAAGTACTCCAGAGTATCCTATTCACAGTCAACATATAGAGCCTGATGAGACTTTGCTATGCTCTCTCCATTACGGATGCTGGTGGGAAGGAAGTGAAAAATCTCTGTGTTGCCCCTGGCTTGCTCAGATCATTGCGGTGTTTCTTTCTATAACATTACTCTCTGCCTCTCTCAATAGCTCATGGGTTTCAAACGCTGTTTTGCTCAGTCACAGTGAAAGATGCTTAATGAATCTTCATTAATATGCATGAAATGCTGTTACTGCTGTCTGCTGGGGAGTTTGCTGTGGCTTTTCTATCATGTGTCTCAGCACAGGAGCTGTGTGTGCAAGAGAGAGAGAAGCAGAGGAAGTGGAAAAGAGCGTTGTGTTGTGTGCGTTCGTAGGTAGCTTTAAATAAAGGATCTGCCCTTGTCGTTCTGGTAGAGTGTATTTTGTACATTCAGAAGGCACTCAAAGCAAAGACTTGTGTCAGGTGCAGTGGGAGGAGAATGCTGGAGTTCAGGTCCAGGGCATGAGTGGCAGCAAGGAAACTTACCCAAGTTTGTACCGAGGCCATATTTTGCTCTAAACTCATACATGTGTAGTAAATTACAAGGAATGGGGAATTTCTTGGAAATGTTAAATTTTAAGGGCTGTCAGTCAGCTCCTCATCAGTCTGGTGTATGTCATGTTGGCTGTGATTCATTCCAGCTTCTTAATAGGTACTTCCTGCTATAGCAAATCAGATGTCTTCTCCAGCCATGAAAGTGGTGTAAGAGCTCTCTGCTCTTGGTTTGCATGGCACAGCTCACACTGACGTAGAAATCAGTGAGTGAGGTCTGTGTGCAGTAATTAATCAGCAAAAGAGTAACAACAATTATAGGATATGTACATATATTATTAGTCACGTAAGCGATTACAGTTAACCTACTGCTTGGTCACGTCTACAGCTTTACTTATATTAATAAATGCTGAGATTTTTGGTATCCAAGTGAATTCTACTGTTTCCTCTTCTCAAAACAGGCAGATGAGTACACTGGCAGGTTGGCTTTGAAGTTAAAGCCACATGATGAGGATAAACCATCTAATGAAATGAAAACATCCTTTTCAGTGTCAGGAACACCGACTTCTCCAGGTAAGGCTGATCTTCTCTTTCTTTTGCATCTTTCCCTGTGATTTCCTCCCTAGAACATGTGCCTTGCAGTCTATTTACAGGTGACAGTGTAAGAAAGGTTTGTAGCAAGTAGGGGAAATTCTTATCAACATCAGCTCAAAGGATGAAATATCTGAAGGTACGATTGATGAAGGCTGTTTTATCTACAGCTCAGAAGAGGAACATAAGAGAGAAGTGGTTGGGTAATCTCAAATGTTTCAGAAAGTTTCAAATGCTGTGAGGCTGCAAAATGAAACCCAGAACGTGCAGCGCAAAACCCTGGGGAAAAACCATTAAGGATGGTGCAGAGGAGTGCAATTCCCAGAGGTGAAATGAGATGATGAAATTCGTTCTTGAGGATGAGTCAGTGTACGGAGCAGCACATTTCTAAGAAATATTGTGGAGGCACAGTCACTGACTAAGGATAACGTTCTTGGAATACACTAATTGCTGCTCTGATCAGGACTACGGACTAAGCAGTCTCTTCTGTCTCTAATTTTTGCAGTTCTATGGATTTGTTCACTATTTCTGCCCACGCCACATAATATTCTACATTCCTGCAGCCCCTTTCAAAAAATAGCTTTAATTAACACTTAGAATTCCCTATTGAGATCAACAAGTGCTCCGTTTGCTGCACACAAGCAAGGAGACAGGCATGAGGTGCAGCTCTGTGTGGGTGGGCACCTATGGGATCTGTGCACTGCGCAAAATCACTGCTGCTGGAGTGAAGGTGTGAGAACAACTGAGCTATGTAAAGGAGTGGCCCAACTGGATTGGTCATAGGTAAAGTCCACCCAGAGCTGTCAGTAGATCACAAACTGTGCAGTGAATGCTTGCAAATTGCTCCAATAAAAGGTACATTCAACAGTTTGGCATGCAATATCTGAAGGAAGTCCTATTAATTGAAAACTTATGCTGAGCTGTAAGAAATGTTTTCAGCTGTAGTTGGTGGGGAGGGCTTTACCAATGGCAGAGCACTGTTTGGTGCTCACTTTATATATTCCAGGTAAAATCCAGAGTGCTGCTCTGAGAAACACTATGATTTGATAGAAAAGTGAAGAATATCAGAGTCTGAGTTAATGTTTGGAAAGAATCAAAGGCTCTTTTATCTGCACTGACACCTGATACACAAAGAGTTCTGCACCCAAGATTTCCACATCCAGTGCATACAACCACTGTAGGCTCTGATTCCTGCATCAGCTATCTGGGGAGTAAACCTCTCCGATTGTTCCAAACTGCGTTGATGCATCATACCAGGAGGAATGTGCAGAGAATGGATAAAACATGAAAAATCCACAAGGCTGAAAATAAAACCTGAACACCCCTCTGATCTGCACACGTAATCCCAAGGTGCAGCTGACCCAGAATTGTAATGCAAATATTGTAGTTCAATCAGGCTATTTTAAGATGGGAATGGGCTTCTACTTCCCCCAGAAGGAATGTACACCATTGCCTTTTCTTTAATTTCCTTTTGATTAAAAAAATATCAGGCTGTCTGAAGAGCAAGTGCCATCTTTTCTGTGTGTTGAGAAAAAGAGAGAAATCAAAAGGAATGAGAAATACAGGTGAAATTGTCGATTCTGGTTCAGTGGGAAAAGCTTAGAACTTTTTGTAAGATGCTTTTTGTGGGATTTAGTGCGGCTGATTGCAGAATTTCTTTCCTTCTTTCTTTGTAAAATTTTGAATTCCATATCTGAGATTCCAGCTAAGGCACTCAATGGGGGGACAAGGGAACAGAAGTTACGTTTCTGGGTATTTCTTCCCTTACTAATTGTTCAAGGCTTATCTACAATAGCTGTAAGTTCAATGGTTGGGTTGGATTTCTCCAAGAATTTCTCCCCTGAAAAAGTGGTAATGCATTGGCACAGGCTGCCCAGGGAATGGTGGAGTCAGTGTCCCTGGATGTGTTCAAGGAAAGGGTAGATGTAGACTTAGGGACATGGTTAATGGATTATATTGGTGGTAGGTGGATGGTTGGACCAGATGATCTTAGGTATCTTCTCCAACCTTAATGATTCTATGGTTCTCTGTTTGTCATGCCTGAAGTATGCCAGAGCTGAGCTTTACTGTCACTTCGTTAATTGCAGCTGACAAAAACAACTGGTGGCCAAATCTTCATTTTTGAACTTCGATTGTGTTTTTTTGTTTTGTTTTGTTTTTGAGGTTGGCAAAATATTTGCAAAATAAAAACTTGTAGAAAATTTCCAGATGGTTTGTTAAGCTTTTATCATTTAACTGATTGTGCTGGCCATTTTCCACGTCTCCTTTGTTTTTGAGCCTATTGGTTTAGCTTACTGTGGTTGATATATGACTTCTGACCAGGTGTAAGAACCTATGGATGGCTAAACCTATTCAGTCTGCTTCCAACAGAAAGCATTTTTACACTTTTTCAAGTTCTCTATAAAGCCATTGGGAAGTGTCAGCTGCAGAAAGCACTCTGTAGACAACTGTCCAAACTTTAAGGATATTATTAAGGGGAGGGATGGAGAAAAATGTAACATTTCAACAACAACAACAACAAAATGCTAATGAGAGATTTCCCATTAAGAAGGCAATATCAAAGAAGGTTGAAGAAAGAGAAACAGAAAGAGGTTTATAGGCTTAATAAGACACACCCTTTAGCAACCAAGTGTTGAACTCATTGAAGCTGTTGACTTTCTATTCTTGTATCTAGATATGGTATCTCACAGCCAGTTTGCTTGTGTAGCTGCAGAGTGACAGTGGAAATGAATATGATGCTGAAGTATAATAACTTTACATCAATGCAAGTTTGAATATGGTAGGTAGTGGAAAATCAGCCCCTGCGTTGTATGACTCTAGGCATACACATAGGTGAGATGATGTATAAAGCTTTTCAGTCCCTGACTCAAGAGAGCATTATTTTCCATTGATGTAGTTTTCTTCTGTTCTGTATGCACCATTATGTAGCAGCTTCTATTACTTTGTGAATCTGTCACCTGCACACTTCTCTCCCAAAGCCAAAGAAGATGGCTGTTTTGCACGCAAAGCTTTATAATTTGACAACCCAGCAAAATATGAAATCTTGATCTTGCCATGGGTTTCAGGAGCTGATCTCCCTTACCAAATACAATTGTTCCATTTGATACAAACTCTATACATTTTCAAGGATTTTAAAGTTTTTCACTAGTAATTGGAGAATGGAGGGAGATATTCTGGTGATTCTGCATTCTGGTTCACTGAAATCAAGGGAATAAGGTCTTTGTTCAGTGAAGTTCGGGTACACCTGAGTGCTACAGGACTGTTAGGCTAAATCATTGCAGTGAGTTTAAGTGACTGCATCCTAAGTGAAGTGGTGCTGGTTGTTCCAGACAAGTGGCCATAAAGCCGTGCCCGCATTCTTCTCATTATAGTTTTGTATGGTTTCGAATTTTATGTTATTTTTAAAGACACTTCCTTTGTTTAGTCTTAATCATTTTTTTTGGGTTCTTTCTTTAAACCTCTTTTTAGCTTCTTCTTCTCTTTTGCAATGCATTAGTTACTATAGTAACTATGCTGTGAATGGTATGGAAAGAGGCTAGTGCACCCTAGCAGTGAAGTATAAAGCCACTTTATATAATAGTTTGAAATTTATATAATGGTTTAAAAAATACAGAGGTTGGCTGTTGGTTTTTTTTTTGTTGTTGTTTCTTTTTTCTTTGGTGGTGGTTTCCATGACCACATATGGGATATAAGTATATATAGCACTCTTAGGTCATCACTGGTAATTATCCTCTTCTGCCAACATCCAAAGAGTGATAACAGCCTTGCCTACATTCAATTCCCTGGACAGAGCATTCTGAAATATGGGCCCGAATGCTCCACCACTGTCACCTTCTGAATATGCTTGTGATTGTTATGGAAGATCCGTACCTGTAGGCATAGCACTGTCACTGTTAACTTACAGTTCTGAAACAGACAGTTGGAGAGGGGCTATGTCTGGAGTAGTGCCTATTTGCAGTATACTGAGATACTCCATGTTGCTGTATTACAGCCCACAAGCACATCAGCTGCTTGTTTGTGCTGTGATCCTGCTATCTCCTAAGCTACCCTGCTCTGAGTCAGTATTTTCACAGCTGAATGCCAAACATTGCAGAAAGTATCACTGAAACCAGCTCTGACCCGGGGCTTCAGCAGTGCTCTGGAAGACACTGAAGCACGGGCTGAGGGCTGAAGGTGATGCATTGCACACCTGATAACTTTTGCTTCTTCTGGTCATTAAGGGATGTGGCAGGTTTTTGTCTTGTGACTTTTTTTCCCCCAGAGAGCATATTAAAGCACAACCTGGTATGAATCCGTACTTTTGTAATTGCGTTGTACCTAAACTCTCCCTGGAGCTCTGAATGAAAGCATTACCATTCATTGCTTCCTGTCCTGAACGCAGTGCTGCCAACACTCATGATTTTATCGAGTCTCAGGACAGTTGTTGCATTTTTGAGAAGTTCCAGCTCCTGAAGTAATGCAAATGTGGGAAATCTTTAAGGGGTCCACTTTTGGTTTTCTCACTGGAGGGAAAACTTGGACTAGAAACTAAGTGCACAGTTAAGGCTAGAAAAAAAATATGATTTAAATACATATTCTTTTTAATACAGTCTCTAATTTAAGCAAATGTGTTTTCAAGTTCCTGACTCATGAATTTTGGATGCTTGGACTTGCCAGTAAAGCATTATCTGTGCATTTTGTAGAATCATAGATTCGCTGATTCACTCACTGCTATCTAAGTAATGAATTTCTTCCTAACATCTCTCCTAAATCTCACTTCTTTTAGTCTAGAGCAATCCCTCCTTGTCCTTTCACTATCAGACTGTGTAAATAGTTGCTCCCCCTCTGCTTATAAGCTCCCTTCTAGTACTGGACCACCACAGAGACATATCCCCAGAGCCTTCTTTTCTGCAGACTGAACAAGCCCAACTCCCTCAACCTTTCCTCATAGGACAGGTGCTCTATCCCTTGGATCATCTTCATGGCCCTATTTCTGCTGCCATGATCTGTTCCAGAGCTTGAGTGCATCTCTTGCTGACAAAATGTCCATTGTATTACCTAAGAAAAGGGCAGAGTCTAAATCAGAAACCCTTTCAAAGACATCACGGGAAAGACACCGTGAAACAAACTGGCTGTACTCTTAAATATGCATCAACATATAAAGCAAACTAAAAACTTAAAACCTTATTCATGTGATCCATGAATGGTCTCTCTTTGGCGGGCCCAGCAGGTTCCTGAGGAGGTGGCTGGTTTCTCAGCTAGGAATTGCTCCATCTCTGCCTGACTTCCTTGGCTGAATGGGACCAGGAAGCCAAGAGGGCTGCCTGTATGTGGTTTTCAGCTGCTGACATGCACTCCTTTTTTGTTACCATTCCTTGGGCTTTCATTGTATGGTGAGGAAAATGCAATAGTTGTAAGAGAAAAATAGCTTGATTCAGCCAAGGTGTAGAGAGGAAAATGGAAACAGAAGGGTATATTGCATACATAGGGGTGTGTGTGTGTGCATGCCACCTCTGGAAGGCAAGTTGACCACGGACTGCAAAAACCCACGAGCGTGTTGTGTGAGCACTACCTGCTTTCTGCAGGCTTTCTTGGCTCTTCCCTTTGAAATGCCTGGAGCTGACCGCTGTTGGCTGACAGTCCCATCTCTTGTGCTCTGCTCTCCTCTGCTCTGTTGGCCATATGCTACATTTCGGGAAGCACTGCAGAAGATACAACCTTGTGTTTTTTTTTCACTTCGCAAAGCAAGTTGTTTAAAGCATTCCTCACCGTGCAGTAGTCAGATGTTTATTTCAGTAACATGACCTGTTGGATTCCTTTGCCTTTAAGCCCAGAGGAAGGAGTGGGGCTGGAGCTGGAATGTTTCTCGCAGACTTCACAACCTCTCCAAATCTCTGTCAGATTCCAGCCAAGTTATAGGAGGGCTTGGAAGCTTCATGCAGGCCTAGGAGGAACTTGCCTTGTTCACATTATTGCTGGTATTCTGTTTTCTGGGCAGCAGCCAACAGGAAATTCCTGGGACAAATCTTTCCGCTGTTTCTTTCTTGCTTTCTTTTTTAAAAAATATTACAATTATTTATTTTAATATTTAAAAAAAAGAAAAAAGAAAAGAGAAGGAAACTGTCAGAGCACAAAGAAGCCAACATTAACCCCAAATGCGTTTAGTTTTGGACCTCCTGTGTGATTTTCTTTTCCCCTCTGAAGGATTTATGACCTCACGTTCCCTGTTTCTGTGACATCCAATGGTGTTGCCACAGGAACCATTTTATTGCCAAAAACAAAAGAATTTTGAGGATTCCATACCAGCACAGGACACGGTGCTGAGAAATATATACATATATAGAGAGAGATATTTGGTCCAAATGATACATCTGATTTATTAGGCCCTTGATTTTTAAGCTCTGTCCTGCTACACACAGAATAAATATGGCAAAAACAACAGCAATTGCACCTGTTGATCCAGGACTGCCTTTGTCCCTACACTTAAGATCTTGGGAATTTCCCTTCTTGTCTACCCCCTCCAAATGACTGATAGTTTCCAAATGCTTTAACATACGAGAATAAACAACAATCTGCTCATATGAGCTGTACAGGAGCAAAACTGTGGTGAGTAACAGGAAGTTCGTATTGCTGTGATTTAAGATGTTTTAAATCGACGATGTATATAGTGAATTAAAGTCATACGGAATGAGCTATCGAGGAGTCATATTTTGTTTCTGCGACACCTCCAAAATCAAAGGCCATGAGAGATTTCATTATATGAAATACAGAACTCTCTAGTTCATACTGGAGAAGGGTGAGATGCTGCTCTCAGCTGAGATGGTGGAATCTCCACCACTGCACCCAAAGGCTACAAATGGACAAGAAGCTGTGAGTGAGCCCAGCTGAGGTGCAGAAGAAAGCCTAGCTCCTAGTTTAAGCAACATGGGATAAACCTGCTAAAAACTGGCAATATGGGTAGAACAAGTCTTGAGTTTTTATGGACATTAAAACAGCAAGTGTGTATGATATACATATGCATGCCAATAAAATATACTGATAGCCTTACAATGGAATCTATATGCATATCTACGTATGAATATATACATATCTACGTCTATATGCATATAGAGAGTTTTTCATGTAGTAGCAGGGAGAGAGCCTGAATTTCCCTACAAGAAAAATGAACGTGGGCTCCCAAAGAAAGTTGTTAGAGGAAATTTTAAGAATTCCTTCCACATATGCATCCTGCTCTAGTTAAGATTCTGCAGCTGCTGAACTGAGTGCCCCAGAACTGTTGCTGTATTCCAATAGACGAGTGATCTCATTGCTGTGTATTTGCTAGAGTAAAAGTAATACACCCAAGGGGATGGGTAGGTTAAACGCCATATGGTTAACCCCAACATTTCTGCATGAAATGGTTCCCCACGTTTGGCTGTTTATCAGCATTTTGAAATGTTTTGCTGATCTTTTCTTTTGTAACGAGGTAACCTGGGGAGGGAGGGAATGGTAATAACTTTAATTACCGCTGATTTTGACTGCTCCCCGTCCGATCCACCTCCAAAATGTACTCCCGGAGCCCCGCACAGCTTAGAGGCGGATCTGAGGGAATATCACGGATGCAGAAACCCAGCATGGGAAGGAGAAGCAGAGTGCTGCCTTAAACATTGACACATTGCCAGATGTAGTGCTTTTTAACATTGGTGTGGGCTTGTTCACACTTGTCAAATCATACTGCGCTCGCTAATGTTGCGTTTTCCTCAAATATATTAGCTCTCTCTCTGTTCCCACTCTTCAGCAATTGTTTTCATTTATCTTTTCTTTCCTCCATTCCAGCAGCCTTTGTGTTCACCCCCCCCCCCCCCCCCTCGTTCTTTCCCCCCTCCTTTTCCTATGGCTCTTTTCTTTCGTTCTGCCCTTCTCACATGAAAAATCAGTCTGACCCAACCGACATTTTTTCAGAACACGTAGGTTAAGCAGATGCCTGCCTGGAGGAATTTACAGCCTCATCCTGATGTACAGCATGCGAGGAATAAATAGGCTGACATCCAAGAGGGGGAGTAGTTAGCTGTCAATCGGCGATTGAAGGATATGGGAAAGAAACATGTTAGGGATTTTCTCAGGAAAATGAGGAGCAGCAATGGAAGCCTGACCTGAAGGGATGCTTTGTTTGGTGCACCGGAGGGGCAACGTGAATGAAGAAATTGAGTGCAGCGTGTTGTACAGAGTGGCAGGGTGAACAACAAATGGCAGATTACAGTAGGTGGGAGTTTCTTATAGGTGGGAAAAAAAAAAAGGCTATTACATTAGTGGAAAAACAGATGAGATTTACTACAGGATTAAGAAAAATTACACGATCAGAGTAGCAGAACATCCCCTTTGTTTTAAATCTATGCAGCAGGAATAAGCAGCCTGGTCCCCTCAGCTCTTCTTCCCCATTTCCCGTTGTGCTGTGGAAGGATAAAAAGATACACCATGGATCCCACAGCATTGATTTGACTGGACAGGAGGAATACAGAAGGGATGTTTGCTGAGGGCAAATCTGTAGGCAGAAACAAGAGCAAGGGAAAGGATCTGTCCTGAAAGGGTCTTATCCTGGATCTCATCTCGCTTTGCTTATGTGGGGGCTGTGTGATGAGTTCAGACAGTTCAGGAAGGCCAGCATGAAACCAGACTGCTGCCCTTCAGTGCTTTGAGTGCTGCTGCTGGAGGTGGAGTGTTAAGCAGCACAGAATCCTGAGGGATCACTAAGATAGCCTGAGCTATGCAGGTTATGCTGTCTGGTTGGTACTGGATGCTCTTAGTGGCAGGTATCATAGGATCATCTTTTTTTTTTTTGCCTAGGTTGGAAAAATGGTAATGGGTCTAAATCTTCTCTTCAGGTAGGTGACCTTATACAAAGCTCTAAAGAAGATTTTGCCAAGGAAGTATTTCACCTTGTTGTCCCCTAGAAGTATGTCCCATTGTTCAATATGAATGTGTATATTTGTCCAAGAAGACAGCCCAACAACAAATGAGTTGTTCTAGAAGTAAAGCTAGGGAGGATCCTGTCCGAGTTGTCCTATATTCTTCATGGACCCAACACCTGTGCTGAGTGGATCACAGAATTGGTTTTGGGCTTTGGGACTTTTCTCTGAGTCAGTGTGAGTTAGCTCTTATTGCCTATGGCTGTTATTCCTCGTATTGAGGGGCAGAAGGTATGGGCTAGGGTTGGATTCCAGCAGGTACTGCTGTGCTGGAAGCCATGGGAAAGCTCTGTCCAGACCAGTTTTGCTGTGGGAACAGAGGGAGCAACCAATATTGTGGAAGAAGAGCTGCAGTTCTTGTCTGCCTCTCTCTTGCTGTCCTTTCAATGGATAATCATTGTTTTTGTGCCAGCTTAACATGTCGTATCCACACACTATGTAACATAGACTACTGAATGTGATATTTATCAGCTGCAGCCAGGATTGTATATCTTTGGGTCTTTATGTCCTATGCACAGCATGAGAATATAACCAACTACTTTTGCAAAATAAGTGTGTTTCTTCCCTTTGTTCAGGCAAAGGATATGGAGCTCTCAGGGAAGGGATAAGATTTGTTCAGGGATGGGCTTACCATAAGCCATCCATCTTTCCACTGTGTGTAATCTGAGGCTTTCCTGTGTTTGGGGGAAGATTTGCTGGGTAGTTAAGTAAATTAAGGATAGCTACATGTTAGAAGACATAGAGCTTCTGGTACTCATTGTAATGGTTGTATGAATGACAGCTAATCCTTATCAGAATCCCACTTGTCCAGAACCCTGCATCAATGATTACTTTTCAACTGAAAGAAGCTTTACCTGAATTAGTGTTTTGATTCAGTGCAATAGTGCAGTTTGGAAGTGAGTTCCCTAATCACTTCTTCTTGCCATGCATCAGTGTGGTTTGAGAATGCATTAACAGAGCTCCCTTTGGAGGCAATACTCAGAGCTCTGCTTTATGAGCACCACAGTGCCCAGCTGGGATACAAAGACTCAAAAGTATGATTGGTCTCTGGGATATCCCTGAGCCAAATATACAGCACGGGCACTAAATGCATGGAGCCACGCTCAGACTAGTCCAAAGCTGAATTCCAGACCTGCATTTAGCATCTGCTTTGAGTTCCTAATTTGCTCCTGTTGTACAAAGTTACTTGCAGGATTTTGACAGAGGTGACTGAGGCTTATATGCCAGAATTAAATGTAAAGATGAGAAACAGGAACATCAAGAAGAACACCAATGCCAGGATATTGTTGCATAGCTTATCCCAGCAGTTTGCAGTGCAAACAGCCCTACACCTGCCACAGAGTTTCACCTTTGCATTAGCAGATGCAGCAGGTTGTGGTTGTCTTTGCTTACCAAATCTCTGCAGTGAGGACAACCCCTCTTTTTCCCCAGAAGCATTGTGACGGTCAGCAGAAGAGCTGTGAGAATTCATATATCAGAGAACTAAAACTAAAACTTGCTATCAAGAAGTGAGAGCAGTAGGTTGCATGGTATGGGAAGTCATTAGTATGTCCTACATGCCCATGCATTGCACTGCAGATTGGTCTCCCTGCTCTTCAAAAGATACCTGAGACAACCTCAGGGAACTTTAATTTTAGATTCCCTCCCTTCCCCACATAAGGTTATTTCTATGAGGAAGAAAGCTGGAGGTGAACGTTTGTGCTTTTCATCTATGGGGTGAGGCAGCAATCTTCAGCCCATGGCTGCGTGCCATCATTTTTGCTGCTATTCTTAAACAGGAAAGATTTTAAAACTTTCATCTTTGAATTAGAGAACAGCTGGGCTGATTCCAGCACTCTGTGCCCCGTGGCTGTCCATAATTTCCTCTTTCTTCATGATGAGCACAAGCATAATTGTTTGGTTCTTTAGAGGAGGGAAGGTCATAGTCGTTTCTACTTAATCATTAATACACATCCCTCAGAACCTATGGTGGATTTTTGGCCAGAGAGAAGAGAATCACAGATCAAGGGCTGGTGCAGCCCTCAGACATGGGCAGAGAAGGAACCATGGCCTGGAGCTTTACAGCAGGCAGGAATCCTGTTAGAGGACAGGGGGTTCTGCTGTATGTGCCAGCTCATATGGGGTGAGGAAACAAAGGAATTCTTACAGAAAAGCAGCACTGACATTGTATTCAAGTTAAGCCTTTTGTTCCCATTAGTTCTATGAAATTTCATGGTGTACCAGCCTGAAATATTACCTCCTAATGCTATTGTTATTTGGCTTGTTTTTGAGAAGATGTTGTAAATCTTAATTGTTATGGTGCTTTGCTTGATAATGCATGGTTGTTTGGCCACATGATTTCCAATGCAAGTTGGTGTAACTGTTAATACTGTGTTATATGCAATTAAAATACATTAATATTGACCGTGCATAGGACTTTCCATATCCTCATCTGAGATACTGAGCTCAGTATGCACAGAAATAGAAGTTTTCTGCACCCTATGTAGACGTTGGAATGAATTCTGGAAAGTGCAGAACATTTTAGCTTAAAGCTGCTGCTGGAAAAACCTAAAACACTGGAGTTTCACTCCTTCATACTAATTTATAGCTCATATTTTTAAAGGAGAAGAGAATCTCCAGCTGACTTTGTGTGTTTCTTTATATGACGATGGAACATTCAGAGTGCACAAAAGTCATAAATCAGATCTCAGAAACAAAGAGGTTGTCCTGGCTTCCTTTTGCTTATTAGATGGCTTTAAGGATTCAATTTTCCACATCTTTCTACACATTTCAGAAGCTCTCTCATAATTGATGATATCGACTGCTGTGTAATTCCCTGATTCCAGAGCTGGTGCTATGTGGAAGATACAAGACAAGAGGAGCCCCAGACTCACATTGTTTGCATATAATTAGGTTGCATCTTGGTTTATGTAGTCTGATGCATTCTGTACTCTCTTATATGGCATTTATTCCACCTTAAATTCTCCTCTGTGATCCGGGCTTATGTGCATCCAAAATAACCATTTTCCCCCATCACAGTAATCAGGATGACATGGGTCTAGGGAGGAAGGCACAAGGACAGCATGGTAGAAGCCCTGCCTTACGTTTAATTTGGTTAAAATTAGTTCTGACATTTTCCTCCTTATCTCACTGCTTCTCTTCTCCTGTAAAAGGGGAACGAACGCTAGGATTTCCAGGTCAGAGTACAGGAACATGAATCACACCAGAAGCTGTGGGAAGCCTGCCAGTGCCTGCCTCCTCCTTGCTCATGTCTGCTATGCTGTGATGCATGTGATCACTAGATACCACTTTAAAACAAGGAGTGGAAAAGGACAGGTCTGTCTTTGCCTGGAGAGGGGTGAGATGAGAAAGAGAGTGATAAAGAACACTCCCAAACACTGCCTGAGAGATCTGGCGCTGGCTGCAGCTGATTGCACGCACCCAGTTCAGCCCGTGGGGCAACATTAGGGTTTGGCCTTATTCCCTAACTCCGTCAAACAAAGGATCCATCCATCTGTGGAAGTATTCAAGGGATCTGCTCACAGTAATTATTACTACATGTGCAAGAGAAAAGAATGTGCAGGGCTGCCCGGCTGTCCCTTGCTTGCACTGGCCCCATTGAGCAGCTCCGATATCCCTGATTTAAACAGTAATAGCTCTGCATTAGCCATGTATAGGAGTGAGGTGAGTGTCAAGTCCATGAACTGTTCCTTCCTCACCTGTTCTTAACAGGGGCTGTGCAGCAGGTAGACTCCCTATTCCCATCCACCAAGAGCTCAGCAGTTGCGGTGATGCTCTGTCCCCCTGCACTGCCATTCTCATGCTGGCTCCACCAGCAGCCCACGTGCCTCCTCAGTTGCCAGTTAGAGGCAGGAAAGTGTCCCCTTTCTGTCAGCAAATAGCACTCCCGTGTGTCTCTCAGCTGGTAGCCTCCGTGCCCTGCAGCATCACATCGATTCGGCGCGGTGCAAGGAGGGTAATTTCTGCTCAGAGGGTGCAGAGCCATGTGTGTTCCTGCAGCCCGGGCAGAGCCAGCTGCACATCAGCTGCCTGCTGCTCGCTCCTGCACAGGGCTGTCAGCTTGACTTTGCTTCAAATCCACCTCGGTTTAACGAGCCTGTTGGTAGACTGCAAATTCAAGAGCAAGTTTTCGGCAAATGTGAGCAGAAGAACGCAGGCAGGTTTGTTGTGTGTATGAGTGTTAGCAGAACATGATGCCTTTGGGCTTTTCTCTGAGCTCCCATCCACCTTCACCCTCAGCCTGCTGTGTGAATGACCTCGCCAGAAGCTGCCAGTGCCTGAAGGCATCCTGAAGTATCGATGGAACTTGTGTTTCATACAAGAGGAGCCCTCCAATGGGTTTCGCTGCAGCTCTGGCAGCCTGCCCCATGGTGCCTATAGCGGGTGTTCAGAGCAAGAAGTGGAACATCAGCTTCCCTGCAAACACACAGAAACAGCTTAGGGGAGCACCAGCTCCACTGATACAGAAAGACAGAAGATTTTGTTAGCAAGATCCTGTGCCGCCTTTCTGGAGCCTTTTCTGGAAGGAGCTCAGTGTTCCCACTGGTGCACTCTGGAGACTGAAAGGTATAATATCCTTTTCAGAGGGTCTCAGAACTACCGTAGTCACATGCCAGGAATCCCATGGAAATCAACCTTGATGAGGTTGGGATCAGTGTCTTCTGCCATGTAACAAGCAATAGGGTGAGAGGGAATGGCCTCGAGTTGTGGAAGGAGAGGTTCAGGTTGGACCTTAGGAGATACTTCTCCAAGAGTGGTCAGGTGATGGAATGGGCTGCCCAGGGGAGTCACCATCCCTGGAGGTGCACAAGAAATGTTTAGAGGCTGTACTGAGGGATGTGGTTTAGTGGGAAACATTGGTGATAGATGGACAGTTGGACTGGATGATACTGGAGGTCTTTTCCAACCTGATGATACTACGATATTATGTACTGTTCACTTTTCAGATGAGGAAACAAAGTCTGGCATTGGTCAGTCTGCACTAAACAGACTCTGTCAGGCTGTCCCACAAGGCTGCCCTTCTGCAGGCTGAGCAGAAGGATGTCTGGTGCCTCGTGTTCATTCTTCCCATCTGCAAACTGCTGGTACGTATCCATCAGGAAGAACACCTTGTTTCTTCTGAAGAACGTATGGTTTTCCAGAGTATCTGAGGCCACCTTTTTGGTGCCCACAGCTCTCAAATCCGACTGGGGCAGGTTTCCAGTTCTCAGCTCTACCAAAGTCGGTGATGGCCATCTGTGCTCAGTACTTCTTAGGTGAGCAGGAGCTGCCTCAGAGCTGCTCCACAAGTCCCCCACTTTGCACAGTGAGTTGCTACAGGTTTGCTTGTTCCTGAGAGCTAATTCTTGCTACTGCATCTCTCTGTTCATTGGTCTGCACACACAGCTTTTGGCACAGGGGCTGTTTGGTGAAATACTGGTTTGTTTTTACATTGCACTATGTCAGGCCACCTAAGGTACGTTATATCATGTCTGCTTCCCTTTCTGAACTGGATAATGGCAAATGTTGTCATTTGGGTGTAACCATTCACATTCACCCTTATTTGTGTCAGACATGACCATGCATAAGCAAATGTCCTTATTACAAACTCCAGCAACCAAAAAACTTCAACCAGGACATTTAAAATATGAATTCAAACAAACAAACATGGAATTAATTAAACTGTGGTTCTTTGTTTGTTCGTTTTCTTCATTTTTTACTGTTATCCAGAACTGGAAAAATGTAAGAAATGGACTTTTATCTTCTACTAAGGCAAAGGTTCTGGGTTGTAGGGTGGCCTCATAAACCTGGACATTAAGAAACCTTTGTAGAAGCATGAGATCACTGCAAGATTTTGAGCATGGATGAGGCATTAGCACTTATCCTCATACAGCAGCCCTGGTTGCAGGCAACCAGAAGGACAAAAAGCCAAATACCGCATCCGATGAATGCCAGGGAGAAAATTTCATAATGTTTTTCACTCACACACGAAACACAAAAACAGAATCCCAAATCAATTAACTTTATTATTGTCCCCCAGCTGCTTTCCCACTGGCTAATCCTTCTAAACTACTCTGAGGTTCTGGGGTCAAATGCAAAATGAGGAATAAATCTCAGAGAGTGTGGGGAAAGTGAACGTTACTGTATCTGAGAATAACGAATGGAAAACTGTGACAGCAAATGATTTATCTCCTTCACTGGTCTCCTGCTCATCTTAACATTCTGTCCCTTTTTCTTTTCAGAATCTGAATGGATTTATTATAATAAATGACGTGACTCTGAGGATAACCTTGCTAATGTGTTATTACTTGTAAGAGAAAAGGAAGAGATCTTTCTCCATTGGATACGAGCTCACAATGTTTCAGCTCTGTCCTGGCACGATCGATCCCATTCAGGTTTCCCAGGGCTTCATGGACAGCACTTGATCTCCAGCAGTGCAGCCACTGAAACCATGGAATCTGGGAACTGCTGCTGCCTGTCCCATGTAATTAGTAATTATAAAGCTCTGTTATACTTCTAGCAGCTGATGGCTCCTTCCTCCCCTTCCACTCTTACTTCTTGCATCCCCCTTCACTTTTACTATCCTTCATTGGTTTTGTCTTTTTTCTTAAGTTTCCCTGTAGTGTCACAGTGTCCTATGAGTTTGCTGGTGCACCCTCAAGTCCTCAGCTGCAAAGTAAACTTGTGATGTCTTGTGAGTGTCACCTGAATTTGGGAGGGGTCTCACGTCTACACTGTGATTCTTTTCTTGTCTGTAATTTTTCTACATAGGTTCGTGAAAAATGAATTGAGATGTGAGTTTTCCTTCATCCTTTTGGTTGCCTTACCAAAGGAGCTGCTTTGCTTCTTCAGGTTTTGGGGTGTGAGGGTGTCTGAGGGAGAAATGATCTCCCTTTGGTGTTTGTACCCTGGGATGTGGAAGTTGCTCAGGCAACTACACACGGCCTATTGAATGCCAAGGTAAATAATGGCAGAAGACATGCATGCACTATTATTCTCATAATTTCCTGCTGCCCTCAGGCAGTAATAACTTACACACCCTATTTTCCAAATGTTTCTAATTTATTTCTCATGAGCAGAATTATCTCATACGTAAAGATCCTCCCCACTGCAACCAGCCATGCCTCCTCTTTCAGACAGCCACAAACAATATGGCCAGTCTTGGGTCAAGACTGCAGTTCTCATACTGTTAGCTGTGGCACAGAATGGCTGGGGCACAGGATGGTCCCCACATAATTCTGCTGGTTACTCTGCAGCTCTCGAGTTCTCTCTTTCCAGCATCATTTCTGCTTTCACTGCAGTTCTGCAGACATATTTCACTCCTTTTAATCCTGGATGATGGCTCTTAGGCAGCTTGTGCTTTGTACCCGAATCTTGGGCTGTGACATCCTTATTATTCCAGTCCCACGTCTGTCATGTGCACCTTGAGCTTGATTTGCAGCATGTCTTTTCTATCAGCTGCTGAGCTTCTCTTGAGAAAGAACTGCATATGGGGGAAGTAGCCAATTCTTTTGTATTTTTATTTATTTATTTATTTATTTTAGGTCAGTAGGGCTACAGATGTTCAGCTTTCCTGTGTGAAGGGGCATCTTTCAGTATCTAAAAGGAGGTTATAAGAAGGAAGGGGACAGGCAGCAGAATGCGCTGTGATTGGGAAAGGGGAAATGTTTTCCAACTTGAAGAGGGGAGGTTTGGATTAGATATATGGAAGAAGTTTATTACAGTAATGGTGGTGAGGTGCTGACACAGGCTACCCAGAGAAGTGATGGTGCTCCATCCCTGCAGACACTCAAGGTCAGGCTGAGTGGAGCTCTGAGCACTGATGGAGCTGTGGATATCCCTGTGCAGTGCAGGAGAGTTGGATTAGATGGCCTTTAAGGGTTCCTTCCAACTCAAATGATTCTATGATTCTGTAATTTCTTTTTTTTTTCAAAGTTTTTTCACCCTTACTGTCTTCTATGTGGGCATCCAAATTGGTTTTCAGAGTGCAGCAGAAAGGTACTAATGTTTATAAAATAACTGCAAAAGTAGTGGTCAGTGTGACTCCAAATTAGATCCTGCAGATTGGTTAAGCAAATAAAATTACTCAAAAATACCATAAAACCATTTCAATGAACACTCAGGTTAAATTGTGCTTTGAGAAGGACATTCCTCTCTAGGCTGTAAATCCCACTTTACGAGTCCACTCCTTAACATCCTTCAGCTTGAAAGTCAGCAGTGATTTTCAAGCTGGAAAATGAGATAATTTATCCTGGGTAACTCTGGGGGCATATATTCACATCTTTGGTCTTTCTACATTTCTGTGGAGCTCAAATAATACACTATTTGCAGAATGTATCTTCACACGTTAGTTCTGTATGAACTGCGGTGCATAAGCACTGCACCTCCATATGAGAGCACCAGGTATGTGTCTTCTCCCTCAGTCTGCAGCCGTCCTTGAAACAACAAAGTTATTGTTCTTCCATCCCAGCCAGAGGTCTGAGAAACCAGAAAGGCGCAGTGCTCAGAAATAGACACTAAACATTAATTTTGATTTAAGGCAATTGCTTCTGTGCTAAATAAAGCAGCAATTAATTATTAAAGATATACCTTTTGTGGCTGAACATTTCTTTTTACAGCTACTCAACTCTGAGAGATGTTTTGCTTTTTAATTATTTTATGTTATGAGCGTGCAGTAAGTGCACGTCTTGCAGTGCCAGCATAAGCACAGGCACAGTTTGAGAGGCACGTGTGTGCTGATGTGAAAAGTTGTGTGCTCTCCTTCTCTGTCCCCGCTGACACCCTGTGAGTCAGAGCAGTACAAACCCAGCATTTTCGCATGAATTCAGTCACTATGGCTTTACACTAAGGAAAACTGGTTCTGAATGACGAGAAAAATGTCCAATTTATTTGCTTAACATTTAAAAGGTGATTTATGAGCTTTGGTAAGGAGGAAATTTCAGCTTTGAGCAAGGCCTTCTGCACTGGGTGCTCTGTGACCAGCACTGCTCTGACAATCCCAAACAGTTTTGTTGTTTTTTAACACTATACTGGAACTTTGCATAACTACCATTTTCCATTCCAGAAAGGACTGCACTCCAGTGGTAAAAGCACCATTAGTTTTATGGGTATGGAAACAATGGAATACTGGAGTTGATGGAGAGGGAAAATTCAGACTCCTTCAGTAGGGTGTGTGAATTCATTCCTTAGGGCTGCCTATGGTGGGAGATTTTATCAACTATTCACTGAGTGCTGTGAACTTGGAGAGCAGCGCTGAGAGCAGGGATGGGAGCCCAGGACTCCTTCCAGATGCGTGCCATAATGACCAGGATGCACAAGCAGATCAACTCTCTCTAGACAAACAAGTCTCAAATGGTTTCTGCACAGAAGTGCAGCATGGGCCAGCAGCAGTGTGGAAGGTGAGTAAAAGTGAGTACTGTCAGCTCTGCTTCATCAGAAGAAGAAATGCAAATCTAAAAGAGTGGAGATTTAGGTGAGATGTCAGGAAGAAACTCTTTGCTCAGAGGGGGTGAGACCTGGGCTGCCCAGAGCTGTGGGTGCTCTGTCCCCAACACTGTTCCAGGCCATGCATGGGTCCTGGGCAGCCAGCCCAGGGCAGGAGTTGGACCAAGATGAGTTTTAAGGTCCCTTCCAGCCCAAACCATTCTGTGACTCTGATTCTAAAAGAATACGGTGTCCAGATGAGGCCTTGCCAGGTTACAAATCCTGGACATGCCTTTCTTTGGCTCTCAGTCTGAATCTGGGCCATGAGTACTGGAAAAGGGAAGATTCTTTGTCTTCACTGGTCACTCCCGATTGGCATCAGGCAGGAGATTTCTTGGATAGCTCAGGGCTTTAGCATCCACCCAGAGCAATAATCCTGGGCTCCATCTGCAGACTGGGAAGGCTGGAGGGCAGTTCTAGAGGAAAAGTCATCTAATCTAACACAGAGATTTTCTTTGGATCATTCTGACTTAGGTTCCTGGGCTAGGATAAATGAATCCCATCCTGTAAAGCTGAGACTTTGGGATGTGAACTGACTTCTGAGAAACAGAGGAAAGTTTTTTATAGTTTTGGAAACAAAGAGTAAATAGGAAAAAACTATTTTACATGGGAGGTAATAAATTACCAAAGAAGACGCTGAAGCAGAAAAAGCAAATATCTTCAGGAAATATCTGCAAAAGAATAAAAACATGGAAGTGGGTATAAGAGCGATCAAACCAGGCAGATCTGTAGTCAAGGATGGCCAAGATCTTTTCCTGAAATTTCAACAGGATCTTCCTGTGTTGTTAACATTTGAAGTGCTGAAGTATTTAATTAATCAAGCACACTCGTTACAATTAAAAGCACTGAACAGTCCAAGGCTGAGCCCACTGAGGGACATCAGAATCTCTTTTCAGAAGAACATTTAGTTGATAAGAAGTCAAATGGTTAAAAATGAAAAGGAACAAGAAAGGTAAGGGCAGCAAAAATCATGCTTGTTCATGTTTTTGTTTGGATAGGAGACTCTGGAAGTGGATCAGAGGTAGAAAAAGGCAATAAACAGGAAAGGAAGGCAGGAACAAGTATGAAACGAGCCCGCGGTATAAACACTGGGAAAACCTGGGTGTGAAGAATGACCAAACAGCACAGCACAAAGCCTCTATCAAACATAGAAAATACTGTATTCATTGCTGCATCTACATTTCTGTCCCTTTTCTAACACTCTGCAGTTTCTCTATCTGACTAACACTTTTCTGCACTGGCGGTTAAGATACATACTGCTAACTGTTTAATTTTCTTTAATCATCAGAAAGAACAAATTTTCTCCATTTTCTCATCTGGTCCAACTGGGGATTTTTGCTGTTTGGGAACTGTTGAGTCCCAGCCTGAAGCACTGATGGAGCATCTGGGGAAAGGACCTGGTCAGCCCCTGGAACACAGCTGAAGGCAATTCAGCTTGTGATAGGAGGAGGTGGAGCCCAGCTGTACCTCTCTTAGACCTCATTAAAAGAATGATCCCCACTGGGGAAGGGTCTTTTTCTTGGTGATTCCTCACTGGTGGAATATTCCCCTGTGAACCTGGAATCTTCTGATGCAAGCAAGCAATCTTCTTCCCTTATAGCACCTGTCTAGTGCGTTAGTCCTCCTATCAAATTGATCTAATTGCTATGCTAACACAGTGGCATACGTGTGTGCTCATCTCCAAATCTACTTGTCTTGAGCACTGGGTTACCAAAAATATGCTGAAAACATCAGGCTCAGGCCTTTGCTGGAGGTAATTCATTGCAAAGTACTCTTTCCCTGCCTATCCTCAATCATGTCTGTACGTTCATAGGCTCATTAACTGATATCTCAGTAGAGGCAGAGAAAACATGAGTGTTAAAAAGAAAAATCAGGGTCTCTTTCGTTAGTGGATGTCTGATTCAGGGTAGTCTTTAATACAAATAAACAATACTAAGAGCAATTACTTTGTGGGCACCTGCTGTATAATGAAGGATGGATGTCACTGGCTGTTGGCAACCATCAAGGAAGAGTTTACTGTACAGGTTTCCTCAGGAGTTTATGTCAACACAGACCACATTTGACTTGTTACAGCTCCCCTTCCAGATTCTGGTTTCCTGTTCAGTTTTTGTCTTGAGCAAGATTCAGTCCTTTACCACGATGGTCTCTCTGCATGATGGGAAAAACCTTCAGTCAAGAGGACAGTTAAAAATGAACGTGGCTTCTTACAGTACCAGCTTCAGGTTTTGGTGTCACAGGATCACAGAATGGCTTAGGTTGGAAGGGACCTTAAAGGATCTATTGTCAGATTCTTTCAGTCCAGCTTTGTTCTTCTGAATGCAGAACAAGAAGTTGTCTTTGGTTAGCCTGCACTTGGTTTTTCTAGCACCCGCTTTGCCCAGCAGGTGTGCTCTTCCTGTGGTAGCTGAGCTTGGATAGTGCTGGAGGTTCATGATGTAAACTCATCCCACACATCATGTGATGCCAGAATTTCAGAATCATTCTGATTTCCAGATCAACATAGTAACACAAGATATATGGGAACTGCTGAGTCAGGGCCTGAACCACTGATGGAGCACCTGGGGGAAGGTCCAGGTCAGCCCTGGGAGCACAGGTGAAGGCAGTTCAGCTGTGTGATAGGAAGGGCTGGAGCCTGGCTGCACCTCTCTTAGACCTCATTTAAGGGCTGACTGCTACTGTGAGAGGATCTTTGGTTGGAGATCCCTCTCTTGTGGAGTTCTCCCTGTAAGCTCAGCTCTTTAGAGGCTGGTGAGTGCTATTCCTTTTTGTTTGTGACATCTTTTAATCATGCTCATCCATTTGTCTTGACACCACCTGTATGACCATTCCACTGTATTGATCTTTCTGATTGTTACACAAGGTAACTCAGTTTTGGATACTGTTTTTTGAATGTGGCCTTTGATATTTCCTTTGGTTCTTCCCATCCTTTGGTAGAACCTCATCATGCAACAGGGTTTCCATGTATACAATCTTCTTGGCGTGGGTGCTTTCCATTTCAGTGCTTTTATTTCTTGTCTGCGTGTACTTAGCTTTTTAAAATATCATTCTCTTTGAGAAGACAGAGGACTTTCTTTATAGTAATTAGGAAATGCTTCTGAATGTGTATGCTGGAGACCAACTTGTACCTCTTTATAATAAATGATAACCTTCCACTATATCCATTCAAAAGCAGTGATATTTCATGTTGCAGGGGCAAGCGGAGACATGGGGTTTAGTTAAAAGAGTGTACTGCGTTTGGCAGGAACGTACAGAGTAGTGCTGATCAGACTGCTTATGAGAGCAGCCAGTCTGGAATGTATGCTGTGGAAGCAAGGAATATTTCAGCTATCTTCAGCCCAAATTAATTAGCATTATGTAAGCGAAGAGAGAAGCAAAAATTGAAAGGGAACGGAGACATCTGTTATGTCTCTGAGTTTTCAGGCTTGCCTGCAAATACAGGCCTCCTGGAAAGACAGAAGTATCTCTATGCTTTTGCAGCAGCGAGGGGAGTAAGTGATGAGGAGTCACTGGCTAAAATCCAGCAGCGTGGTTAGTGCAAATCCTGGGTCTTTTTTACAAGGGGTGGTTTGCTCCTGTGACTCTCTGTCATTGTTTATTATTGTATCATGATAAGGATTATATAGCAGCAAAATGGAAGGACAGGCTGTAACCCCCCAAGCCCTCTCCCAAGGAATCTAAGAGCGGCGGAGACCATCAAACTGATGGATAAAACTCCCAAACGCTCTTATCTACAGAATAAGGAAGTTTTCTGTGATATCAAGAAATTCTTACACAGGAATGCGTTCTGTTTGCTCTGAGTTGCAGCTGCAGAAGCACGGCAGCTCAAGAACACTCTCAGAGACGTACCATGTGAAGGGCTGATTACAGTGGCGAGGTGGGAGGTAATGTTCCAGCAATTTGAAAATCACTGTTGAGAGTTATAATGTTTAGCTAAGGAAACACTTCTCTGAAGTAAGACGTTGAGTCTTGCTGACTACTTCTCCCCCCACTGCTTTCCCTGGGTGGATTCTATTAAAGAGTGTTGGGAGGAATAAAAGGAGTGAGGTCAGGTCAGTCTGCATGGCAGGGAAGGTCAGACAGGGTTAAGCAGGTCAGGTCACGTTTCTGTGTCTTCTGTAGTTCTCCAAGAATTTGGGGTCACTGCTTAGAAACTGTGCTATTTGATCAGCTGTTGGTAATTTGAACATTACACAAGAGCAAGCAGAATCAAAGATGACTCTTGAAGGGGAATGATTAGAAAGAAGGAATGAATGGAACACTTACATTAAAAAATTAAATATGCCAGTCTTTTATGCCTATTTCAGATCAGTACTAATGGTGAATTGACCCAGAAACAAGCTGTGTCTGCCTTAGCAGCCAGAAGCATGTATTTCAGTGTGATCAAGAAATAAATTCGGGACGGGCTGCGTGTCTGGGAAAGGAGGATGTGTGCATAAGGTGATGTTCTGCAGAGAAAATTAACTTGTCATTCCAAAAGTGGCTGGGTACTGGGACTGTAGGTACTTTGAATGTCTGGTAAGAGATGGAATTGTGTTGAAGGGCTAAAAATAATTGTTACTCAGTAATTGCAGAGTATTTAATAACTTCTTAAAAGAAAGTGTATTTATCGTGAAATAGTTTTCATCACTGTTCATCAGATGAGTGAACTGAGACATGAGAGGTTAAATAACTTGCCTGAGGTCACAGCAGACCAATAGCAGTGCTGGCAGCAGGACCTGCTTCTCGGCTGTGCCAGCTGAAATTACTGTCTCTGAAAGAAAGTAAATTCAGGGTTGATAAATTAACTTTTCTTGACTGATGGCCATGTCAGTGGGATCAAGTAAGGGGAGGAAAAGTCTGATGTCAGTAGCTCAGAGAAGATAACTTCAGGAAGGCTTTCTTGATCACAGCAAAATGGAAGAAGAAAAATGAAAACTATGCTGACTTATCCATATGTTTTCCTCAGAATGATGATGTTTGAATCTTGGACAAGGATTTGGCTCAGGTGTCCTCAAACCTCCCGCTCTTTGCGGACCTGACTCATTATAAAGTAATGTTTTCAGGCTGAGGAGTAGCTACATACATAGAAAACCAGACCCATCTGAGAGCTTGTTAGGAAGTTCTCTGCTAGTCTCTCTGGACAATGAGGGATGCGTGTGGTTGTCTATCCCTGGCCTTACTCATCCCGTACCTCACTCTCAGTTTCCCCAGCCCTGGGAAAAGCTCTCCAGCTCACAGATACAATGCTCTGAGAGAAATCACCTGGCTAGCAATGAGAAGAAATGCCCAACCCTTTATATTTAGTAAGGAAAAACCTACTGGGGAATTGGTCTAGATGGCCTCCAGAGATCCCTTCCAACTCTAGGGATTCTATGATTCTATTGCAGACGCAGTTGAAGAATCATAGAATGGCCTGGGTTGAAAAGGACCTCAGTGATCATCTACCTTCTGCCCTGTGCTATGAGCAGGGTCACCGACAACCAGACCGGGCTGCCCAGAGACATGTCCAGCCTGGCCTTGAATGCCTCCAGGGATGGGGCATCCACAGCCTCCTTGGGCAACCTGTTCCAGTGCGTCACCACCCTCTGATGAAAAGGAGAAGTTTGTTTACAGTCAGACAATAGAATTCAGTTTCAAGGAGTCACATTTTGTGGCCTTCTTACTGAAGGGGGAAAAAAAAAAGGCTTACTTGCACTCACTTATGCCATTCCAGAGTCATGTAGCACGGCACAGAGCTCCTACGTCATCCCTCTGCCCACTGCTTGGCAACTTTAATGTTTGAGCATTTGCTTTGGGTCTGTGGCAGCTTTCTGAACAAAACAGCAATCACGCTGCACTGTGACTTCCACCATGTTCTGTAGTGCTCAGATGCACCTGTACCCCCACAGACTTATTGCATATCCTGCTATGCAGAAGTGGATGCTTTTGAGTTAAACTGCTGCTGGGGCAGGAGAAGAAACTCAGCGAACAGCCACATATTTATTGAAGCAGGCAACAAAGTTAGAGTGTGTGTTAATTGTATGTACTTGGGCCCAGGGCCTGTGCTCAGATCACTCTCTACTTCCTGCAGACACCTGTAGGATACTTGTTTCTGAACTTTCTGAGGAAGAACAGCCCAAGCCAACATCTGGGAGCTCATTCTGGTGTTTACTACATGGCAATAAAAGGATTTCCCTTAGTGTTAAAGGAAATGTGAAATGTAGATGCTCCAGGTATACCACCTTATTTTCAATGGCTTATTAATAATGGGCACGTTCAGTCTTCATCTGTAACACTACCAAAAAATGCCTCGTTTAGAAACAAAGCACAAATGTATCCCTACCTTTTATAGCAGGGGAAGAAGGATGAGTGTCAGTCAGTCAAGACAGTCTCCAAAGATGTCTGTGCTGGGCCTCCTACAGGATAAGTGGTGCTGGCTGGCTGCCACTGGGATTACACAGGGCTGTAGCTCTTTAGAGTGTTACTCTATTACTCATTTCTGCAGCAGAGATATTTACCACAGAGGAGCAAACAGATCCCACTCCTGTATTTCCTTGTGCTTTATGGAAGCGCTCTAAGCTGTTTACAGCATTGCCTAATAGCGTCTGGATTTATTTCACTTTCTGGGTGTTTTTCTAATCCTGCCTGTGCTAGAGCTTGTGTGGATACAAACTGAACTAACTCAGATGACCCTCCCCCCTTAGTGCCCCCATTAATCCTGCAAAGTCCCACAGTCCAATCTTTGCAAAGGGTCGGGATGTACAGCAGGGCTGTGTGGAGTCATAGAGTCACAGAGTGGCATTGGTTGGAAGGGGCTTCCTTCTAACCCAAGCCATTTGATGATTCTCTGCCTAAACAGCAGTGTAGTAACGTGCATGCTGTGCTTCCCAGCCTGCAGCATGAGTGGCAATGAGTTGTGTGGTAAAGTGTCTACAGGCTCTTGCTGAATCAGAATGTGTAATCTTTCACTGGGGATCTTGACACAGTCCATTATTTACAGTCTGGTTTGTGAAAGGAATTCAGGAGTTGAGTCCAGCAGAAATAAAGCAGTCCACATGGGTGGAAACATCGTCTTTCTTAGAGGGTATCTTGCAGGCAAGTCTTACAGTGACAAAGCAAATCAATTTTGTACCTTTGCTTTGCCAAAGGTGGGACCACAGAGAGCAGCACTGCTTTCTGGAGCGTTAGATGTGTCAGAAATGAACTTCTAAGGCCAGGGCAATCTGAGGACATCTGAAATGTAAAAAGGAATATCAGCAGATGGTGGGAAGGGCTGGAGGTCACAGGGATAGGAGATATCTTGCCATATAGAGGCAGCCGTGGTTCTGGAAGCTGGATGCAGTGTAGGCAGTACCTTGCTGTAGATCACAGGCAAAACACACATTTGTTTCATATACGTAGTAATCCCTCAGGAACATCTGGTTAATTAATAAAACCATTAGGAAAATTCCCTATGGCTTTGTCTTTCTGTTTTTCTGATTTCAGGGTTGGTGATCTTGAGGAACCATGCAAAAACTGTGCAGCAGGAAAACATACAAGAAAGTAGGTCGTGGAAATAATCCCGCTGGTTCCAGTCATCAGAATATACAATGGGGTCGAAAGTTCAGGCTGAGCTGGGGAATGCAGTCAGAGGGCTTCTTCTGCCTGAGTGCTGGGCATGGGAGTGTGGGAAGGGTTTCCCTGCAGGGGATGGAGCCATCAGCTGGGTTAGATGACAAACACCGACTGGTCTGGATGGTCTCTCCCCAGGAACCTGGTGTCTTCCTTCCCCTCTGAAGAGCAGAGAGTAGGGAGGGTAAACTTGCTATCCTGAGGTGGAGGCTCTACAAACCAGAAGTTTGTCCAAGTTTCTGGACAGTTCTGTGATGATTCTTTATTCCTATGCAAAGAATATAGAACATTAAGGTGACTTAAGATGAATTTTGGGCTAGAAGCTCCCTAGGCTTGTCTTGAAGTGGTTGTATCGCCTTGTAATTTCAGATTGCTTATTGCTGTGTTATTTTGGCTGCTCCTGCCCTGGGACACAGAATCCAAAGCCATCCTGAGGACTTCATTTAGAATCCAGACCTCTCTCTGAGCTTTGGTTAAACATATCCCTGCCTTTCCCCACACTTCTAGTCAAAACTCTGAAAGCTCTGAGAATGTCTTCTGTGTATTTATGGCTCCCAAGGAATACAAAAGCAGTAACAGTAAAGCAGTAACAGTTGCACTGGGGAAACCAAAGCTGCTTGTAGGTGATATACAGGGTAAAACTCATTGCTTCCTTGCAACAGGTAGTTGACAGCATGTCTTTCTATGAGTGACAAACTGAAGTCATCATTGTCAATATCTACTAGTAGATCAGTCCTCCATAAAATATTTTAAACCCTTTCAAATCCTATTTCATCCTGCATTGATAAATTCCACAGTTTCAGTTATGAAGCACCTCAAGGTGTATCTTTGTTTTGTCTTACAACTAATTTTTCACATTTTCCCAACCCTCATAAATGTGAGGAATGATACATGTGAATATTCCATCCCCTTCAGCCATCGTGCTCAGGATTTGCATCTCTTTTCATTGTCTCTCTGTAGATAACTGCTTAATGCAGTTTTTGTCACTGCTTTGGAGTCCTTGCATGTGAAACGTGTATGAGACAAGGACAATGCTCCCTAAGCCACAAGGTAATTGGTGCTTATAAAGGTCTTACTGACCATTATATAAAAAAAAAAAGTGTCATAATGTTCAAAATGCTGCATATAAATTAGTCCACTGGTACGCGTGCAGGTGACACGAGTATAAATTTGGTCATTCTTGTTCACAAGTTGCTTTTCATACAAAGCACAAATATCAATTACAGGCATCACTTTTTGCCAGTGTGGCCGTTCTTTACTAGAAAGGACTTCTAAAATTATCTTGAATATTGCTGTGTTGGAAAGGTAGACAGTGAGCCCATTCAAAGCATTAATTGCTATTAGCTGAAAGAAATGTCCCCCACACCTCCTTACTCATTGCCTCCATCATGAATCACAACACGTATAATGCATCCATCATTCCTGGGCTGAGTGAAAGGGTAATGCAAAATCCTATGTAAGTATTTCTTAAGTAATTTAACTGTAATTAAATTTTGATTTGTCTCATTCAAACCTTTTCTTCCTTGCTCAATCTTTGAGAGAGAGATTACTGTGAGTAAAGAGTTTTAATGGCAGCTTTTAAAGTTCCACCAGGTTCTCCTCCCAGGGGTTTGATTATGGCTAAGTTCTTAATCTTTAAAGCTTGTTTTCACCCTTTCAGATTGTCTGCTCAGATCACTTTGTTTTCTTTAATGTAAATATTCCAGCACATTTCAGAACCAAACAGGGATGAACGTGATTAGAATCGGCGCTTTGTTAAGCAGCATGAAAAGATCTTTTATTTCAGTGAGGGAGATATAGCACCTCTGTTGCAAATTATGTCATGCTGACAGAGTGAAATGTACTGTAACCTGATGTGAAAAAAGAACATGATCTAACAGTATTGATACAGAGGGCAAGAAAATGCACACGGTGTTCAAAACAAGTATGGCAGTGAGATTTCTTTTATTCCTTAGTTTTGATTTCTGAAGCAGAGAGTGAGGTAATTGTTTCCCTGGATGAAGATGTACAACCGGTGCCTGGCCAGTAGGTGAATCTTGTATTCATTTTCTCATCAGTTGTCGGTTTGTGGTATAAGTAAGAGGGACAAAGGCTGTAAGAATACAAAGTGCTCAAGCAGAAAGCATTGCAGCATCCCATCTTCTGAAGCCCTTTTAAAAACCTTTCTTTTTCAGGGAATGAGTGGATTGTTTATGGGCAATAATTAAGAACATGTCCCTCTCCTAAAATGCTTTTGATGTCAGGGCCAATTTTCATTTACTGTTGCATCAAATCTCAGATTAAGTCAGTATCTATTTTATCCAAGCTAACAGAGATGGCCTGGATTAATGCAAGGATTGCTGAGAGGTGTATTTCCTTATAGCATGTAGAGCAAGGAAGGCTGAATTACAGAAAGTGGTGGCGTTGGGCACTAACGTGAAGCAGAATTCCTCGGGTCTGTGGTCTGGGTTCTTTGCTGGATACACTGCTGTGCTGAATTGAGCCCATACAGAGCTGCAGTTCACCACCATATTCAAGCTAAAGATGAGCAGCAAGGCTGCCTGAAGCACTGCTATGAATGTGCAAAACAGGCCATCCTTTATCACTGTTCCCAGAGTCTGTTTGATATCGGAGATGAGGCTGAAGCTTCTCCAATGGAATGGCTGTATTTTACTTTAAAAAGGTGTTTTTTTGGTCTCCTGAGTGAGTTCTTTTTGTGTCCTGCAGTCACTGCTGAACCTCCTGTTTTACTGCTCCATTGCCACACTCTTCACTCTAAGCCATTGCTACAGGAAACCCATTTCTACCTGGAACTCCATACAAAGCTTCCGCTACACTTACTTTATGAGTATGAGTACCTATTTTTCAGATCACTGGGTGTATCAGCAAATGTGCCTACTCTTTGTAAGTGTTCTTTAAACCTATACTTAAGCTGGGCTATGAAATGGCAGGAAACTGCATGTTGGATCTATCATTACTTGAGGGGTGGAGGGGTAGGGGGGGCAAAGAGGAGGAGAGAAAGAAAAAGCATCTGGTGTATGAACAGAAGAGCAAGGAAGCTTTGTATTTCCCCAGCACTCCATATTCAAACATCTGAGACTGTGAACATGATGTAATTGAAATGTCTCGTGGCACTCATGACCAAATGGGCCAAAAATGAAATCTGTCCCCAAACTTAAACGAGTGCTTATTCACATCGAACTTCTTGACTATGATTTCAACATCTCCATTGTACGTGGCATTCTTTCTCTTTGCGTTCCAAACTGCCATGAGATGTTGCTATACAGCTATGGCTGCCCACTGCTGCTATCGACGCAAAACCTCTGCTGGCTATTATGGTTATGGCTCGTTCCTTCACGGTTCTGTCTTTCACCACATCAATAGAGAATAGTTAGCCCTGAATGTTAGCTGAAGTTTTCAAATCATCTTGAAAAATAGCAAGCAGATAAACATATACAGTCAGTCTTACAAATGTGCGGAAACAGAAATGTTTTGATAAATAATTTTAAGTATTTTCTTTTTAAATACTTCCCCAAATGACTGGAAGGTCACTTTTCTTTTTCTTTTAGCTCTTCAGCTCCTCAGTTCTGTAATACCCAAGTGATCGTTTTCTGCACTTGTATAAAACAAAAATAGTTTTGCTCTTAAAAGATGAGATTTGGCACTCAGGGCAAAATTCTTTCCAATCTGCAATGCAGATGCCTTTGCTGCAGAGTGGATTTCAGCTGCCTTTCTGCATTCATTTTGTGCATAAAACTTCCACGGGCGTCTATGGAAGATCCGTGCATGGGCTCTGCTCAGACAGTGCAGAATGGGCCGCAGGGAAGAGTATTCCCCTGATTTACCTTGAATGCCCAGGCCCAGAACTGAGATGAGGACGGAAGTCAGGCTGTTGGTAGCCCTTTTAAGATGATTCTTACAAGAGGAGGGAATTTTCTTGGGGGAAATGCCTGTTGGAGAAGTTGGAGGTTTGGCAATAGTTTGTGCGCTCCTATGGCTATCTTCTGGTCTCTGTGTACAGGGCTGTTACCCTAATTTCCTATAGTGCTGCCTTATAGGTGCCTGTGTCTCCTCCCACTAGCAGCCAGCCTGGAGCAGTTGGAGCTGCCACTGTCCCTCCAACCCATCCTGTCGCACGTGTGAGAACACATGCAAATTACTCTACAGGGAGGAGAGCCTCGGGATGAGGAGGCTATGAATTCTGTCAGCCCTGGTACAGGGGAAGGGAACTTCTCCCCTCATGTAGGAAGAATATGCTAAAGCCAATGCCAGTTGCTGTTTCTATGTGCCTTGAGGCAATGCAAGCAGGATTTTCTCTTTACATCACAGCTAATTAGTATGAATACATCCGGTGAAATAGCAGCATTGAATATTAATTGAAATACCCTCCATCTCACTCAGATGGTTCTTGAGTGTTCTTTTTTCTGCCTGAAGAGTCATACAAATGCATTTGTGTATGTATGCGTGTATGTCCGTGTGTCCATGCCTTCGTATGAAACAGAAATTAAGAATCACGGGCCCCGGTGTTCATGTATTTTGATAGTAACCAGCAGCAGAATTATTTACTCAGCCATTTTGAAGTGTGTTTCCTCCCTAAAGCACGGTATTTGAGGAAAGGTAGGGGGCAGACAATGCACCCAGTTTGGATTTCTGTGCCAGATGTGGTGAATAAGTGAAGATGTAGGGTGAAACTTGGAGGAATATTGGGAGCTGAGCACCTGGCAGTCCTGAAAAGCAGCGGGCCTTGGAGAAATCTGGCATTTTGGGGAATGATCCATGAAACGTTATTTCTCCTCTTGCGGGGACAGAAGTCAGCTCAGAGAACCTTCAGCCTCCTTTGGGTTCAATGAGGCCATGCACGTGCACATGGATTTTTGCAGGTGCATTTGCTAGATGTAGTGATCTTAGTGATAAACCACAAAGAAAATAATCCACATTAATAACTTCACTTGGGTTTTCTTGATGCAGTAGAAGATTCTTTTACCTAATTTCAAACAGACAGGCAGTTTCCCATGGCAGTAACACTGGTGGGATTAAGGAGAATAAAAATCTTTCTGGAGAACAGGCATAACATAAACCCATACAGTTTCTATTATACAGGAAGAATAGGAATACAGATGTAGTGTCTCAGTGCTGGCTTACTACTGAAATGACTCGCTTACTGCCTGAAGTTCACCTCCTCACAGAACAGGCAGTTTACAATGCAGTATCACATACACCTTTGTCTGAAATTCTGTTCCTTGAAGAGATGCTATTTTTATGCTTTTTGGATGAGGCCTTTCAGTGCAAGTGCTTGTCTTGGCTCTACAGTTTCTGTTTGTTTGTTTCTCTGTCAATTTTTCATAACCCTGGGCAAGCCACTTAATAGCTCTGCCTTGTTCAAGCCCAGACTGGGTGCCAACAGCTGGAACTTAACGCACTGACTTTGCCCCTCTCATTGACTTAAAGAGAAGCCTCAGTAAGAAGGAAAAGGAACAGTTAATTAGCATCTGGCACTGTATGTAAGGTGCAATGGGATTGAATGATCAAGGTTGATTCAGTATAGGAAGTGCATTTCTTTCAAAGCGAGGCTGGGTCAGCCTTAGGGAAGTTTGTGGGTATTCTTTTGCTTACATAACTGATGTTATGTTGTCATGTTGTTATGTTACATGTTGTCGTATTGATGTATTGTTGGTTTCCTCTGCTCAGTGAAAATGTGGAAGGAATCAAATTACCCTTTTCATTTACAAAATGATAGAAAAAGGGAAACGGGTGTTCTGTGCTTCGCCTTTTTGAAGGCATAATTGACACAAAAGCTAGAACACATCACAGAGGATATAGTCTGTTGTTTGCAAAGTCATTGGATCCAGTGCCCTTGGTCAGCTCTGAGTTGCCAAGTTCCCTGGGTCATCCCATCTCTGCAGTGAGATCAGTGGAGGTATCTGGGATCAGTGTCTCTGCTGTGCACGTTTCCTATCCACAGCCTGTTACTGCATTACACAGAAATCTCCCATTTAGCCTCTAATCCTGGCAAGCATTTCTTGGACCATATCGCTATCCTTTCATGTTGGCCAAGTTTAAAGGGGAAGAAGGAGGAGGAGAAAGATTAGCCAGCTGCTTTTAAAACCCATCAGTGCACACTGTGTTTACTGAGATGGGTAATAAAGACAAGCTTTGGTTCTATTGTTTTCATTTTGGATAAAGCCTGTGTTGTGTTTGGGGAACAGAGAACTTGCACTTGTGTCCTATGATTGGCGTGCTGCTCAAGGACTGTAAGGAATAATCTTGTGCTCCAAAGGAAGTTGGCAATAAAGTTTACTCTATAAAAAGAAGCAGGCAGTCAGGATACAGTTTCCCATTCTGAGTTGAAGCAGTCAGAAATTCCGACCTCGAGGGTCAGGAAAGATTCCAGGACTTCCTGAATCACGACTGGGGTGTGCAGCCACCCTCCTGCTCCCTTCCTTTCACCCTTTTGGCCTGAGTCCCACTGGGATTGCTACCCTGAATTATTTTATTCAATCCACCGTACACTGGGTGCTTCCTGAGAACACCTACCATGCTTTCCCCCTGCTGTAGCTTCTCCCCCTGTGGTAACCAAGCGCTGCTCTTTCTGCTCCATGTACTGTGCGTATCGCCAGCTTCCCCTATACTTAGAAGGCTTCTAAACCACAGCAGACACCGGATTCTCCCCTAAACCGATGAAGATAACAGCTCTTGTTGTTTCCCATGTCTTTGCTTGTGGCATTGGACTTGTGAAACAGAAGTGCTAATGAGCCTGTAAGCTGTTTGGGTGGTGATTTTATTCCACAGTTACTATTTCCTCAGTATTATTTTGAGAGCTCAGCTTGTAAAGGATGGTTTTCTTTCTCCTTTAAAAGGCTTTGGACGCTTGAACAAAAGCACACACTTTGTTTCCATATGGCCACATTTGCAATGAAGGCAGTGCACAGTGCTGTCTTTATTACATGGCAGTGTGTTCTTTATTGACTGTGATTTTGCAGACACACTTGTGTTAGGAACTTTCCCTGCTTATTTTTCTGTTTGTCCATATACATGCTTGGCAACTTCACCAGAGCACATGAGGTACTGCTCATATTTTCAGTCTCTTGTGGTTCTCACCCCCAAGTATATGGTCACAAAATAATATAAAAAAGCATGAAATGATACATACATACCCTATACGCTGTGGTTCTGTGATACTTTATGATCTGAAGAAGTGAAATTTCAAATCTACCTGAAAGTAGGCAAAATGTAAAATGAACTGATCTCTTGTAATGTAGAACAGCTTAAATCTAGTGGGGTGGCTCTAGTAGGACTGACTTATCTGGATGGTTTTTCTGAGTTTGATCATTTATTGTATCTTATCCTCACAGTTTTCTTCCTTCTGAGAGTACACTGAATGAATCACAGAATGGCATGGGTTGAAAAGGACCTCAAGTATCATCAGGCTCCAACCCCCTGCTGCAGGCAGGGCTTCCAACCTCCATATCGAATGCTAGACCCGTCTGCCCAGGTCACCATCCAACCTGGCCTTGAACACCCCCATGAACTTATGATGTGATTCCTTTCTCTCCACTGTTACACAAACAGCACTTGCAAAAGATGAAATGTTCTCATGTAGAGATAATGCAGCAAATAGCAAAGAGAATTGGCACCTAAAAAAAGGAAGGTGCACTGACAAAGTTAAAAGGGGAAATTAACTTGTAGGTGAATTGAATGATGAAATTCACTGAAGGACTGAATAGGGATTCTGTGGTTCAAATGGTATTCTTTTCCAAAGGGCTGACCACGGTGTCATTAGGAGCTGCAGTAAGTGGTAAAACAAGGTGAAATAAGTGCCTCAATTGTGGTTTTAATAATGCTCCTTCTCTTCTGCTCAGTGTGTCTTTCACTGTGCTGCATGCTGGACTGTCATCAAAGGATGGGTGGGGAACCACTTCACCTGGAACACCCTGCAATTTAGCAGTCGGGTCATTTTCATAGGAGATGTGGGTTTGAATCTCTTCAGGCAGATGTCTCCCACTTCCTTCTTGCTGGGTTAAAAGGGGACATCATTACCCCCAACATCTTAAGAAATTATTCTCTTGAGAAAAAACCTTAGATTCCTAAACTTGAGAAGAATGTTCAAAAGCAAAGGTGGCCATGAAGGCCTTCATTCAATGTCTGAGGTTCAGCGCCTTGCTAAAGGGAGAACTTGATACCCGTGGTTCTCCTCTGTGTTACCGCTGCAAGGCTGGGAGCCCATTCAGCAGCATGTTGTCTTCTGTGACTGCCATGCTCCATGAGGGCATGCTGTGAATGTGCATGTGGCTGTGGGCACCCTCCAGTAAGAAGTGTGCCCTCTTAGAACGGAGCCTTACAGCAGCCTAGGTTCATGGTAAATATATCCCTTGGTTATTTTCAGTCAGATGAGCTACCCTTGTAGCTCTCAGGTTTAGTTGAAACCAACTAGCTGTGATGCCAGCACCCCTCATGCTCTTGATTCTTCTCTGCTAATTAACAGAAAGGTGTGAGGTGGTCCTGAATCCAAGCCACGCTATTCTGTGCTGACTTGGCACAGCCTAACCCTTATACTTCCTCAGCAGGAAAATAGCTGCACCAAAAATCCAATGCCATGCTGAGAAGAGTATCTTGAGCTCCTTTCCCATTCCAGACAGTGACACTCGTTTATCTTTCTGATTTCTCATTAGCCTACGAGGCTTCAAACTGTGAGAGCGAGCGTGGAATGTCAAGTCTTTACTGCATTTACTCCAGCATATGCAGGTTATTTTAGATGATGATTCCTTTGCAGAAGAAACAATGAACTGTATGAATCAAATGTTTTCACAGCAGCTGAGAACTATAGCTTGGCAACAAATGGGAGAGGGAAAACATTAAAGCCAATGCAGTAATAACAGATGGGGAAGAAAGAGAGAGATGGGGTGGGAGATAAGAAGGTGCTGGATAGAGCATGTAAGCTAAATGGGAAAAATTAGATGAGGAAAGGAATGTGGAAAAAATGGGGAGAGAGAGACTTAGAAATCTGTCCTGCCAGGTGAGAAAGCTGCAATGCCTCGCTTGGGGAAAAGGGAAGGTTAGAACTTTTGACTGACCTGAGATGAAATATAACATGTATTTTCACACTGTCTCGGTAATAGTGATAAAGTAATTGGATTACAGAATGGTCTGGGAAATGGGTGCTTGTTGCTCAGCCTGCCGCTGGGGCAGCTGTGTGCAGTGGGACGCAGCAATGTTGTGGTGTGTGGGGCAATGATGCCGTGCAGCTCAGTTCCACGGGGCAGCACATGCCTGAGCTCCAGTCTTCCTGGTGCCTCTTAGCTGGATTCCTTTGTCTGAGCTGCTCTTATTAAGGTGAGAGAAAAAATTTGGGTCTAGCACTTAGAATGGAACGGAAATGTTACAGACTGAGGTTTTCGTATAGTTTGTGCAGGGAGCCTCAGGCGTGTGGCCAAACACATAGTGGATTGGGTTTTGGTTCTGTGAATGTCCCTGTGTTGTAACCTGAAGAGATTATTATTATTATTATTATTATTATTATTATTATTATTATTACTATTCTTATCCTGGAACTTGCTCTTAAATGTGTCCAACAGCCATCTGCGATGGCCCCCATTGATCAGTGACAGGTTACAGCTGCTGGGAGCTGCACTGGCCATAACTCCAAAGCCCAGAACCCACTGTGTGTTTCCCAAAGGCAAAGACCGAGGACTCAGAGTCTGTGGGCCCCTTTTTGAGGTGTGCTCCTGTGGTGAGGGATCAGACCAACAGCATTAGCTTCACAAGTAATACACATGGCTCAGTGCTGCCTTTCCTACTGAGCACTGCTTTCCTTTATCCCTCCTTCACGTGGCGTTTTCCTTTCTCTGTTGCTTGTTTGGGCACTGAGTCCTCCATACCCACAGTCACCCCATAAATCCTGCAGAGGACAGCCTGTTTTTTTTTCCCTTCCTGAGTGTAAAGGAAGAATAGAGCACATTTGGCAGGTACAGCCCCGCTGATGTGAAAACCTGCTGGTGACAATCACTGCACTTTGCCCGGGGGCTGTGTTCACCCAGGGCTCCGGGAGAAACTGCACACCTCGGGCTGCTCTGCATTTCCATCTTGGTCTACCCAAGCTGCTTGAAAACACAGCAAATTTTTAATGTGTGGTGTCATCTCACAGCCTCTGCCAATGAATGTAAATGGCATAAAGAGCATGTGGAACAGATGGAATGAGACATGCACGTAAAGAATTAAAGTATTTGTGAGGGAATTTGGCAAGGATGTTGGAATGCTTCAAGCACTGCGTATGGGGGTGGCGAGAGGGAGACCAGGATGCGTTGGGGGTGGGGCTGGATTCTGGTGATCCATTTCTTTCACATACAAGATGTGACCTATTTCTGTAATCACCCTCAACACAGCAACACAGATTCCTTTTCTCTCTGCTCCCGATACCTTTTTGCGAAGCTTGGCAAATTCTTTACAAAACATTTCCTTGAGGAAGGAGCTGTGAGTTGCTTGTTGGTTTTTGGTGGTGTGTTGTTTTCATTTTTTTATTTTCTGTTGCTAATATTAAAGCAAACGGAGGATAGCAAAGAGCAAAATCATGGGTGGGAGAGGAGTGCCAAGTTTCACTGTCAGGAGAGCTCACTGACCTGTGCCGCGTGCAGGAGAGTGATGTGAGCAGCAAAGAAAGTATTATATTAATGCTGCTGTTAAATTTACTTAAGTGGAATGACTCCGCTTTTTAATTTATAAATGGCCTTATGCATTGACTTAATCTTATTTTTGAATGACTTTTTGGGGGATGTTGCATACACAGAAGCAGGAGAGCTCTTGGGAGCACCTAATCGAATCAGAAAGGAATGGGAAGCAGTGATGTAACAAAAAGCCAGTGCAGAATGGAGCAAAAAGCAACAGCTTCTACAGTCTCACTCCTGTGCTGCATGTAAGTAGATGTGGGGACCAGCACTTCCAGTCGGTTCATTGCCTCTGGAGGTACTTCTGGAAGCTCTTGAAAGGGAAAAAAGAAAAGATATTTATTTCAGAAACATTGAGTAGCGATAGTAGGAAAAGGTGTCACCTGGTGGCTTTCATTAAATCCCCATCACAGCTTCCAGCAGCATTGCTGGCTTTGAAGGAAGCCCGCATCCAGTCTACTCACCCCACATAAAGTCCTGAAACAAAGATGTGAACAGGAGAGACAACCCAGGTTTCCCTTGGTAATCATAAAGGGCTCAAATTCCCTTCCTTTCCATCCCCAGGGGGGGTATAAAGACTTCATTTATGAGATTGTTTGCGCATGACTAATCTATTTCTACTTCCTAATTGTAATGACTAATGCATCTTACAAGCAAATATTAGCTTGTAATAATACCTGAACGAGTCGATTTATAAGCGTTAAGCAAAAATACAAATAATTAGCAGAAGCTGACTGGGGTTATCTTCTAATTAACTGTAAAGGATCTTCCTGTTTGGAAGAAAAAGTGTGAGGATTTCTCAGGAAGCTGCGGAGAGAGCTGGACCGGGCTGAAAAAGAAGCAGCCATCAGGTAGTGTTTAATTTCGTGGGAGCTGGGTTCAGTCATGCTTCCCCCACTGACGTCAGCACTTTCAACCAGTTCCTACCTGCAGAGCCCATATGTCCACTGGGAAGGATTTGGCAGACATTTCCATGTAGAGGTAATTATCAGAGACAGGAGCTGATCTGATAGCACAGTCTGGGACGTTTTGCTGCCCACCTCTCACTGCCTGCTAATTCCAGTGCCTGTCTGAAGGAATGCTGTTGTCCACATACCAGGTTTGATATGTGCAGTGCTTCTGACTCCGGCTGTTGTGCTTTTGTTTGACATTGCAGTGATGTTCAAGTACATTGTTGAAAGTGGGTTCTCAAGTAAGGTGGAACGTCAGAATTGGTACAGAATACTTCTATTTGTTGTTGTTGTTGCAGATTTTTGGCACACATAATGCAAAAGTGATTTTCCAGCTGTTCAGATGTGAAGTTTGTATACATATTGTATATGTATATACATAAGTGGCACAACTCATAGTACACTTGAAAGCTGAACCTAAAGGAATCCTATGGACTTCAATACCTCCTGAATGCAGGCTTGAGTTGAACAGCTGGTGCTTTGAGTGACTTGTGCCCTGGTTGCCTGAGGAGCAGAGTCTGAGTATTGGTGCCCACCTGGTGCCAGGATGCCCCTGGCAGGAAGCTGCCTGTCTGAGCAGACTACAGCCTGAGCACACAGCAGGTGCCTCATTGGAGAACTGGACCCAAGGGATGAGACTGTGGCAGAAGCAAGCATGGCAGTGTAGGCACAGCCTCTGATGGATGAGGGCTCCTGGCTCCACGGTTACAAATTGCATTTTGGCACACAAACAGAATCGTGGCTTCAAAAATAGAATTCTGGAATAACTTTTTACAGCACTAGTGTAATTCTTCACTTGAAATCTGCAAGTATTACCAAAAATATTTGGCCCGTAGTGCAGACAGGCATCCAGAAGCCAGCTGACTTCCCTAAAGCCAGGAAGAGACTTGACAATAATGCTACAAATGCTCTCCAGATTTTATGCTCCCAATTACGTTCTTCAATTTTGCTGTCTTATCATTGAAATGTAGAATCACAGAGTAGCTTAGCTTTGAGGGGACCTTAAAGATCATCTAGTTCCAACTCCTCTGCCATGGGCAGTATTGCCGACTACCAGACCAGGCTGCCAAGTGCCCATCTAATCTGGCTTTGAATGGGGATGAGGCATCCAGAACCCCTGTGGACAACCTGTTCCTGTGCTTCACCACCTTCTGAGTGTAGAATTTCTCACTGACAGCTAACCACAATCTCCCCTCTTTTAAAGTCAATCCCCCTTGTCCTATCACCATCAGACCATGTAAAAATCAGTCCCCTTCCTGAAGTACTTGAAGGTCACAGTATGGTCTCCCCAGACACTTCTCTATGCTGAACAAGCCCAATTCCCTCAGCCTTTCCTCACAGGTGATGTGCTGCATCCTTCTGACCGTTTTGTGGCCCTGTCTTCCATGCTCTTGATACACCAAAGAGTGATCGTAATGCTGGGAATTGCTCAGCCTACAATTCAGAAGTCTGCATCTTGTTGAACTTTAGTAAAGAGATACTGTATTCACATTGTTAGCAGGAAGGACAGAGTAATTTGCGTGCGCTCATACAGTCCATCAGTGTGGGCTAATATTGAAAGATGAATTAGAGATTCAGTGACGTTTTTATACCTTAGTTTTTCATTTTCCTCAAGTTAGGTAGCTGTGATTTTAGTTTAGATTTCATGCAAAAATATTTCTTCCTAATACGTATTTGGAATACAAAATGTGTTTTGTCAAGTACTGTATTAGTTGGAGTGGTAGAGCAGATTTTAGACACTGCTGTGTTCTATGACTTCTAGCTTTGTCAGTCATTTAAAACAATCTCTATTGGTAGCACTCGAGGCACCTCTAACAGAAAAAAAATATCTCTGAATAAGCCTGTATCCAAAAAGCCCAAATAAGGAAGTACAAACACAAAGTGCTTTCTAACATGAGTCGAGGAGTTTGTTTGAATCAGCAGAGCCAATCTTTGCCCAGGTTGTGTCCATGTGCCAGGAAGCCAAAGGTAGTCCCAGATTAGATGAGGACAAAATCACCTACAGCCTTTAGAAAATTCAGTTTCTAATGCAAACTACGGCTCTTAGTCAACATGGATAGGGGGACGGGGGATTGTAAAGCACAAGATGGAGGGGATCCAAAAGCAAATGCTGTTGTAACCAGGTCTTTGTAACTCTTTCCATCTGGCTTTGCAAATCCATTCACATTTGAGCCCTTTTCTGTATAAAATCTCTAAGAATTTTCAGAAAAAATTGCCAGTGGAACTGATATGTAGGTATTAGTTTTATTATATGTCTTAAATGAGGCCAAAGGGCTTCAGTCTTCATATAGGGAAACAATAAATATTACTATAAAATTCATTTCATCGCATGTCAAATAAAGACAACCATTTCAATTCCTTCCTGAGATAAGTGGCTTTCATCAGAAAAATCCATAAAAGCAGTATTTGGTGGCCTGCAGAGAAGTAGGGTGAACAGATATCTTGAAGCCTGACTCGCAGACTGAAAGATGGGTTCCCATTAAACCATCACTGCAAGCCACGGCTGGTTTCCTGAGCAATTAAATCAAAAGCAGTTGAAATATTTTATCACCAATGAGTGCAATTTCACCTAAGAATCATCTTGTAAGTTGTTGGTAGTAGGAGTGATAGTAAAATAAGATTTTCTTTGTGATTCCTTTCCAAGCATAGTTTGTGAAACTGTACAATCAGGGAGAAATGAATTGTTTCATTTGGAAGGGCTTGGAAATAGGGAAGTCAGCAGAGGACATCTGTGCAGGTTGCGTTCCTCTGGTTCTTTTATTCATACTCCTAATTTCAGCAAAAGCTTTCAGCACAGCGTTAATCTGCAGATGATGGATCACTGAATGCTTACAACCAAAGGAAATGAACGTCAGAGATATCCAGTTAATTATTTTGGTAGTTGGATCTTTCACAGAGCGAGTCTCACTTTTTGTAAGTTTCGTTTTCTATTACAAAAATACAGTTTATGTATGGTTTGAAGACAGAATTTAGCTGTACATTTCTATGGGCCCTGGTTTGTATGCCTGACAGCTGAGCTGTAAGTGAACGTGACAGCTTTGTGGCCAAAAGGACATCCTGAGACAAAGGTTCAGTGAGGTGAGAGATGTAAGACAGCACAAAACAGAACATTTCTTATTCTCTGTGTAACTAATGGCCTCCAGTGGGTCCTGCCCAGTTGTTTTGGGTCAAGAGGGAGGCAAGGATGGACAAAAGGGAGAATAGGCATAAACTAATAATAATACAGAGGTTATTATAAATACTGTAATATGTTTGTCTGCAAAGAGAAGTGCATGGACATAGGTTTTGCATTTTTTGTCAGTACACCTGTGATGGACTGACTTTGTCAGTGTTGAGATGAACTGATGTTTAGTGATATAAATCAGAACCTTAATCTCTCTTTAAATGGTGAAGTCTATGACCACGATATCTGCTTCAAACTGGTTTCCATTCACGTCACACATTCTCAGTCACTTCATTTTGTTCAGGAACAACCGCTCACCACTAAGTAGATCCAAAACTTCTTTCATGTTTTCTTCTTACATCAGTTTGCAACGTAACCTTTTAGCCTGAGAGGCCTGCAAGTACTAAAGCTGGAGTGCTGTCAGAAGATATACTTTTAAAAGTGAGAAAAAAAAAAACAAAAAACAACACAAAAAACAAATCTAGAGGGAAGAAAAGAGGAAAAAACTGTAATTCAGATGAAGAAATGACTTGAATATGAGTGATGTATAATGAAATCCTAAGCACGTTCTTTCCTTACAAATAATCTTATAGTCTGGGCTCTGCTGAAGGCTGGAAGCTGCAGAGCTGTTGTCTAGAAGAGTCTGTGGTACGTTTTCAGTTTGTGGTGACTGTTTTCATATCTCCCCAGATAAAAGGGTTATGAAATACTTCCACTGAGTGCACACTCTGTTTTTTCTAAAGGATCTCAGTTCTTTTTTCTTGCCTCTGTGTGGAAGTGTTTACACCAGAGTACAATTAAAAATAGCCAATTGCAGGGATGTGTTGAAGTCAAGCTCACAGATCATTTTATTCACAATGACACCAATTGCAACAAGAGAGATGGTGTTTCTAGAAAAGGAGGAATGTACACTTGAGGGGAGAAGAGTTAGAAGGTTACTGGAGCCAAACAGTAGAAACCCACAAGAGCTGCACTGGTTTAGGCACTGTGTGGTCAGTGGTCACCGACCACAAGATATACATTTTTCATTCCTTTTTGTTGTAGCAGAATTTGAACATGACTTAATAAAATAAACTTTCTTGGGGCTTGAAGTACAATACCTTTATGTTATCCTTTTCTGAAAAGCAAAATGATTTTTAGAATTAAAATTAAATTAAATAATTAAGTGAATAAAGAAGCAAATACCATTTGCTTATACTTTTCCTGTTCCTTGAAAGGCCGTATTGCCTCTGAGAGAATTTTTAACTTCCTCCCTTCCCCTGCTTTTCCCTTCCTTTCCCTTCCTTCCCTTCTTCTTCTTTCTTTGAATTTCTGAGCTGTGGGATAAACCTTGTACGCTTGGCAGGACAATTCCATATGGATTTCAGGGCAGTATTTTGCAATTTTTCTTTTAACAGCCCTAAGTATCTTCTAATGCCAGAGGGGAAGAGGACTTTAATCCAGATAAAATAAGATTCTTTAACACTGAAAACTGTGCTTAGATTTATGGGCCAGACCTAATGTTTGAGTTCCCATGCCAAAAGCTGTGCATTCCACATGTGCAGCACGGGGTGTTGCCTGACTGGCTGCTTCTAGGGTCAGAGCGCTAAGCACCCACCCAGTTGCTCTGCAATCTATTCCAGTAAATAAACTTGGAGTTTTGTTCTCAGAATGCATTTGCCAAATGTTATTTCCATATTTACTTTGCCTTTTAGCCTTAAATCTTTAAAAAAATAAAAAAAATTCTCTAGTAGTATTTTTATCCTGTATCTTATTTCACACCTCTTAATAAGCTGAATTCTTACCAAGCGAGCACAACAACATCTGAAGATGAAATCTATCTCTTTGATGGTAGAAAACCATGACCCAACAGGCCTACTCTTTGCCTGGAGGGCTTGTAGGAGATTTGTGTTATATTATTCAATCCTTTAGAGACTCAGGTATACTTATTCATAATGCAAGGTATCTAGCAGGCATCACAATTCCTTCCTCTTTTGTGTTCAAATGTAATTTACAATTAAAAATATTCGCTATTTTTCTCTATTCCAGAATAGTTTCAGTTGTCATTTTCTCCTTTCTGTCTTTCTATATCGCTCATTTGCTTCAACCCTACAGAATATTTGAACGGGACTTTTCAGCCGTGTCTCACAGAAGCCAGCAGAACATGCTGGTGCACAAAACCCTTCTTTACCACCAACTAAAAATAAACAAACTCCTTTGTCTTTCTTTGGTAGCTGCTTGGCTAAGATCCTCTTCGCCAATTCACTTTCTGTGGAGATTTCTACCACTCACTCATGTGTCGGGTTCTCAGACGCTTTTATGGCATATAAAGTGTTGTCATGAAAACTTGCTACCACATCAGTAGTATCTTAACTCTCAAACAGGACGGCATGTATAGGGCTGCCTAAAGCTGTAATAATTAATCTTGTTTATTACCGTTTTTAACAACTTTTATTTTGAGCATTGCATTTTCTTGAGAGTAATGGTTTACATTTGGCCGTGGCTTCATTCACCCCTTCCAGTTATACCTGAAATGTCATCTGAATATCACCATGACATGGGAAAGAAGTCAGTTTACAGCTCTGCTCCTGAACTGGTTTTCTCCTTCCATCCAAAGCCACATTTTAAAGAACTTCCTTGTATGTTCTTGAGCTGTTTGCTGGCAATTTAAACTTCACATGACCAAGTTAAGCAATTTTTTGTTCCTGCCCCCTCACTTCTGTCTCTGGTAAAGGCACCGTGCCATTAGGATTGCTCATTATAACTAATCAGGCACCTTTGGTGCCATCCTTTCTTTCTCCATTCATTCTTCTGCTCATACATCGGTCACTACTCTTACTCTGCTTCTGTTTCATCTGTAGCAGTAAGAGATGGCCTCTTCCCCTTTTCATTAGTGAAAGACCTTATCTGGGCTTCTCTTGCCTTCCCTGCTTCCTTTTTTGCTCTTCTTCCAGCTCTTACAGCCCAGAAAACAAGGAGCTGCTAAGAAAATTCCTCTGGTTCATAACAAAAATATATAAGCACTTTCTTTTATGTCCATGTACAGATTTCCTTCTGCCTTCTGAATAAGTGTGATGTCTCATTCCTGCCAATATAACCATCCTATTAATCCAAATTATTTCTCTTTTCTCTTTGTGAATGACATCACCTCCTGTTAATCTGAGTTCCTCACAGCAACTGGAAGATTTCTTTAAATACTATCTTGTAGATGCAAAAAAATTCCCCAAACTGGCTTTCCAGGTGATTAATCCTTCCTCAAACTGCTCCTTAGTAGGTATATTTACTGTGTTATTCCCACAAAGAAGTACATTCCAGGGAATTCCCATGTGCATAACTCTCAGTGATATGTCAAAACATTGGCCTATTCCCATGTACATGCTTTTCAACCCCCCCCCCCCCCCCCCAAACCCTAACACTGACACAGTTGTGTGGGATGTTTAGCCATGTAGGTAGTCCTGGTAGCATCAACAGATTGAGTCAAGTGAAGCTGTACCTATGTGAAGGAATTTTGCTATTCCTGTAGTGTAGCTACCACAGGGCCTGGCATCACATCAAGAGGAGCCAGCCTTTGGTCTTTTCTTTATCCAGAGAGGGGAAAAGGAACAGAAACCCCATGGAGTCCCAGCTGCTCTTCCTTGCTTCTGTTGATTGCCAAAGGACAATGAGTAAATACTGGGGAGCTGTAACGCCATAAAAATCTCAGACAGTGTCAGATGGGGAGGTTTGGAGTCATGTGGGATGCAGTTGTCTTGCTTTTGTGTGTGGTAAAATAATCTGTTACTCATTTTGACTAAAAATATGCTTAGTTTCTATAGCTATCACTGTAGTTAGAGGTGGCTGTAAGCAGACTGCCTAGATTTATCCTGCAGTGTTTACTGATAACGATGGAGAACAGAGATGACTAATTCAAAGTCTACAGTCTAATCACTAATTTCTTAAACTATGGGATTCATGAACTACATCTCCACAAACACTTCTTTCCCTGATGTATTTATTTTCCTTACAGGGAGAAGTAGGCATTCCCCCAGAGGCACAATATCTTGTAAAACTAGGGTAATTTCTTGTCTTTACAAGGAGTTATTGATGTAGCCAGCTCTGTATCTTAATGACATTAAAAAGTTAGTTAACAGGCAATCTATAAATGACGAATGTTTTTTAAATATCCAAAATAACTATTTCATATACAGTTACTATATATATATATATAAGTATTTAATTTCTTTGTGCCAATTAACTATTTTTCTTCTCTTTTAAGGCTTCAGTTTGTAGACACAATGACTTTTGGTTTAAAAACAAAGCAATTAGATGTTCTTATTCATAACCACTTGAACAAAAAGTGTAATTATTGGATGGATTGAATAACGCTCAAGAGATGCACGAAGCTCATAAAAAGTAGACAATGAGCCTGCTGGAAACATGTCCAAAATGAGCTGTGTGGCTGCCCTGTATTGCAAAACTATGCAATAACAAACTTCATGAATCATGGACAACAAACTTCTATGATTCTTTGAGTTTCAGTATTCCTCAATGAAATTAGTAACTTGAGTAGAGTTTATTTAAGAGAATCTCTTGGCAGGATAGGGTACATTTGCTCATATTATGTTCATAATCTGGGTCTCATCATTCTCTTCCATCCTTTTCATTAATGGGTATTGTGGGTATCTAGAGAGGAAAATGTGAGAAGATGTGAAAACAATTGGTTAAATTAAATATGAGACAGTCATTACTTACACTGCAAATGCTAGAATTCATTGCAGTGAATAATTGTGGTGTCTATCTCAGATGTATGAAAAATGAGGAATATTAAAAAACAAAACAAAACAATGTTCTGCTTTTTCAGCTAAACACTACAAATGATCACAATTTACCTGAAACTTTGTTATCAAGACCCCTGGTTAAAATGAGCAAGGTCTGACTTTATACCGTGGAGGTCAAGATACAAATACAAGTATACACAACATTAAAATAAACTTTAAATTACCCATATGAAAAGTTTGCAACCCTTAGCTTTTCAAGTCCCTTAGATAAGCAAAGTCCTTACAGATTTATCTTTATTATGGTGTAAGACTAAAAAATAGAATTTGAGCAGAGAAATACAAGATTATCTTTCTCTTATTGATTTTCATTGCCTTGCTTTCTGAAGTAATTTGTATTGATTGTGCCTTTATTGTACCTGGATGTCAGGGAAGAAGCTAATTTCTAAGAAAACTGGAGAAGGACAAGATGTAGAATCACAGAGTCATGAGCATAGTCACCATTGTTGTATTTCAGTTTGGTCTAGGGCACACTCTCCTTTAGAAATGTGTGCCTGCCTCTTGGCAATAATGATCGTAAGGAAAACATCAACTGAGAGGTGAGTTCTTTTACAACTTGGTCTTCTAAGCCTTTTGTTTTACCTAGAAGTAAGTTCTATTTGAACTGAAATGTCAAACACTTATTCTTTTTGACACTGACAACACTTGGCTGACCTCCAGTTCTGCTTCTGGTGTAAGAAGTGCCAACCCCCGACAGCCAGTCAGGAGAACCCTGCCTCAATGCAGCACTCAGGGCAGCTGTGTTCCTCAAGTAAATGTTCTTGTCATAAAGCGGAGGTGCTTAAAAACACAGCAAAGTTGACGTGCTTTAAGACAAAATAAAACCAAGCAATTGCTTGACAGATTTTAGCTTTGCTTTGGACTCCTGACATCGTTCTCTTCCCCCATGTTTAGTTTGAAGCAGAAGCAACACCTGCTGGTGAAACCAAAGTCTGGGAATCTGCTGAGCTGTCTTCCTGGAAGAACTGGTTTGATCATTACTGCAGGCCTGGGTAAGCTGCTCTAGAATGAAATACTCCTGCCTACCATAGTGATTTTGGAAGGTGTCTGTAAGGGCAGGTAACTGGTTTCATTTCCGAGTGCTTATGGAGTTAATATGGTGAATACTGAGCATGACAAGCTAAGACCTGGGAGCCTGCAGACTTCTTTCTAGTTCAGGGTTCAGTCCTGCAGCTTGCAAATGATTGCACCAGCAGAATTAATTACTAAGATTCAGTATCTTGCTGCTACTGAAAAACAGTTATTTGGTTAAAGCAGAAAACCAGTTGCTGGAGTTTATGCTCTTTGATGGGTTTTTAAAAGGCACTAAAAGGAAAGAGGGAATGAAACTTGAATACCCTGAGCTGGGAAACACGTTCCACCACATACCATCTGGGATAATGACGCATGAGCAAGTGTCACTTGTACCTGAATATGCTATTTGCAAGTGGAACAATTTCTGTTTTAAATAACACTATTGTCTGAAGACAGCAAGGGAGCTTTCCTGGTTGGGAGCTGTGAATGATTGGACCATAAATATTTCTTGTCTGTGACAATTGAACATAATATGAAATCAAGTAACTGGTAAAATAGTAAGAGAGATGTTATCTCTTTTTTTTTTTTTTTTTTGGAGGGTAAGCAGAACATGGAGGAATACAAACGCACTCTTCTGCAGTGCCTAACTCTGCACACCGTGGTTAGTTTGTTGGGATAAGTAATAATGGGATCCTCGATTTCAAGGTATTTTTATAAGAGTTTTATACAAATTATTATGAGGGATTTTATTTTATTTCTGAAACGTAACACGAACATCATGAAAATGATTATTGTACCCTTGTTATTATTTAACGATGGGATGAAAAACTGAAGCTGTAACTTTGGTTATTCAGCCTTTCTTAGTTAATACATGTTGCTTAATGTATTAATGAGTGTCACATTGTGTTCTCTGTTTATGAGAGTTGTTCCCAAAAGTAACGGAGGTAATAGAGCCCCAAGTACTCTGCTTTCCTGGTTCTGGATTGCAGCATGCAGCAGGCACTTTAATACAGCAGTTTGAGCACTTTGTCAGCTTTGCTGCCTACCAGCATGGGTCTTTCCCAATACTTTTGTGTCACGTTGATTCTTCTAAATGAAACAAAGGAGGGTAAAAGTCTCCCCTTAGCATGAGTCTAGAGTCTGTGTTGCCATCTGGTAAGTTTGAAGAAATAAATAATTTTCATGTGTAATTGAACATGAATATTGAAATGGTCTTTGGAAACACTGATGCAGTGGCAGTCTTTGTAGGACAGAGCCCTGCTTGCTGCAGCAGTGACATGAACAGGGCATGATGAATTGCACTTGTCCAGGGTTGGGTGAGAACTTTCTTTGGGCCTGAACTCTCTCACACTGCATGCGCAATTTAGGTAAATGGCAGTGATGTTTGTGTCAGAGATCTGTTACTGTGAGGTAAATCCAAACAAACTCCATTCCATAATTAGAATAGATGCTAATCTTCTTAATTTATTGCAAAGCAAAGTAAATTGAAAAAAAAAAAAAAATAAAAAAATGCCCAAGTAAGATTGAAACCATGATCAGGAAAGCTGCCATGAAGCAAAGAGAGCTTTTGCCAATGAATCAGATCACTGTACATGTGCTGCTCCTGTCCCAGCCTAAGAGTGCCGGCCAATTCCAGGGCAGTGACGGTACCTCCATGTAGGCCATGAGCTCCCAGGTGCACAGGGAGGCAGCTCCTGCTAGCTGCACCCAAAGGATCTGGATGAACCTTGAATAAAGTGAAGAAGTGTGTTGGCATGAAATTAGTTTATTAGAAAGACAGTCCTTCATATTTATTGTTAATTGGCTTGCAACCATCCTTCTTTCTTCTCCAGACCATGTGCTGCCATTCAGCGAGACCTGGACAGGCTGGAGAGCTGGGCAGTAAGAAACCAGATGAGGTTTAACAAAAGCAAGTGCAGAGTCTTGCACCTAGGGAGGAATAATTGCTTGTACAGGCTGGGGGAAGACCTGCTGGAGAGGAGCTCTGCTGAGAGGGACCTGGGCGTCCTGGTGGATGACAGGTTGGCCATGAGCCAGCAGTGTGCCCTCGTGGCCAAAAAGGCCAATGGCATACTGGGGTGCACTAAAAAGAGCGTGTCCAGCAGGTCGAGGGAGGTGATCCTCCCCCTCTACTCTGCCCTGGTGAGGCCTCATCTGGAATACTGTGACCAGTTTTGGGCTCCCCAGTACAAAAAAGACAGGGATCTCTTGGAAAGAGTCCAGTGGAGGGCCACAAAGATGGTGAAGGGCCTGGAGCATCTCCCCTATGAGGAGAGACTTAGTGAGCTGAGTCTGTTTAGCCTTGAGAAAAGAAGGCTGAGAGGGGACCTGATCCAGGTCTATACATATCTGAGGTGTGGGGGGGTAAAGTGGTGAGGAAAGACCCTTTCCAGCAGCATGTGGAGGCAGGACAAGGGGAAACGGTCAGAAACTGGAGCACAGGAAGTTCTGCATGAATGTGAGCAAGAACTTCTTTAAGGTGAGGGTGACGGAGCACTGGGACAGGCTGCACAGGGGGTTGTGGAGTCTTCTTCTATGGAGATACTCAAGACCCGCCTGGACGCCGAGCTGTGTGATGTGGCGCAGTGAGCCTGCTTTGGCAGTGGTTGGACTCGGTGATCTCTGGAGGTCCCTTCCAACCGCTACCATTCTGCGATCCCGTGATTTCATAGCCGAATTCCACCCGTCTGTTTCCCTCGGGTGTCTCCCAGGTCCCTTTACAGGAGTCCCACCACATCGGAAGAATGCCGAAGAGGCGGCACAGCGATCGCACTGAGGCCGCCCCCCACTCCCCGCCCGCCCCGGAGCCCTCAGGGCGGCTCCCAGCAACTTTCCCCCCCCGGGCTCCGCGGTCCCGCTCCGCTGCCGGCCGCTCCCAGCACAGCGCCCCCCGCGGCGCGGAGGTTCCTTGCGGCGGAGGAGGGAGGGGCCGGGGGGAGCCCCAGCGCCGTGCCCCCGCCCTCCGCCGCGAGTCACGTGGGGAGGCGCCGACCAATGGCGAAGCGAGCTGCGGCTGGCGGCCGCCATTGCTGTCAGAGTGGAGAGAGGCAGAGGCGAGTGTGTGAGGAGGAGCGGGTGAGCGGGGCCGCCGTGCGGGCAGCGCCAGGCGGAGGGGGGCGAGGACGGGCACGGACAGCGCTCCCTCCCCGGGCCCGGGCCGCCGCCCGCCTCCCGCGGCACCGGGAGACCCGCACGGAGCGTAAACAAGGCGGCGGCGGCGGCAGCGGGAGGAGGAGGAGGAAAACACCATCCACCCACCGCCAGCGGCGGCAGCAGCGAGGGGCGGCCGGGCGGGGCGGGGAGGGACACGGGCTCCGCACAGCGCCCCCCGCCCGCCGTCGCCGCCACTGCCCGCGGCCCTCCCCCGCCCCGCAGGGGCCGCCGCCGGACCGCGGGAGGAGCCCCGAGCCCCGCCGCGGCTGGGGGGGCCGGCGCTGGACGCGGAAGAAGAGCCCCGGGCCCCCCCACCCCTCTTCTCCTCCTCCTCTACCTCCTCCGCGGTGCTGAGGCGGCCTGGAGGCCCGCGGGAGGGCTGCCCTCCGCCGCCGCCGCCTGCTGAGCGGCCCCCGCTGGAGCGGGCCCCCGCCGGAGCCGCCTGAGCGCCGCCCCCCCGCCCGCCGGCACAGCAGCGCTCCCGGGGCAGCGGGCAGCGGCCGGCAGCGCCCGCAGCCTCCCCCCGCCGCCGGGCCCCGCTCCTCAGACATGCCCCGCGCTGGGGCTCGCCGAGGATCATGACTGCAGCGGCCAACTGGGTGGCGAACGGGGCCAGCCTGGAGGACTGCCACTCCAATCTCTTCTCTCTGGTGAGTGCCCGAGGAGGTGAGGGCTGGGGAAGGGGGGGGAGGGGGGTTGTGGGGAGGGCGGGCCGGTACGGCGGCTCGCACCGGGCGCTGCGGGTTTGGCGCCGGGCGCGGCTGCCGGGGGCTTTATAGCCCGGGCCGTGGGGCTGCTCCTCCGCTGGCCCCTCCCCCGGCGCGGCGCCCCGCGGCCGTGTCTCTCCGTCTCTCCGTGCGCGGCTCCGCTCGGTGCCACCGGGCCGGGGTTGCTCTGTTGTCTCTGTGACAGCAGCGTTAGGGCGGCAGCGGGCGGGCACGGGGCGCTGCGCGGGTCTTGGGCCGCTGTCAGCTGCTGGTACTGCCCCGCCTAGCACAGAGCCTGCCCCGGGACACGACGGGTGCAGAAATAATCATTTATTCCTTCCCTGGGGAGAAACAACCGAAGATGTTGTCTGCCGGGTAGCAGTGATGCTGTATTTCTGTATCGTTGGTAATGGACAACTTTGTACTTGGATTGATTGTTTGGTTTGATGGTGCAGGAATTATGCTATTGGCTGTTTCCACGCAGAAACAGCGTCCCTTGGAAGCCAGTTTACCAGCAGGCTGTGCACCTGCTGCCCACTCTTTCCGGCTGGGCATGGCTGTGCTGGGGGGGCTGGCAGCCAGGTGGGGTTGGGGGCTTGATGTGTGGGAATGCATGGTGCGGGGTGGGGATAGAGGGGGGGGGCGTTGGGCCCTTCCCCTTTGTGAGCACTGGAGGTGGCTGCTGGTGTGGTGGTGGTGCTGGGGTCTCATTTCCAGCAGAAAGGAGGGGAGTGCTGTTGGCTGTCTTGCAGGAAGGAAGGGAAAGAAGAAAATGGGCTGGAAATGTGAATGATATTTTTTTTTAACATTTTATTTTTCATTGTTGTGTGTTATTGTTTTGCCTCCCTCTGCTTGCTTCTCTGTTATTTTGTTGCTCTTATTTGTTACTTTGTTCATACCTGCGGAGAATGTGGGGCAGGAGCCCTCAGCACTCAGCTGCTGGGAAAGGAGCCCCGACCTCCTTCTGCGGGGATGAATGCAAGGCTAATTTTGGCTTTTTCATGAACTTGTTCCATCACCTGGCCTTGTGCATGGGCTTTCCCTTGGCGGTGCTCTTGGAGCCATAACTGCATGTAGGAAGCGGTGCTGTGTGTGCAGAGGTGTGGGAGCTGTTGCGGTGACTTTGAATATACAGCTCATACATGTGAAGGAGAAATGGTGAGCATGAGGGAGACGGCTGTACGGATGGACAGAGGAACGGAGTGCTCTCTGCTTTGTGTAAGGAGCTGTGAGGTCCCCATTTATTCATGGAAAAATGCTTATTTTTGAGGTGTGTAACTTTACGTACTTGCAAACTGCAGGTCTGCCTTTGGTTAATAAAAATTAAATTGGTTGGCATACAATTGGCATACATTGTGATCTGAGGTTACTTCATAGTGACTGCAGCTCGGTCTGTCTGCTTTGTGTTTCACCCTGCTGGGCTGGGGAAATGGGAACTTTTTAAATAGGGCTGTGATCCGTCAGAATGCAGGTGGGCTTCATAATAATTGTGAGTTTAATGTGCGATCTCTTTGTTTCTCAGGTAATTCTGTGGAAGGCATCCGTACCTGAAATGTAGTACTATGCATCCAACTGTAATGATTTGATTATTTTCAGGGTCTAGTTGCAAGCAAAAAAATATCCCTTGTATATATACTTGTTTGTGTGTATATATATTGGTGTATATATACATACACATATACAAATGCACTAACTATTGGTGTGATTTGTTTTCGGTTAAATTGATATTTGCTATGGTTTATGTATCAGTATATTGAGGAAGGAAATAGGGACTGGGAGTCTGTGGCCAGCAGAACTGACTTTATAGCCTCAAATTGTCACACTCATTTAAAAACTTAGGCAGTGTTTAAGGTGCAGTAGTTGGGATTACTAATTGGAGAAAGTTTTGCTCATCACTTACTCTTTCAGTGCAACAGAACAGAAACATGCACAAATGAATCAGCTGTTGATGGGAACTCATTCAGTTTGTAGGAGTGAGGCGAATTACTGCTGTTTGAAACCCGTTCTGCCATTAGACACTGAGTATTACAGTTCATTTTAAATCTCCAGCTTCGTTTTGGGCCTGAATCAAAAAGCAATGTTCTTGCCTGGAGAATTACAGTTCAGAAGTAGTACTTCTGTTTGGTCATGTTGAAGCAGCGTTTTTCCCCACAAGCATTCCCTTTGTCTAAGGAGGAACAGCAGCTCCTGTGTCGGAGGAGCCGGACTGTGCTGTACACCTGAGGTTGGCTTTGGGGTATATGTCACCTCATCATTTCCAGCTTGTTTGTCTGTCAGCTGTAGATGGACTTTAGAGAGATGGTAGGCACTGCTGTTTGTTTGAATCTTCTTGGGGAAATATTCCTGGAAGTATCTTACTGTCATTAAACTGTTTCTAGTAACTGTTTACGTTTTGTCAGTGATGCCTGGAATGTGTAAAGGCTCTTAGTTTAAAATATGTCACCTGAGGGGAAGGCATAGTCTTAAGGTTATAAAATGAGCTCTGATCGTGCAGATATCAGAAGTGATGTCCGGCACCTGCAGTGGTGTTCAGGCAGAGGCATGAGGGGCTTCTCTCCGTGGTGTGCTGTGCTGGCAAAGGAAGCCAAGCCATTGTGGAAAGTGGGTTAATGTGTGTGTTTGGTCAGGCAGGCAGCCTGCACAAGGAAACCTCAATGTCTGCCCTAAACATAAGCCTTTCTTAGTAAGGTGATACGAGGGTCACAGAACATGCTTCAGATGGCAACCTGTCCATCCTGTGGTGCCCAGCAGGTTGATGGCTGTGCTCATTAAGAGCACACATTGTCTGAAATCACTGTAGGAGTTGTATTTATCCTAAGTCTGTTTTTGCAGCAGTAGTCAAAATGTCTGCAGCTGGAAAAGAGTGCCTGTTTGTCAACAGTGCTAAGCAAGCAATTGTTAAGGGGCAGTTTATTTAAATACAGAGTGTTGGCTAATAACTACTTAGAAACCACATGTTCTGAAGTAATGCCCTTTGTACTGAAACTTCAGCCCAGCTGGCAGACCGTCTTCCTGTGAATAATCCTGTATCATAAAAGTGTCTTACTGAAATTAATTTGATTTTATTTTTTTCCCATGAGTAAGGGCTGATAGTGTGAGGGTGAAGGCGTGTAGGGAGTGTAGGGCTCTTCTTCTGCCTGCCTGAGCTGCAGTGGTGGGTCAGGAGGCATGAGACAGCCCTGCAAAACTGGGCTGAGGTTGCATAATGCCTGCTGGGCCAGGAGGAAGAATGAAGCCAAGGGTGTCAGGAGCAACTGTGAGTTTGGAGTAGCTTTTGTGTGATGAAAGACTGGATGTTGTAGGGGCCTTCAGCCTGAAAAGGACTTGATTGTGTGCTTGGGAAGTGATAGGTATTTATGTAATGCTTCATAGAATCTGCTGTCAAAGAGGTTGTGAGCAGGTGTTTAAATGCATTCTCACAGGAGCTTGCTGCAGGAGAGAGGTTTGACTGGCAGGAGTTCATCTCTGCTCCACATCACCTTCCAGTGCGATTTTATAAACCGTAAGGGTCACTGGGGTTCTGTTTTTGGCTCCCAAACAGCCACAGAAGTTGTTGTTTTCCATCGGTGAGGCTTACTGCTGTTTTGGTGAAACTGAAAGGAGCCAAGGGAGTCTGCAGTGGCATTTGAAATATCTTCTTTAAGGGTTTTCATGGCATCCTAAAGTGAAGATCAGGAGTGCAGAGACTGCTGTAGAGGCAGTCTTGGTACCTTGCATAATTGTCAGTAAAAGACTTCATAGTAAACAATTGATTGCACAGTCAAATCCATAAGCAGTAGTAAATTAACTTGTCCTTGCTTGTCGGATTATCTGAGCAGCAGGCTGTTACTGCAGCATGCAGGTGGTTGTATCATGGCCTGGTCAGTATATTGCTTCTTTCAGGCTTTAGGTAGGTGTGAATTTACATAGATATATTCAAGGAATGGATTTAACCTGTCAAATTTTCCATCAATATTTGATTCTTTGGTTACCCTTTATCCTGAATGGGATGGAAGTAGAAAAGCTCCCTTCGAAACCTTTTTGGAAAGCAGTCAGAGAGCATTCAGGAGTTCTATGGAGTCTATTCAGGTGTGAGTTTAAACAAAATGAATACAGGTATCTAAAGAGATTAGGACAGAGCAGCATTCAAAGTATGTCACATCCAGCTTGCTCACCTTTGGGAGAGGAATTAATGACTGAGTTAGGTAAGTAACCTTTTCTGAGTGCTGCACAAGGAAATTGAGTGTGTAGGAGTTACATTTCCAGGTTGGGACCAAATGTGCCAAAAGCCCAGGCTGGCTGGTGGGAAGTGTCTGAGCGAGGCTCTGTGAAATCCTGCTTAGCTTCTGATCGTACTCATCTCCTGCAGCTGTCAGTCTTCTCAGTGCTGCTGGTGACAGCACAGGCCCTCAGGGAGGGGGCCACCGTGAATGTGAACATAAGAAAATACTCAATATTAGGCTGATGTGGTTGTTATAAAACAAACAAAAACAGCAGCTGATCAAGAATTGTAAATTTCACTTGCTTATCCTGGCTGAAAAGATGCAATATTTCTAGGTTGTTCTACGTAATTGTGCAGTACTGACAGCACAACCCTAGTTAGCAAAAACATTTTGATCTTAAGTCTTTGTTTTTCCATTTGTTGCTTCTGAGAGCACTTCCTCATGTGAAAGAGTTAAAAGGAAGAACTCGTCCATGCTGTAGTTGAGCCTTTTTGCTATTATTTTCCTTCTTTGAAATGTAATTATCTTGAAGAAATCTATAGAAACTGAAATCTTTGAATTTTAGGGGAGAAACTTTTGTGAGCTGTGTCTGCTGGCTGTACTAATGTAATTGGATTTGGTCACTGGATGAAGAGAATTTTTGGTGTGGGGGTGTAGATAGCCCTTCTGTAAATGCTAGGAGGTATCAGTGTGAACAGAATGGCATGCTTGAAAGAAGTTGAATGCTTAGGCCTGTTTGATAAGCTTTATGGTTATGGGGTGAGAACTCTCCACCTTGTCTCCCATCTCCCTTGCTCACTGCAGGGAACCCCTTCACCTCATATGTACCTCCTTGGTCAGGACAGCGTCCTTCTGCTGACTCCTGCTCACACCAGGAGTGCTGCTGCAGTTTTCTCTTGTCCTGCGGCTGGGATCATTCTGCTTCTCTGCATTCTTCTGTTGCTGCACCATCTCCTCTGGTTACTGTGATTTTGCTTCCAGAGGCTTTGGTCCTGCTCCTTCTCTGCCTTTTATTTTTCACTTTGCACTGAGTGCTGCCTCCCGCAGCGACCGGTGCCATCAGACACTACCGAGTAACTTCTTACTGGTTTGTTTTGTTGTTTTTTTTTTTTCTAGTTGTTCCTTCCTAATGCAGGAATGTTGCCACTTTATGCCTGCACACCCAGGGGTTTGTAGGACTGCATAGCAGTTTTCTTAATCTCGTGAGCACGCTGCCTGCAGGCAGCCCAGTAACACGAGTAGGGGGTTGTCTTTGGGGCTGACCAGTATAGCGTTATACTCTTTCAAATCTCTGTATCCCTCTGCTGCTGTGTCTGTGTGAGCTGTGTGCTTCTTCTGTAGTCACGGCTAATTTGTGGCTTCATTCACTCTCCTGAGCAGAATCGCAGTAGTGTGTATGGAAATGTGATTTGAGTGTTTGGTGGCATTCTCTCCTTTGTTTCTTTGAAACAGGAAGTTTTATGGTGCTGCTGCTGCACAGTGTGCCTCTAGGCAATATTTACATCAACCAGGTCAAACATATGCAAACACCTTGTCCTGGTGCTAAGGAATGGATTTAATCATCCTACAAAACTGGAGAAAAATGGACAGTCCTCACCAGTTACAGTTTTTATTTAAAATAAGACACCGTTCTATGTCACTTTTCACAAGGAACTTTGCTTTCTTTCATCGGCCCCCATGGCAGTGCTGTGTACTGCTCGTAGCTTTCTATGACAAGACAAAAACAATACAGGAAGAAGGAGTGTTTTTTCCCTCCCTGTGTTCCTTTCTGTGCCATATACCCATGGCAAGACTCAGCTCCTGTGTATGCCTGCATCAGAGAACTCCTGTCCCCTCTCACCCCCCCCCCCCCCCCAGCACTGCACCGCTCCTTCCCTTGTGTCGTCTCCCCCTGCGTTCAGACTGCAGTGTGGATTGAAGCTGGGTGCAAGTGGCTGTGTAGGAGAAGAGATTGAAAGCTCGTTCAGTACAACTTCATTTAATTCATCCTTTAGTTTGAAGAGAGTTGTGTTGCAGTTGTTGCCATGTTGACTGTTTTGCTCACAAAATACAGTATTTTGATAAAATAGTGGATTGAAAAGAAAATCTATAGGAAAACTCTTCTGAACGAGTGATCCAGACATTGAAAGCCTCCTGGTTTTTGGTAATGTGTTACTTTGTGATGGTATAAAACCGAGCTTTTTTCCTCATTGGAGCCTCTGGTTTGCTAGGAAGCCCTGAGCCTGTTTTGTACAGCTGCAGTCTCTTGCTGCTGGGTTCTTTAAGTCTCAGCTCCTGCATAGCTGCTGTGTTCCATAACTTGTAGCTGATTCTGTGGAAGCTATAAAATCCTTTCCAGGAATGTCTTGTAGTAACCATGCCAACACCTTTATACAGAAAACAATTTGTTTGCTGGCAGAGGAGGCTAATTGGTTCTGAGTTTGCCCAATGTTTCTGATTATTAAATTTTGTCTTTAAATAACATTTTGAGTTCTGTGAATTTCCAGAATTCCCTTCTGAAAGGGGGGGGGGGGGGGGGGGGGGGGTACTGGGTTCACGTGTGTGCAGGAATGACAGTAAGAAAACTGGCAAAAGGAACCTGCATGACCAGTTATATAGTAGTTTTATTTGCACTTTGTATGTTAAGGAAGAGTGCTTGAGAGAACTATTTTATACAAATCTATACTCCTGTTTTCCCTTTTTGAAGGAGTTTTGGCAGGCTGCCTGACAAGTGGGGCTTCGCTTGGTGCCCCTGTTGGCGTTGGTGCCTTGCAGGGTTGTCAGGACACAGTGTGGGTCATGCTGTGGTTGCACTCAGTGCATGGAGCAATCCCTGAGCTGCTGCTCTTGCAGCTGTAGTGCCTGGTGGTGGTGTGTGACAGTGTTCTGAGCTCCTAGTGCAGATTCTTCTTTTTTTATTCTGTTTTTCTGTTTTTTACATAAAGGAAAAGAGCTGCATTCCTGAACTCAGTGGGTCAAAGTTTACTCTACTTTGGTTGTTATTTCCTCTCCTCCTCCCCCTTCTTCTTCTTTTTTTTTTTTCCCTTTTACTGCTCATGTGTTAGATTACTTTGTTTGGGAAACATCTGATAGTCCATTGTAAGGCTCTGATGTTTGATATTTCCTTCCTTCAGTTAAAAATAAAAAGCTGAAGGCAGAGAGAAGAATCCTTCACTTTCATATTTGCTTGTAATTTGGCTCTCTTGTGGCTGTTGCCGTGTGTTTTGCTTTCTTTTCTGAATATGCTGGATAACTTATTATTTACTTTTTAATTTGGAAAACGGGCAGTTCCTTAGTGCCGGCGATGTCTTTTTGAAGGGAACTGCAGACCTGAGCATTCAGAGTGAGGAAAAGGATTCTTTGGCAGTCCTGTTGCACGTGGGTTTGATTTCTTTTCTGTGCTATTAGAAGTGGTGAAAAAGCACAGTGGTGGTTTTCATTTTCTCTGCTCTCAGCTATCTAGTCAGAAGTTATAATACAATTGATTCCCTTTGTGAAGGAGCTGGCTGGGGCTTTGTGCAACTCTGTTGAACCTTTAGCCTGCTCGGTGTAATCATGGCCATAGCCTGACCTGCAGAAGTTAGGGAACACACTGTTAGGAAGAAGTTACCACAAGTTTTTGTTGAAGGATGTGAACCACTAAAGGTGAATTTTACAAGCTGGTAGAGGAGCTGGATGACATGTTATTAATTACCTCACCCTAGGGTTTGTTCAGGTTGAAATAGGGTATTCAGTTCCTTCTGTCTCTCCTCAGAGGAGACATTTTCTTGCAGACATTCTGCAGCATACAGTGGCATATCTTTATTTATCCTCCCTGTTCAGTTCTGGTGTAGGTAATTGTTCACTTCTTTCTCTCTATTGCATAAAAACACCAAAATGGAAGCAAAACCCACTGCGTCTTTGCTTTGAGTACTTTTGTCTGCTTTTGTTTTACATGGGTCAGTAAGTTCTCCATGGACACAGGTAGATCTTGTCCAGTAGCATCCACTGAGAGCTATATTCCTACCCATCCAGCACCTGTTTTGTTGTTGAAATTGGCTTTTCAGTTTTCCTCAATTTTTCTCATGCTGGTGATGACTCTAGCATGATAGCTAACAATTTCATGGATTTGTAACAGCCCAAGGAGCAGAAGGAACAAGTGTGTGCAGGTGTGTGCCCCCCTGGGCTTCAGTAGCACATTTACTTGAGAAGATCTTGCAGTCATATATTTAGTATTTCTGGCTTGAGAGCATCTTTTCAGGTAGTGGCTGAATCTTTGCCCTTTGGCCACCGGCTGGGCTTACATGTTATCCTCTCAGATCTGTCTGATGAACTTGGTGTAGCCCTTCCTGCCTAGAGGTGCTGGGGAGCCATGCTGAGAGCCGGGTGCTGAGTGCTGTTGGGGCCACTCAGGGCTGGAGCTTTGTTAACCAAAGCCATTCACTGCACTGATCTTGACATCTTGATGGAGCCTGAAGGTTGTCTTGCACAAATTCCTTTTGTTCTGTTTTTCTTGTTTGTGTGCCTACACCCTCAACTTATGTCTTGTTTATCTATGCTGAATTTCACGTGCTGGCTTGATTTCTTCCATGGTGTGCAATTTGAAGTTCTTTGCAGTGGGCTCTTATCCTTCCATCTCAATTTTGTAAGCAGAGTCTGTCATTTTGCTGGTCTCCTCCTTCTTCATTTTAGTATCTGTGGAAAATCTTGTGAAGCACTTTTCTCTACATTGGTTCCAGGTGTCCCCTTTTACAATAGCAAATGTATTCTCCTCTCCTTTTCCCTCTTGGGTATCTGTTAATCCACAGCAGAGCTCTTCTCTCCTGACCTGTAGCTATTTGACTTGTAAAACTCTTCTTAAATGTTTATTAGCAATCAGCATATGCTTTATTAGTCTTTCCTTGTTCACGCATTTTTGCACTGCAGCTCAAGTTCAGGAGATGCTGGGCTGTAGCTGTCTGAGAGATTAGACTCCAGGAAGGTGCTGTTACTCTTCCTGTGTGTCAGTGTATGTGCCTGTTCATCTTCCTTCTGCTGGCTTCTATTTTAGACTTTTATTTTGGTACTTAACCCAGAAATTGTATGGCTCTTGGGATACATATCAGCAATTTGGGCCTTTGTATCGCATTATTCTTTCTTTTATGCTTGCCACTCAAAACTTCTTTGGTAGCTCCTACATCTACCAGAACTGCTGAAACCTGAGCATTCATACTGGGGTCCTTTTATATTTTCCACCTCAAATTCCTTTTGAGACTGCTCTGACTTCTGTTTTCTGAAACAATCCCTTAATCTTCCTAGCTGCCTCTTCTCCCTCGTACATGGGATTGTGCTGACAGCTGGGAGACAGAAAAAAAAACTCCTTCCTGTCACTAGTGTTTACATCTTAGGCATGATAGCTCACGCTGTTGGTTTGTTGCTCTTAATAATGGTACGTGTGGATGTTTTTAGGAGTATTTTGGTTTTTCTGGTCTTCAGCACTAGGATGCAGTATCTCAAATGACGCCATGTATAAACTCTATCAGGAGAATTTCTGATAATAGGATCTTGGTTACCTGGAGGAGATAAGAGCTGGCACACATGTACTGCTGGGCTGGTGTGTGTCACACACAGCTCTGGGGCAGCGGTGTGCAGACCGTGTGCTGGAGTACAGAGAGGAAGGCTGTGGGCCCAAGATGCTCTGCTGGCCTCTGGTGCTGCATGAGGGGGCACTCAGGTGCATGCTGGCTTTAAGAACAGATGGGTAGAGGGGCTGACATATTCATCCTTGTTTTTCTGGGATTGTTGGTGGCTGTCCTGTGTCCCTTCTCAGTCGCTGGACTGTGCCCTTGGGGCAGAGCAGGCAGTCAGATGTGTTGTTCTGGTGCTGAGTGGGTGCATGTTGAAGGGAATGGCACTCATCTGAGTTCTGCTCTTCAGAGCACTGAGCATGATGTGGTATTCGTGTTGGCCATGTGGATGCCATTTCAGTAGTAGACTATTATTTATTTATTTTTTCTAATCTGTTGGTGTTTTTCCTTTCTTGAATTCAAAGCATGACTGGGTTTGGTACAGATCGTTGTTTATGTGGTTCTTTTCATGCTGGTCTGTCAGTCAGTGCCCAGCAGATGCCATTCTGGACTCAATACAACCCACTGAGTGCAGTGCACTTCCCCTTGGGAAGGGGCAGCAGGGAGGAGCCCTGCAGGAAGGATGCACAAACCTGTTCCCTCTTCCCAAATGACCAGGGTAAGCAGGGGAATGGTAACACACAGCTTTGTAAATGGTCTGATTTTGAGAGACTGCATGGGGCTGAGGATGTTTGTTTTATTATTTCTTATTTTTTAAACCAGATGAGTTAAAAACCCTGAAGTAAAAAAGGTGGGAGGGCTGTGTGTTGCTGCTTGGCTCCTTGCTGGAGGAGGTGGTACTGCCCCAATTGTTTCCTTTAGTGAAGCAGTATCCTCTGTTCCTTGGGGTGTACGTGTATTTTCCTTGCCTTTGTTCTTCCTATTCACTTGACAGGGACTTAGGCAGATGTTGCTAAATATTTTATTTCAGTGGGAATGGGGGATAGGAGTTGTTGTCAGCATGTGCTGTTAGCCCTCCCCCCCCCCCCCCCCCCCCCCCCCCTTCCATAAGCACAGGTTGCTACAGCATTAAGTCTCTTCGTAGTGGGGATGACTTCAATGTAATCTGGTGTTTGAATGGCTGAGTAGAGTGTGAAATGATATTTTGTTGCTGTGTGTGGATGATGTAGTGAAATGGAACACTCAGAACCAAAACAGATGGTGCTAATCTTGAATCTGTCTGCAAGATCTTATAGCATTTAATTAAAATGGTGGTGCAATTCCCATGGCACCTTTAACTACAGTTTAAATTCCTGGACTATGAACTAAGGGCTTTCTTATGCAGATTTCTCCTCCTGTGAGTAGTCCTTAGTATGAGTCTCCAGTGACTTCAGCACAGCTACTTACTTGAATGGAGCTCTCTAAGATGCAACTAATAAAATTGGCAAATATATTTGTGACATTTACATTTTCTGTGTTCCAATTCAAAGCATAAATTGTAGATTAAAGACATTTGTCAAGTACGGTTTGATATAAAAATAAGCAAAAATGGAGACTAGAGAAATGGTTTAGATTTCGGCCACCCCAAGAAAACTAGGAAATAAATAGGGATTCTAAGCTTGCCTGAACACCTTAGCATCTTTCTTACAAAAAAAACCTTTTCCTTTTTTGTACTCCCTCAGGCTGACATTAACTGGTTTGTAGAAGTGCCATTTGGACAGGTAGTTGGGAAGTGTTTTAATGACCTTTTTTTCCTCTTTGGGTCAGGGAATTGAGAGAGATGACAGCAACCTGAGCAGTGTCGCACTGACAGCCTTTGAGGTGGTCCGGGCACTTAATCTAAGAGAACCAGGCACAGCCCAGCTCTCAGACCTCTTCCATGCCTGTTCTGTAGATCTTTGTCTTCATTTCTGTACGTCTCCTGCTTTGGATGCTCTGGAGTGCTGATCTCCCACACTCTATGGCCTGAGTCTGCCTTAGATTTTCACATTCATTTGTGCTATATGAAGCAGGAAAAAAATCTGTGTGGTTCATCTGTAAACTCTGCTGTATGCTTAGTGTGCCCAAACACAAGGTTTTGCAAGCCTTCTGCTGCTCCTGCTGTGTTCTGGTGTGATCTGTCCAAGCTCTGTGATAAAACAGGTGGACTTTCTTAAGTCTTCTGGGAAGTTAATTTAGAAATGGTCTATGGTTTGGACTATCTATGTCTTGTGGGGAAAAAGCATTAGATGGTGATGAGCACAAGAAAGAGGTGGCAGAAGATCTGTTTTGTTTGTGTTCCATCTGCAAGGGCTGCAGAAGAGGAAAATAGTCACAGTGGCTACACAGCACTAATTAAATCCTCAGGGTTGCTGGGAGTGTGCCAGAATCAAGTTGTGCCGTGTGAAATGTTGCTGGGGAATTGTGATTTTTTAGCAGCCGAAACTCTGCCAATCTGAACAGAGCACTATGAGATCAGCAGAAGACCCTGCCTGCCTGTTCTGATTTAAGCCTGAGGGGAGGGGAAGGAATCAGAGCTTCGGTTTTATCTCTACTGGGGATTTACGGAGCTGAATGCTGTCTTGGAGTTAAAATGGCTCCAGCCCTCGGCTGCCGCAGATCGTGTGGCGGTGTTGTCTGTATTTAAGGCTGCAGAGTAATGGCTGCAAGAGAAGGTGTAAATTTGCTTTCTCTGTCTCTTCTCCCTTGTGTACACGATGGGGGGGGGGGGGGGGGGGGGGGGTATCAGAGGGTTGAATAATCTTAGCTCTTCTTTTTTTAATCATTTTTGTTTTGTTTTATTTGAATCTGTTTTGCCCCTCAGAGTGCAGTGATTCTAAGACAGTCACCCAGAAGGAGGGAGAGCCATGTGTGGTACTCTCTGGCCATGTTAGTGAATGAAAGCATTGACATGGCTGTGTTTTCATCATTACCTATTTCTTGGTTATGTTTCAGATGTGTTCAGCTGCCTCCCTGGCGTTCTGGGTTTGAATGCTGACCCTCTTACCCCAATAGCTGCCTTTGGTTATATCAGAACCAGATCTCCAGTGTCTTAGGAATTCTGCTGTTGCAAGCTGAATGTTAGAGATTTGGATGTTGTTAGACAGAGGTCTGATTTCTTTGTTTCCTCATGGGCTTGGCCTGGCACATGCAGAACAGCCTTCTCACAAACTCTTCGTTTTGTGTCCAACTGCTGTTCACAGATAAGAATTTCATTTTATTAACTTGGTTGAGTTGAGCCCTTTGCAGCACAGCCCTCCAGAACATATGTTCCCTTACAAAGCAAACAGTCTTTTGCATAACGCGTGATTTACTAACAATGTTGGTTAACTGTAAGTATTTCTAAGTTCTTTCTTTGTCATGATTTGTAGCATTAAGAAAATTGTAACAACTGTAATAAGCTGAAACTGCATGTGGGAGAAGGTGCAAGAAACACAACAGATTGCATCACCTGGAATGACTTTTGTTTCAGCCTGCATTCATTTCTGAACAGTTGTGAGCAAAAAGCTGTATGTTCACAGTTCTATGCTCAGACAGAAACCAAGGCTGCTGGTGTCAGTGTCTGCCTTAGGGCTGCTTGAAACCTGCAGCAGTGCTGCCCTCCCTGACCCGCTCTGCTGTCCTGTCTTAGTGGTACAGGCATTTCCCTGGCTATGTAATGAACCTGGCTTGAGGACTAATCTGAGTGGAGGGGAAAAAAAAAGTTCAGTAAATACTTCTGATTTTTAGTTGGCTCCCCTGGTTATGAGTGCATGCAGACAGCAGCACTGCTGTAAAGCAGGATGGGGCGAAGCCAGGCGCAGGCTGCTGGGAAGGCCAGGCCTGCTTTTGGCAGCACTGCTCGCGTGTGCTGCCCTACGGCCATCAGCAGCTTCTGCACACAGTGTAATTCCTGTTCTGTGTGATGAGGGCTGTCCCTAAGGGGACCCCCCACTGCACTCAGCTGTGCCTTTCCCTCCTGCCCCATCTGCACTGCTGACCGTGGATGTTTTTCCATTTAGTCTCCAGAGCCACAGGCTGTCTGGGTTGTAATGTCCAGCTTCAGATGGAGGGCTTAGATCTAGGGAGTAATGCTGATTTAAGGAAGTGAATATGAAGAGCCTCAGTGAGGGTGCAGGTACCTCAGTGGTGTTAGTGTTAATAGAAAGCTGCCCGTAGAGGCACAAGATATAAGCTGCCTGCTGCCAGCTTCTCTTGCGTACTACTTCTGTATTTAGATCTTCTCTTGAATTCAATTGTAATTAACATGGAGCAAACTCTGGAAGTTCTGAAGTGTCAGTATTGATTTTCACCTAATACAAACAGAAAGACACATATACAAATAAATACACCAGACAGGCTTTCCTGCTTTGGCCAGGATGTGAGATATCTTGAGATATTACTTTATGTTGCCAACCTTAGCACTCCCCAGACTTCTCTCCCTTTTTTTTGGGACTCATTGCTCATGTGGGCACTCAGTGTCAGCCCAGCTCAGCTTGGGGTCATTGGCCGTACATCTCAGCCTATAGAATTGCTCCTAACATGTGTCACTGTGATGTTAGATCACCTGTGGCTCTGGTGGATTCCGTGCACTTTTCTTTCTAGGGATATTTCATCTCTCATATGGGTGGAGTGTTCTGGGCTCCCAGAAGCTGTGTATGTAGGAATGTGCCCACTGCTTCTGCAGCTGATCTCTGGTTATTGCTCTGCTGACCAAGTGTGTGTTGTTGTTGGTAATTTGTTTTGGGGTTTGTTTGTTGGTTTTTTTTTTTTTTTTTTTTTTTTTTTTTTTTTTTTTTTTTTTTTTTTTTTTTTTGTCATCCTCCTGTTGTATGTTCCTGGAGGATGGCAGTGTAGAAACACTTAACGTAGTTTTTCCTTGGCTTCCCTGTGCTGGCACTGATCTCTGAGGCTTTGTGATCTGTGATAATATTTGCTGTACTGCTTCAGAAACTCCACATGTTCCTTTCCTATGCCGTAGATAGAGATCCACGTTGAACAGATGTAGATGTTTTTGAGAAGCATGTGTAAGTACTTTCTTTTAGAGTATTATGTCATGTGTGAGGTATTCCAGTGCTATACTGCATCCTACTGTGGAAAAAATAGATTTTTGCCCTTGCCTTTTCCTTGTCCTCCTGCTCTCCTGTTCACTTTCTTAGTGCCAGTGATGTGGTGTGCACTGTTTATATCTTCTCATCTGTTCCCCCTTTACTCGCCAGCACTTTGAAAATGGCCAATGAAGTAGCTGCGTGGACTTGAAAATGGAGAGCCTTCTGTATGGGAAATGTAGCGCGGCTTTTGTTGGAGTGCTGGAGGTAGTAGCCTGAACCTCCATCTGCAGAGTGTGAAAGGAGGAGCACTGTGTGATTTGCGGGCTTTTTGTGTTCTTTAGAATCATAGAATCACTCAGGTTGGAAAAGACCTGAAAGATCATCAAGTCCAACCTCAGCCTAACCATAGTACCCTAACTCTAACAACCCTCTGCTAAATCATATCTCCAAGCACCACATCTAAATGGCTCTTAAACACATCCAGGAATGGTGACTCAGCCACTTCCTTGGGGAGCCTATTCCAGTATTTAACTGTCCTTTCTGTAAAGAAGTGTTTCCTAAATGTCCAACCAACCTAAACTTGCCTTGGTGCAACTTGAGGCCATTTCCCTTCATCCTGTCACCAGTGAGAAGAGACTTGCCCCACTCTCACTGTAAGCACCTTTCAGGTACTGGCAGATGGCAATAAGGTCTCCCCTCAGTCACCTTTTCCCCAGACTAAACAGCCCCAGCTCCCTCAGCCTCTCCTCGTAGGGCTGATTCTCCAAGCCCTTCACGAGCCTCGTTGCCCTTCTCTGGACCTGCTCCAGTACCTCCATGTCCTTTTTGTACTGAGGTGCCCAAAACTGAACACAGTACTCGAGGTGAGGCCTCACCAATGCCGAGTACAGGGGCAGGATGAGTTCCCTAGTCCTGCTCACCACACCATTCCTGATACAAGCCAGGATGTCATCAGCCTTCTTGGCCACCTGGGCACACTGCTGGCTCATATTCAGCCGACTGTCCATCAGCACACCAAGGTCCCTTTCCACCTGGGAGCTTTCCAGCCACACCTCTCCAAGCCTGTAGGGTTGCCTGGGGTTGTTGTGGTCAAAATGTTGTGGCACGGTGTTAGAACCGCCGCTTGCAACACTGGAGGCCTGGGTTTGAATCCCCCCTGTGGCGCAAGTGGTAGAACTGCCACTCTGCTACACTAGAGGGCTCGAATCCTGGGAGTTGGACTCGATGTTCTCTAAGGTCCCTTCCAACTCGCACGATACTATGATACTATGATAAAATGCAGGATCCAACACTTGGCCCTATTGAAACTCATGCCATTAACCTTGGCCCATTGTTCCAGTCTATCCAGGCCACTCTGTAGTGCCCTTCTTCCCTCTGGCGGATCAGCGCTGCCTCCCAACTTGGTGTCGTCTGCAAACTTACTGAGGGTGCACTCAATTCCCTCATCAAGATCATCGATGAAGATGTTAAACAGAAGTGGCCCCAGCACTGAGTCCTTGGGGACACCACTGGTGACCAGCCACCAACTGGATTCAACTCCATTGACCACAACTCTTTGGGCCCAGCCACCCAGCCAGTGTTTCACCCAGCAGAGCACGTGCCCATCCAGACCATGGGCAGCCAACTTCTCCATGATAATGTTGTGGGGAACAGTGTCAAAGGCCTTACTGAAGTCCAGGAATAAAGATTCCGGAGTAAATCTTGTCTCCTCTTCTTTGTGTTCAAGAAACATTTAGATGTTGCAGCAAGGGATGTGGTTTATTGGGAAATATTGCTGATAGGTGGACGGTTGGACTGGATGATCTTATAAGTCTTTTCCAACCTTGGTGATTCTGTGAATTCTATCCGTATTCTTCATAGGTACTGCCCAGAGAGAGGAGAGGAATGCTTACTGTGTAGGTGTAGCTCAGTTTGGGGAACACCCAACTCCTGCAGGCAGTGCTTCCATGCTATGCCTTTCCTCTTCTGCCTGGCAGCAACGAGTCTTGTTGGAGGAGCAGTAGCAGGCTTGGAGCTCCTGCAGCTTGCTGTGTAGGCCAGCTGGCTTTTCCTGTAAGACCACTTGAGAGCTGAGCACACTGCTATTTCTGAGCAGCAGAGCGAAGGGTGTGAATGCTTTCAATGAAGCAGTAAAGGTAATAACAGCAGTGAGAATGTGGTAACATGGTTAAGAACTAGAATACAAGCCCACTGTGAACATGGAGTGTGTATGTACTGATCTTCTCCTTGGTAGTGTGCTCATACTGGGCTGGCTCTGGGGGAGGTGAGAGTCCTGCTTGTGCTTTGGACAGGCTCTGGGCCTGTGGTCTTGGGGCAGGCAGGGGGAGCTAGGCTGGGGCTGGGGGGAGGAGTGCAGTGTGCCAGGCAGGAGACAAACAGGTAGCACCCGATGATTTCAGAAACAAGATATATGACAGCTTGGAGTCTCTGCTATTAAAAGCAAAAAAAAAAAAAAGCAAAAAAAAAAAAAAAAAAAAAGAGGACTGTAGCACTGCTATCCTGGTTCCAGCTACCAGCTCTTCCATGGTTTAAGTGCTTCAGCTTCTTTCTCTCTGGCAGCTCTTTTTGCACTTTGCTGTGCAGTGCAATACCTGCTTCAGATGTTTGCCTTCTGCAGAACAACTTCCCCAGAAGCCTGGGCAGCCATCTTCCTGTTCTTCTTTTATGGTGAATACAATGTTGTTGGGTGGAGAAACAGTAAATGGCAACTGTTCTTGCTTCACATCTGGTCACCTAAGCAAAATGAAAGGTATACACATATTACACTTCCAACATCTCCAAACTAACTTCTTTGCTATTTCCTGCTAAGTCTCTTGTTTTCTCACATCTCATAGTGCTTTCTGCTTATGTCTTTGATTTTTCCAGCTTCTGGGCTGACTCTGGAGCCACTTCACCACCAACTGGCAAGAGGGGGATGGGCCTCATTCTCCATCCTTGGCTTTAATTTTGTTTCTAACCTGTTGTGTTACAGTAAGATGACAGTAGGGTTAGAAACTGGAAATAAGTCTGCTGCGGTAGAAACTTAAATGCAGGGATAAGCCAGGTTTCTATTCAGTACTGTTTCTCTAAAGTCATTTTGCTTTTTTCTTGGCAGAGAAAGTGGAAAATAGGAGTTTTTAGCTCTGGCTGCTTAGAGCTAAATTCTAGGAATTAACAACAAAAATGAAACAATATTATAAATAAAACCGAGTTCTGAAATTAGGTGATTTAATGGCTTTTTTTTTCTCCTTTCCCCAGGCTGAACTCACAGGCATCAAATGGCGTAGGTACAATTTTGAAGGTCATGGGGACTGTGGCCCTATCATCTCAGCCCCAGCGCAGGATGATCCAATTCTGCTCAGCTTCATCCGCTGCTTGCAGGCCAACTTGCTCTGTGTGTGGCGCCGAGATGTCAAACCGGATTGTAAGGAACTGTGGATTTTCTGGTGGGGGGACGAACCAAACCTGGTAGATGTGATACATCGTGAGCTGCACAGTAAGTTGATCTCTCTTTGGTTTTTGATTTTTCTTTATACACCTAGCAATGAAAAAAGAATACTGTTGTTAAAGCCTTTAACTTGCTACCGTTTTGTCATAACTTGTATTTTGAGACCTAAAGAGGAAAAAAAACCAACGATGGGTACATTTGAGTTTTCCAGTGCAGCTGATCTGCAGATGAAGTGCAAAATAGCACTTGAACTTAGGGGAATAATAGAACAATACCTAACACTGTGAAATGACTTTTCCTGAAATCTCAGGTATGTGTAAAATTAAGAGTACTCTTTGAATGGGAATTTAGCAATAACAACAACATTTTGATATAGGGTAATAGTCAGTAGAGTGAAATACCTCTCCTGCAGAGTTAGGCAGACTCAGGGACACCATGGGTAGGTACATCAGTGAGGTTCTACGAGGCCCAAACTCGATACAGACTGTGTTACAGGAGCTGAGCATAAATGGAGGCAAGCTGCAATAATCATGTGTAGTAAATAAGAGGAAGGTAGGATAAGTGATAATGATGAGTTTATGTGACTCTTAAGTTTCATTCTGGATTGTTGAATTTGTTGAGTCCTTATTGACTCCAGAATGTCTAGCCATAAAATGATTGTACAAAATTAAACTCACCTGATGTAATGCGTTGTGGTTTTGACTCTACCCTCTCGATCGATCCATCTCTATCTTTTCATTAGCGTACTGTTGCTGTGAGTAGACATGGGCTGCCTGAAAACACTTCGAAAATGTATTTTACTGGACTCCATAAACACTTGTTCTTGTCTGAGATGAAAACGAGGGAAATTGAGCCACTCTGGAGTAATAATAATGTTAAAACAGTTCAAGGGTCAGTTCCTTAAGTTATGCAGTGAACTTTCATTGTTGTAGCCTATAATACTGTCTGGTGGTAAAACTTGTATACCAGTTCAAATATATACTGTATTGTGTTTGTCAAGCGTGCTTCGGTTGATTGTTATCTGCCCACGTCTGCCCCACGCTGCTTTGGTTCTGGGTTAGATATTATGTTCATATTCTTTTATAACCACCTATCTTTGGACAGTTTCAGACTTCATATTTTCAAGAGTAGCAGGTTGTTTGTTCGATAGTACAGCCTGTGAAATCAGGTATGAAATGCTTTCTAAGTATCTTTAGGTGTGTTTCGTGCAGGTAGCCACGTGATCATGTATAATTAAAGAGGTGGCTCTGAAGTGCTGCACTAAGCCTTTTCACTGATGTGAATTTTTTATGAGGCTCCTGTTCTGAATGAATGCATAGATAATATTTCTGTGCACCCAGCAAAGCTTTAATAATATGTTTTTGTGAAATATAGTTTATGTAATATTTCAAATGCAGTATATGGGATGTAAGTGCCTTTTTATTAAAGGGGAGTTTGGCTGTAGCTTACGTTTTCGTTGTAAAGTGATATAGTTTGTTTATGTCTAACATTTTGGTTACAACAGTGTAATGCTGCATCCGGAGACAGCAGTGTAGTGAAACATTGAGATGGGTGAGGAACTGAACCTCTATCAGAGCAGGAGGAGATGAAGTATAGCAAGTAGCAGGTAGTGTCACTTGGTGTTTTGACCTGGCCCAAAATATACGGACCATCCAGGTTGGAGCCTTCAGTGCAATAGCTTCCAAGTGGAATTAAATCTGCATATAGACTGCAGGAGCACTGCTCAGTATGTATTAACAGCAGTAGCACCACGTAGATGAGAGAGCTCGGGGTATTTCACAAGCACTGCAGCTGTCTGTATGTACAGAAAGGTACATCTGCCCTTGCACAGTAGCACTCTCATTGATATTTATTTGTAATGTTCTCACAAATTAAAGTGAAGTAATGTCTCAGAGGTAACGTAGTGGGATGTGAAAAGGTGCGAAGTTAAGTTTAGAGATGGAGAAAGGAATATTAATCATAGCTCATTTAGGGGAATGGAAAATACATTGTAATTGGAAAAAAGAAGTATGATCCCACTAACTGTTGTGACCCCAGAGAATCTGGGAAGCAATTTTCTTTTTGCTTCCTTCCACTGCAGGCTTTGGAATTCCTAATATTGTGTTTAAGTCATATAATCGCTTTAATTTTTATTTATTGAAACTTTTGTGCCCACTTACCAGTTAATAGTTCAAAGTGATGTAAATTGTAAGAAATGTTATCAGTAGTGCTACTGATAGGGCTATCTTGCTTCAATGACTCTTTATTGTTCAAACATCTGTATTGACAAATCATTGAACATCAGATCCTGCCAGAATGAGACGTTTATGTACATTGATTCCCTGAAATATGATAAAGGACACTGGTTAATGTTTGCTGCAGCAGTAAGGCATAAGAAGCAATGTTATTTTGTCTTCTATTGTGTAAGAAGACGACAGTACTGAAGTATTTGAAAGCTAAAATTACTTAGTTAGAAAATATAGTTTAGTTTCCTCAGCTCTTGAAAATGAAAAGGACTTTTGCATATGGGCACGCAAGCAGAAAATAAGTTGCTGAAGCACACTGATTTATGTGCCTGTCAGTTAAGTCATGATAACAAACCAAACTATAGCCTAGAGATAAAGTAACCAGCAGTAGCTTCAAGTCCCATTCCTACAGACTGGGTTATCACTGTGTCAGTAACTTGTTAGCTCAGTGTGCAGAGCTTTGTTTTGTGATTGTCCTCAAACATTTAGGAGCCAGAAACGTGGAACTGCAAATACAACTGGAAGAATATACCCCAAACATTTCAGCTTTACAAATCCTGCCTTTATTATATATGATCTCTAGGATACAATGGCTGTTAATAAGGTCATGAATTCTTGCTGAGTATGAAGCTGCTCGCAGTTCTGGATTTGTTCTTTTTTTGCCTAGGGGTTGTGTTTTGAAAGTGAATTTTTTTGTTAGATGAATAAAAATATAGCAGCAATTTGAATTCTGTAGTTATTCATTCAGGTCCAGCTCAGAATTGGTTATCTGGAAAAGGCACTCACATGCTTAAGTATAATAAATATATTGCATTTAGTGCTTAAGTTAAACAAGTGAGTTGTCTAGACCATGATTTTTCTTTCAGAGACACGTTTTAGTTTTGCATCTGATCCATGTGGGTTGCCTTATCTTTGTAGTGTTCAAGATAGATAACTTTGGTAACAGCCTGCTTTTCATAAAAAGAATTTGACATAGTCATAGGGAAAGCAACCTTAGAAGTTAGGAACAGGAGCTACTGTGAGCAGTTGTTTATGCAGCAGCTTTCCAAAACTGTGTAGGTAATTAAATACTGTCCTGGGGAATGAACTACAAGCAATGATTAGTGGAACAGCTATGGATGAGTGAAGCAGCTGGATTGGCCACACAGCTGAGAACTGGGTAGTTTTTGTGGGTGTGTCTCGCACTTAGTGCTGTGCTTCTTATTCCCGCCAGCATCAGCTGTTGTGTTCTGTGCTGTTTATTGGGTTTTACATTTGAAGAAAGAAGGTGGAAAGTCTTTATTTTGTCCCATGTGAAAGACGCTAATGGGTACAGGGTCTGGCGGAGGGAAAAATGGGGTGATGTCAGGTCTGAAAAAGCTGGAGATGCTCTAACTGGAGGTGTTGCTTTCCCAAGGATAAAATGCCGCTAATGATATTACTGCGTGAAGTAGGTGTTAGAGCTGCTGTTCCTTCTCACATACTGTTTTGTTTTTTTTTTTGGTAATTCTATGGAAGGAATAGAACGGGGAAGCGATCGTGTCTTTTTTGTTGTTTTTTTTTGGCAGTTTTTTAAATTTACTTTTTCTTTTCTTGCAGCAAAGATGTAGATTTGCAAGTCTCTGTTCTCAGTTGTGTGACCAAATACCTTCTGGAGTGAGCACCACAGAGAATTAATACTTCACTTCTGTTGATTTATTTATTTTTTTATGCTGCACTTGCATTGTAAGCAGGTGATAAGTATTATCTTTGTTAGTTGCTTGCTTTCTTTTTGCTGAGAGTACTTGTGGTATTTTGAACTCTCTTTTAGTCTGACAGTTTAGTCAGTACGTTTGTCATCATGTGCACTTGGAGTTTATGGATACACTCAGCTTTGTCTGTTACGTCTGTGGCACAGAATGCTTGAGCTGTGAGGGATCAGGCAGAGATTAGGATGTGCTTCACTACTGAGTACAGTTCTGGTGGCTGTAAACATGACCCCTGGGGATGGACTCTGGAATTCTGTTGGAATGTTAGGCATCATGATGAAAATGAATAGTGAAGCTGTTAGGCATATAGCATGGTAGGGTACAGCTTCCTTTAAAGAACTTTCCAGTTAATAGTTTGGTTGCCTAAAATATTGGTTCCTGCAGGTGTTTGGGATTGCCATCACTAGTTCCTCTGTGACAGACTGTAGTGGTAGTGCTAAGTCAGGGCCTGGAGCAGTGATGGAGCACTTGGTGGGAAGGCAGAGCAAACCCAAAGGAGTTCAGGTGCATGCAATGTACCTGAGTGACTGGAAGGGGTGGATCCAAGGTCTACCTCTTCTCAGACCTCATTTAAGGGTTGATAGTAGAGGCAAGGATATCTTGTTGGAGATCCCCATGTATCGGAGACCTTCCAAAGGTAAGCAGCACTTTTCCTTCATTTCTGCAGCTGCTGCATTTGGGTTTATTCTCATTTGCTGTAACTGAAGAATTTGCCACCCTGTCATTGTCATTGTACTTTCCATCCCATTATAGTGTTACACAGGCAAAGTGGTGGGAGGATCTGGGGGCACTGGGAGGAGCCTTTGGGCAGTTCCTGTAGGCACAGAACTGAGTTGGCTGTCAGTGCTGCTGTACTTGTCTTCAAAACAGGCACTCCCATTCAGAGAAAATAAATACAATGATAGCATTGTGCTGTCATAGTGGTATTGCTGTAAAAGCAACTTCGTGAAGTTCTGGCAAAGTTGTAGTGCACTCTTGGCTTGTTCTCATTTATACCTTACTCAGGCATCTTATTCCTGTTAGGAATCCTTGCTCTGTTGGGCTGCCATATACCAGCTGTAGCAGGATGACTTGTGAGACATTCATTCCCAGGCTTTAAAGTTGATTTTATCAGAAAGCAGGTACTGGTTAAAGATTTCCCTAATTTAGAGGATTTGAGTAGATTATATTTTCCAGTATTTACTAGGGATTTAAAAAAAAAAAAAAAAAAAAAGGGAGAACTTAAATTCTGTGTTTTTGCTTCTGCAAAAGAAGAGGATCTAGAAGCAGTAATGTGTCTCCTTTACTTTCTGTCTCAATCTGGTGTCATATGCTTAGAGTTCTTTCAAGGTGCTGTGGTTTACTGCAGCTGTAAGGAACTGGGAGGACTCTTCAGGGAGATATGAAATATGTTCTTCACTGCTGTGTAGTGATAAATGTTAATTATTGAATAAGGTGTTCCTGTCTGTCTGAACATATGAAGTAATGGGTAAAACCAAGAGTAAGTGCTACTTCCTGTGGAATGGGTATACAAATTAATAATGTTGCTTTTAATGAAAGTGCTCTTCAATCTTCCACTGTTTTATTAGCTTATAATAACTGAAAGTGGGGAAGAAGGGAGTGTTGGCTGCTGGAATTGCATTATGGCTGACTTTGATACTTTCCTGAAGGTACCAAGAGGTTATTTCCTTGTTTGCTGCTTTGGTGGGCTTAGCTGAATAGCTTACAGGCATGAAATATGTTTTACAGTGACTTGTTTTCTGTATGCTAGAATACATAAACCTCATAACTATTGTCACACAGAGTATTATTTGGAATGAGAACAGCTAATAAGTGGAAAAGCAGTTTACTAAGAGAGAATAAAAGGAATCTCACAGGAGCTGGCTTGAAAATATTTTTGAAGGATTTCAATTTGAAAAGCAGTTATGAATATCAAGCAGCTGAGTACCACTTATTAATAATTTGAAATTAAATCTGAAAATGGTTAATTGCCAGTTCTTGAGTTGAGAGTGGAATTAACAAGTAGGTTCATATGACAGAGGACTTCGTTGGAATATTAAGTTACTGACAAGTCTGTTTCTGGGCTGATGATTTTCAATATGATAAACCATTTGCATTTCCTTAATTGCCCTGCATAGACTATTTCTAGAAGCATGAAAACAAAGTTAAACTTGAAAAAAATGTTTTAGAGAAGAAGGATTTAGAAGTGAATCTGTACTTTCTCAGGTTGCAGGATTGTTCTGTGACCCCTATATTTGACACTGTTAATTGGTGTTTGGTGATTGCCAGTTGAAATTTAGCTTAGACAAAATAAGCTTTTTCTTTAAGCAGGCATCTGAAGTGAGGTTATTATGCCATCATTTGGGATTAAGGAATTGGCTTCATGGGAAAGTGCCAACTTCTTTTATATACAAGGAGCTGACAAGAACCTTATTGTGTCTAAGCAAAATGTCTTCATTTTATTCTGTTTTATTTTTAAAATAACTTTGCTTTCTAGCACCCCATCTCCTTCCCTCTTTCTGCTTTCAACTTGGTTTGTGATTACAGACAGTGTATGAGTTCTATGAAGGAGTCGGATCTCTCTTCCACCTAGGTGCTACATCCTTCTTCAGTGCTCTTCTGCAGCATTTCCTCTCTCAATATTAGCAGTGAATTGCAGTGTAATGTAGTACCAAATGAATGCATATGGCAGCCATGATTTCGTTATCAATTCTAGTCAATGGCACACCATACACACATTCCTCATTTTTTTCCCTTTTTACAGTCTGCAATATCTAAGTCTAAAATGTATTGATAATAATGATATTACCTTGGGGCTGTGAGTGAGTTAGCCTAACGCTTCCCCCATTCCTGCTGTCCCAAGAATTAACTTCTTAAATGTTTCCTATCTTTAGGAATTTGGAGCTTTTACTGTTAATTGCAGCAAATACCTTCTGAAAATAGCTTAAAGGATGGATACTGATGATGGAAGGTAAAACCAGTGAGTTCTCTACTGGATACCACACTTTCCTTAGTGCTCTGACTTTCAAAATATAACCTTAGTTCAACTGAAATAGTTGAAACTGAGAAACTAATCCTTAAGTTTCACTCACTTATGCAGCCAATAACTGTTTTTGTGTGTTATGTGGAAAAATGTTTTAGCATTTCCCGTGGAACATGACTGGCTGCATTCTGTACTGACCAGCTGTAATTCTGTTGCAGTTCTATCTCACTGAGACCAGAGTTCATAGGAAAAAGTGTGCTTCTAAGGTCGGAGCTGAGTTGGTGCTGCAAATTTGTTAGTGCACAGTAAGCGTTGGCAATCCAATGCAAGATCATAATAGCTCCAAACCCTTTTCATAAAAGCTGGTGTGAGGTATTACTATGGAGAGAGCTGCTGTATAAAATGTGCTTGGAATTAACAAGAGTGTTGGGACCGAACTGAAGTCCAACTTCTGAATGTAAATAAAATTGATGTGTTACCACAGGCAACTCAGTGAACCACGTAATTAGTTTTTTTCCATGAAAAATGAGACATTATACTGCAGCTGCAGCAAAGCAGTATGTAAAGGATTTATATTCTAGTTAGATGAAAATTAAACAATCATTAAAAGATTGTATTTTTAAAAATGCTGCCTGAGGGGGGAAATGGGAAAATCCAATCAGTGGGATTTATTTTTCAGCAGTGTGTTGGGCAATATCATCCGCTGTAGTTGATGTTGTTGTTTTTTGCTTCAGGGAATCTTTTTTTTTTCTCCAGTGAAATGAAGTCACTTAACTATGTGAAGTAAATCTAAGTTAACTTGGAGAGAAATCTACATTAACGGAGCTCATTACTGCTGTTTGTGTTTTCCTATACTGAGTAATCCTGAGAACACTTGGTAAACTTTACTGGAAAAAAAATCATCTTTAAAAATAAGTGAATTGCTGCCTTTAAAAAGGGAAAAAAGACACCAACCCAAAAACATGTAATCATACAATTCCATTATGGTAATGCAATGATAATTAGTGAACTTTTAGAGATCTATGCATGCTACTGCATAGAAGATAGAAAGCATAGGAACACAGTTCTTCTGAAGTTAACCCATACTTTCTCTTGAGGGAAGTATGGTTTCCATTACATAAGTTACTTACTTTAACACTCCCTCTAAAGGTTATAAATCTTGATGCAAAATTTTTATCCTCAAACTGGCGAGACTTGTTTCATTTTAAGTGAACTTAATTATACATGTGCACTCACTTACCTGTGGATTTGATGGTAATCTGTATTAAAGTACATTGGATAGCTGAACGTGTACATACAGCAACTTTAAAGGAAGATTTGTTGCACAGTTCAGTGTGTCAGCAATCAGCCATGAAATGTGAGAAGTGGTGCAGTGCACTGGGGGGAGGTTTTGGAACATGTGGTCTGTTTCCAGAAGTTTATTTGAAACTACGGGGCACGGTATGGCTGTATATTATACATCACTTCTGAAACAGCAAGCCATAAATATACAAAGCAAAAATACACTTACATAGAAGTAGAGAGAAGAGTAAATGCAAAGCAGTTGAGTTCAGTACATAGAGTAGTTGAAGAATGAGGCTGAATTCTTTGTTCCTTGCCCACGAGAGTTGTGGGTTTCAATAGGATGAGAAATGGGTGGAGCTGTGTTACTAGTTAAGTATTTGCTTCCTGTTGAACAACAAAAACAGAAAATAAAACTGTGGTGTGCTCATTCATGTAATGGCAATTAGAACTGAACTTCCAGGGAAACAATGTTACATTGTTTTTCAATGTTTAACCTTTAAATAATTTGAAGGAAAGGTATGCGATAGAGGAAAGGCACACTGCTGAAATGTTCCTCCATTCACGTTGGTCTAAGCTGTGTTCTTAGTGTTCCTCTCTTTCTCCTTTCTCCCCCCCCTTTTTAGCTAAGCATTGCAAGGATAACTCTGAATGAAGGTATCTGTGCTCAGTTTGCTCTCAGAACAGTGACTGTTGTGTACTTTTCTGCCACGCGCTGCTGTTAGCTGAGCAGAGTACAAACACTGGCTGATGAGAGCAGGCAGTGGATCCATTTTTATTGTAGCTCACAACAAGGTTTGGGGTATCACAGCCCTCAGCCAGCTTAGTGTGCTTGTGCTCTACCGCCCACAGTGCTGACTTACTCTGAGGGCACTAGTGCTTATCCTGTCCTTTGGAACTCAGATGTTCTCTTATGGTCCATTGCTACTTTAGGAGCGGTAAGCACTGGATAAAAAAGCTGTGGTCTTATAGTAACCATTCTTGCAAGAAGACTTTCACAGTCCTTGCCTGTGCTTTCTCTTTGTGTGCTACATGCAGGTCTCCTCCAGGGTTTTCACAAAGCCTTCGGGCACTCTTTGTTTGTGGGATAGTTAATAGGCCAAAAGGATCAAACAGAAATAGTACAACTTTGCACATTAAGTTGGTAAGTAGTAACTAATAACCAGGCCAAGTTAGCACCTCGTGTTTCTGGTAGTGCAGAAAGGTCTCTCCCTTAAGTCCACAGTTGATGGAGTAGAAACAAGTCCAGTGATCCTAAATGCAGATTTTAAGGATTTTTAGTAGTTAGGACCAAGGTTTTAAACAAGCAGAGTTTCCACAAATTCTGAAGAGAGAACAAAGATTGCTGTAACAATAGAACAGAACAGCTCAGCAATGCCTGGTTCCACGGCTGCAGTCATCCTTAATGTGACTATGCTGCATTTTATTGCTGGAAATAGAAATACAAGTACATGTATATACTTGAAAATACTGCTGAAAGGTGTAGAGCATTGGGAAGGAATTAGAAGTTGTTTTTCAGTGCCCTGATAGGAATGTTGGGGTAATGCCTTTGTGGAATAAGGCTGATGTCATCTCCTAGAGAATTAAAAAGGTGTTCTGGGCCAATGTAGAGGCTTTTGTGACTGGAGCCGTGGGTTATTAGAAGTTTACCTGGGTTACTACATGCAGTCCTGGTAGCTGCAGTCACAGATGTGGGATTTTGGGTGTTGCAATCTGAACAGAGCTGTCGCATTGTGAGTCTAAGAGCAAAGATGCAGCTGAGCATCAACAACGTTTACTGGAATCTCCTTCATAAGGCAAAATGAGTGGCTGGTGTGTATTTTTTCCCATTGTTTTTTTTCTGCCCTCTATGAAAATGATGGATAATCTTGTGCTAATAAGTAGTGTGATTGTAAAGCAAGTATTGCTTTTGTATTTGGAGGTTTCTGCTGTGGGTAAGCAGTGGATATCATGTTAGCCTATGTTAAGCGGTGGGTATCATGTTAGCCTATGTTGGGTTGGGGTAAATAATGAAAAGCTATTCTACTTCTATGAATGGACCTGAGTACTGTGCTGCTTTAAAAGGCTGCTTATCAAAAGGAATATTTCCTTGACAGGAGTTATGTATGTTTGCTTGGACCCCTTGCCAAAGTGCTTACTGAAATATCATGTTTTCATTACTTGCTAGCTGTGATTTCATTGTACGTTTTACAGGGGTGGAGCTAGTGGCTCCTTATTGACATGAAGAGAATTGTACTGTTGGCTTTGTTCAAGTCTAACAGGTACTGAAGGCTGTCAGATTTTAGTACTTGCATCTTTTGTGTTCTGGTCTAACTTCCATCTCTCAATCATTTCTAGTTGTTTTTTTGTTTATTTTTTAACTAGTAATTACAATTTCATTTCAAAAGTCTATCCTTCAGGTGCCCTGAAGAGAAGTGGCATTAAATTAATTCTCCCAAGGATACTTGCTGGCTTTCAGGATGCTGATCTTTGCATATTATCAGCCCAGAGGTAGCAGTTGTGTTGGAATGAGTTAAGGAGCTGTGCAGAATTCCTCAGGTGTTGATTGTCTTGGTGATCATGTTTTTCTGTGGCTTGACCTTTTTATTGCATTGAATGACACCATTGGCTTCACATGGGCAGCTGTATTTCTTTATGGAGATTGCAGTATTGCATTTGCAGAAACTGTATATTTGAGGAGTGAGTATTATAATTATACAATGTTAAATAAAAAGATTTGGGTAAGTGAAATGCTAAGTTATGTAACAGGAGTTGCTCCAAACAGAGAGTGATACCTTGCTGAAGCATCTCAGCATCCTCACTCCACTGCATGTGTGAGCTCCCAGCCCTTGGGTCTGCCTTGCCTGGTTGTGCCCTACAGAGCTCTGTCTGAACAGGGGAGTTTGCAGTCATCCGCTTTCTTCCCATTCCTTGGGAAACAATTTGTTTGGAAGCTAACAAACAGATGAGGTAATGTCGAGAGCACAAAGCCAGCAGCGCATCACACAGCACTCTGCAGGGATTTGGTTCCTGGGTGTAAGCAATCCATTGAAACGCACAACTTGTAGGCAGCTGCCTGCTGTCCCATGTCTGTGCAGTTGCTGCCCAGTTCCCAGGTAGTTTGGAACGACTGATCCTTGCCTCTCCCCGCACCCTCCTGAAACTAAAGCAGGATGTACCAAGTGCTCCTGTCTATTACTTTTGTTGGAAGCTGCAGTTAAAGCATGGAAAGTGAAAGAACATGTCTTGCCTGTGAAAGTGTTGCTGCTTCGTTTCAAAGGGAAAGCAGCGTAGTACTCAGTCTCCTAGCTCCTCCCTCCCTGCAGCTCCTGCCTGGTCTCTGAGGGAATCTCAGCCCTCAGAATGTGTACCATTCCCTGCAGGGAGTTTGCTTGCAGGTCCCGTCGGGGCGTGGGGCTGCTCTCTGGCTGACCCTGTGTTTTAGTACCTTCTGAACGGAAAGGCTCAGGTTATTTTATATTACATAAGAAAAGATCTTAATGATTTTATACATTGCCTACATGAAAATAAATAATAATAATAAAAGACATGCTTTGGGAGGTAATTTTTGAGCTGAATGGGAATCTTTGTGGGTTCAGCTTTCATTTTTTTTTTTTTGTTTTGTTTTTACAAGTGTTTTTAATTTATTTATTCTCATTAGTTCCCATTAGTAAGGTTACTTACGCAAACCAGCGTTGTGCATCCTCCCAAAAATGTTTGTTTTCTTTCTGTCTTCAGTAACTGGGTGCAATTTACTTCATCTGTTACCATAATACACTGAATTGAAGTTGAAAATAAGTTTCTGAACTGAAAACTGGCCCAAACAAAAGATCCGTAGGAGGGCAATGGTAAATCAGGAAAGGAGAGGAGGAGAAGGGGGAGGATAAGAAAGGCCCCCCTGCGTGTCCTCCCCTCCCTTAGTCTCAGGAAAAGCAAATGACTTTTCAGTATTTTCATCTGAACTCAATGCTTGGTTTAACTGATGTGTGATCATTACTGAGAAAGTAGAAACCTTGGATTACCCATGCATTGGAAAATCTCTGGTAGCTGTTTGTTATTAAAGATATCACTTCGTATGGCTGAACGGTATATACAAGAAACACGGTGCTGATTTAGCTGAAATAACAGGAATGGGGAAGGAGCTGCACGCTGATAAGGCTGCATGATTCATTATTATGTTCAGAATCTTTTGCTGCTCAAACTGCTGAGCTGTGTAGTTTTGTACTGTCGTTTGTCTTTGTTTTAATGGGATTAAGTAATTATGTGTGCATTTTCTTTTGACTAACTAGCTTGATAAAAGCATGCAAAACTGAACAGCCTATAAATCGTCAGCTCTTCTGTTCTAGAAAAAGTGCTTTGATTGCAGTGCAGTTTTTAAATCTTGGTGCATATATTTAGATGACCTACTGAGGTGAGTAAGACTACAGAAGTAGTTTATGTAACTAATGGGCTGAGAGTCTCCCCTTGGGACTGCGATGAGGGCAAAGCAGAGCTCAGCCTGCAGCAGGAACTTCTGGAATAGCAATCCCCAGGACTTTAAGTGGAGAGTAATGGATGTGTAGCCTAATGCAGTGGCGTAAATGCTATTCAGCTGCTCTCCCAAACAATAGGATAATTTTCTGCTCTTATCAACTGTGTTTAGTATGGGCATTTGTACTTCTGCTATGTAACTAGTAGTTTAAACGCAGATTTTAACTATAGCTTTGGAAACCCATCCTGCAGGTGTTACGACCTTCAGTAGTGCCCTGTGCTAGCACTAGCTTGGTACTCTGATTGCCAGGTGTTAGTTGTGTCCCAAGACTTGTATTGCTCATGTCATGCTGGAGCAAGCTTCTGTTAATTGCAATTAGCATGTGTGTATTGGGGCTGTAGCTTCTTGTTCCCCTGGCCTGAAGCTCTGCTCTGGAGCTTGATTCATACACTGGACAACACAATTTCTGGGGTTTGTAGAACTGTCACTATTTAATCAGGAATAGCCATTGAAGTCAAGTTAAACTGAATCATGCATCACTGCTTTCTACAAGTGTTTGACAAATTGTACAAGTAACAAGGGTAAAAGACGTTATATCACAATAGCACCTTAAGCAGTATGTACCGTCTACTTAATGATGAAGCTCTTGCGTCTTTATCCTGACTCTCACCTGGTTCTATGCAGTGGTTTCTTAAACCCTTCAGCTGATTGATGTGAGACCAGCTGATACGGGTGATTGGTTGTGCTCTAGGACTTGTAGCTGCTGGGCTGACAGGGGCCAGGAACCCTGAGGTACCTTAGCTGAGCCAAGTTGTCTGGTTTCCTATTTAGAAATTCCCTCCTGCCTTCCTTAAGTCCAACCTAAGTTTCCTCAGGGCTTAAACTTGAGGAGTTATCCAGGATGTGGTACTAAAGAGCAAGAGGGGGTTCTGGTCTATGGCTGCTTTACATGCTGCAAAGCAAGAGGGCAATGACTGTTGGATGAATTCTAAGGCATTCTCAGTTGGCACTTGGTTCTGTCTCTTTCTGTTCTGGTTGCAGGGGCAAGCCAGGGTGGGGAGAGCTGCTGTGGAATTGCAGGCAAGCCGGTGTCCCCTTTCCTTGTGTTCACTGTGCCCAACTATAAGTCTGCATGCTAAATCCCACGGGATAAAACTTGTGATTGTAAATACAGATAATCTACCACCCTGACATCCCATGAACTGTATTTTGTTTTTAAAGCCAGTGACTGTGTGGAGCTTGAAGAAAATCAAAGGAATTGAGATATGTTGTATATTAGAACAAAATGGAGTGCAGAAGATTCAAGTTTCATTTGGCACAATAGTTGTCAGTATGCATAGACACAATTTGTAGTAATTCTTTTAGTCTGTTGCTGTAATACACGAATGTGTTGCAGTTATAAAATCCCATGGTAGGCCAGAAGTGAGAAATTTTGCAAGTAAATTAAAACATACAGAAACTGTGGACTTAAATGGATGGAGTTTTTTGTTGGCTTTTTTTTTTTTTATGGTGACGCTTCAGCTTCTGTTCAGTGTTGGAGCTGGCCATTGTATAAAGGGAATTTCCACAAACGTATGTACTGTGAAAATGTAATTGTGTTTATGTAATGATAATTTAATGGATACTTCGAAAGGAATTTGGCTGCCCTGTGCAGTGTCTGAGAGGTGCAGGCAGAAGCTGTGTGAGGTGCAGGCAGAAGCTGTGTGAGGTGCAGGCATCTTCAGCGGCCCCGTGCTCTGATTCGTTGAATGCTCAGTTTGTTAGGGGTGTTGTAACTCAGCAGAGTGAAGGCGGCTCAGTGGATAAGACAGATGGTTCTGAAGGTCCTGTAGTCCACACCAATTGAAACTTGGTGTTTTGTTTCAGGTGGAGCAGAAGGCCTTTTTCTGTGTGTGGATCTAAATCAGGCTTAACGCTGACATGTTGGTTCTAGCTGTTTGGTTGCCTTTAGGGGTGAATGGTGCATTCTCACACATGTGGAACAGAGCTTGGCTTTGTTGCCACAAGGAGTCCATTTTACATATACCACAGTGGGCAGAGCAATTGGTGGTGACCACTGTTGCCCAGTACTTATATCTATTAAGTGCTGCTCTCTGTCTATGGCAGGTGTGCTGTGTGGATGGTGTTAGCTCCTGATGGCCACTGCCCTGTGGCTGCTTTGCAGTGCTGGCCTATGGGGGTCACTGATGTCAGCAAGGTGGCAGTCCTGTGTTGGGAGCCCTTATGTTTCAGGCACGGTTCCTGGGTATGGGTTAGGGGTTGGCAGATTGTTGCTGTGGATGTCATGGCCTTAGTGGTGCCCTGTATAAGCATAGAGGGCTCTGAAGGCCAGGGTTGTGCTGGTGTGTGGGGCAGTGCCTGTGTTCCTGGCAGTATAGAGCAAACATACCCTGGGATCAGTTTCCCTTCTTTTTTAAAGTAACATGCCATCAATATCTACTGAATATTGCAAGAAAACATGTACTACTGCTGAACTGAAATGTAGAGCGGGTTTCTGTGGTCAGCTGGGGGTGGGGAATGATGTGAGAAGCCTTTCCAATCTCCATGTCAGCAGCTCTTGAATTTGGCCTTGTAGTTAATGTAGCAGTGGTCAGCTTCATGCTGTTCTGGGTTAAAGCTAGAACATGAGACTGTATGATTTACGTAACTTAAGCTCTTTTACTATTGTTGTATTTATGTTACTTCTTCCTTGTATTTTTGTTCAGCGGAATAATTTCTTGTTAAATATTTGTTTAGAGAATTTCGAAATACTGTCATTAGTTCTTTTATTTTGAAAGAAGTAAATAGGAAAAAGCTTTTGGGAGTACTGAATTTCTGGCAAGTGCCAGCGGTACAGAGTGTACTGAACTGTAAATATTGCAGAGTTAGCACAAACTGTCTGATATAAAAAGCACGTTTTTGTTGTAAACACTGCTTGGCTAGCAGAGCTGTTGGTCTTACAGAACAGCTTTAAGCAGTGACTGCTGCTTTTGAGTAATATTAAATATTTGTCTTCTGGTGAATGTTTTCTTAGGAAAAGTTGCAGATAACAAACTGGTCCATTCTATTATGCAGTATAAGTGCACGTGAATTTGCTTGTTTTATCTAGACTGTTTCAGCTAAAGTTACATTTCTGGGAGGTTATTCTTCCCTTGAACAAATGAAAACTAAAGTTTATACAAATCTTTTGTCATTTCCAAATCAGCTGTGTCCTATGAAAGTTTATTCTTGTTTTCTTTCCGTGTGTGCTGGGACTGCAGCACGTTGCTTTCTGAATGCTGGGAGTGACAGGAGTCACAACTGTAATGGAAAATACCAACTTGAGTAAACACTCTCAAGAAGCACTATGCACTGTGAGCATGTAAGCCCTTCCAAGCTAAAACTTGTTAAAAATGTTCTATGCAATTCTACCCCTTTCAGTGCAGACTGAATTTCTGCAGCCTTTTAAGTCTGAATGCTTAGAACACAGAGCATGCAAATTATCTAGATGCTCTATCTTGTTATTGATCTGGGCTTTGTTGACTTATAACCAGGCTCAGCTGCCCTCTTTATTAAGTGGTGTGATTTCTATTTGCTGAACCTCAGGCTTTGTGGCCATTCCTTAGTTCATCTCATACTTGTATTTCCTTTTCTCCAGCAGTCTCTGTGAACTTGGGTGAAATGGAGGGGAGGGGATGACGCACCTTAATATTTGCCGTAGTCCTTACCAAGAACAGAAGGGGAAAACTGCTATTTTTTTTTGAGATAAGTTGCTTTTTGTTAATTGTAACAGCAGTTTGCATTCAAGAATGATAATTTGAGCTGTATGCAAACTTTTGTTCCTGGAACAAAATGTTGCTTGATCATCTAAGTTATTTTGGTTTATTTGGCTTTTTGTACATCGTCACAATTATGCCAGAACTTTTCTTGTAGGGCTGTAGTCAGCTGAACTTAATCTTACTGATGTTTGCTGCATGTGATGTCATAGATGTCTTCTGGGGCCTTTAGAAAGTGAAGGAATTACAGGTTTCTTATAAAGCATTTGGATACCTTTGTTGGTACAGCAGTATGTTTGAGTATGGGATTATACTCATCCCATCTTTGACTGAAGCTAGATGTATAGGACATTTCTCTCGAGAGGCCTGCCTATACCTTAAAGCATCTCAGTACCTTTAAAAATCTGCTTCTTATGCAGCAACTCATCTTTTAAGTCTAATGCAATACTGAAGGGCTTTCCTTGAAGGTCACAAAGAAGATGAATGTTGAATTGCTTTCAGAATACCTGGGATGTTCCTACCATGACACCTGAAGCTTTGATTATTGGAAGAGGTTTCTGCTATGAACCGGAGTCAAAACAGCAGTCTGTGGAGTGGTGACATGTGAATTCCCCCTCAAAGAGAAAGTTCAAGATTCAGCCCTGAGCAAACAAAGCGATGTGCTCCGTCTGTTGGGATAAGAAAGGGATGATCCTGCTGCATTTCCTGGAACCTGGACAAACCATCAACTCTGCTGCATCACAACGCTGGCTAAACTGAAGGCCTGAACTTCAGCATTAGACCAGAGAAGACAGCTGCCTTTCTCTTCATCAGGCCTCATAGCAGTTTGAAGGCCATGGAGAACATTGCCAGTCTTGGCTGGACTGTTCTACCACACTCACAGTACAAACTGGTTTCAGTGCCTTCTGACTTCCATCTGTTCTGGCTCACAAATGTTGGGATGTGCAGGCAGTGTCTTCCTTGTGTGGTGCCATCATAGCCCTGTGCAACTTTGGGTCACCTCCACTGGGGCAGGTTTTTAGGAGCATAGCATGCAGCTCTTGTTCATCACTGGTGAAACTGCGTAGCTAATGGTTGTGTCTGTGTTGGAAAAAATACTGTTTTGTAGCTGTTAGTTTGCTGTATCGAATGGTGCTGTTGTGCTCCTTGTGGCTGTTACAGTTTCTGTGGAAATAAATCAGTGTTGTTACTTGTGGAGCAATGGATGTATATATGCATGTAAGGCAGTAACCCACAGAAACTGCAGTGTCACATAAAATAATCTAGAAAGAATGACACTGATGTAGGTTTTTGGATGACTGGGAACCTAGTGGATGAAGTTATGCTATGATGTGATGGAAAACACAACGGTAGCAGAGTCCCAGGCTGTAGCAAGTGAGAATAAGCTCAAGTGTAGCAGTGGATGTAGAAACAGTGGAAAAAAGCTGCTCACCTTCAGAAGGCCTTGTGTAGACAGGGATCTCCAGCAAGATTCCCTTGCCTCCACTGCCAGCCCTTAAATGAGGTCTGGGAGAGGGTGGAGCCATGATCAATCCTTCTGGTCATTCAGTTGCATTGCATACACCTGAGCTACTTTGGGCTGGCCCTGCCTTCCCACCCGGTGCTCAACTGTTGCTTCAGGCTGTGACTTAGTATTTCTGCTATGGATTATGTATTTGCTGTCCTTTTTCCTTCAATGTGATTTAGGTCCGTTGTGTAATTCATTAAGAGGGCAGTAGTGGGGAAAGGCCCTCTTCAGTCTGCAGTGCTGGAGGAGTGTCTACTTGTACCATTGCCAAGCATGGAAGAAGGTGACAAGTACACCTCTGTGAGAATGTAGGCTCTCCTGGTGTCCAGAGCAAATGTTTTGGTAGGTAAAAGATGTGCTTGTTGGGATCTGGCTTCAGATCACAAATGAGCAACCTGTTTATCCCGTCCCTAACAACAAGAAAAATCTAATTGCTTAATGCTTAACAAATGAGTCAAAGCAAACCTTAATCCAGTCTGTTTCTTTTTAACAAATTAAGCGTGCATGTCATTATTTAAGTATCTAATGAGATTCTGGAAAATTAGATTAAGCCTACTAAGAAAACATTGTGAAATGTCACAGAGATGAAGTAAGAATTGCACTGAGATTGAGCATATATAATTAGTTTTATCAGTCTTAGGTGTCCTTAATGCTCACTGGTGGTGTATGTACTTTGTTTGCATGCTATTTTTTCCCTTGTTCTTTGAATATCAGTCTCTTGCTGTCTGTTCTGGGAATGCTGATGGAGGGCTTGCTGTACAACCAAGCAGGCTTGAGAGTAAGGAAAGAAGGAACTGGTTTCTTGCTGATAACCTTTCCAGATGTCAGGGAAAGAAAAAATTCAGAAGAAGCTTTCTTGAGTTGAATGGGCTTTGGTTGGAGATGTGAGGTTTGGAAATACAAGCTCAGTCTGAGAGGAAGATGGAAACTCCTACAAAACTTGGGCTTTTCTCCTCGTGTGTTAAGTTCTGAAAGCATCGATCTGCTCCTCTCATTGCTTTGTTTTCCTTGCATCCTCACCATGTGTTGTAGGTTCAGATGTTTTTAGAATACCTGAGCTTGATTTGTCACCGGGTAAGCATTTAGCAATGGGAGAATGTTAAGCAGGGAGTACCTGGGAGATGCTGGTTGTGTTGAATGTAATGGCTTACTTTTAAAATGAACTTTATGCAAAATTCTAGCCACTGTTATAAGAAAGAGAAAGATGTGGGATCGTAAACTAAGTCAAGTATAGAATAGTTGTAAGGGGATCTGGGCATAATGGTGGCTTTCCCCTGCCACTTCTAATGCATTTTGATGATACTTTGCAGCTTATGACGATGCTGCTGTGTGGGATTAAGTTTTAGTCATTGTATTTCTCCTTAGATGTGGTTTTAACCTCAGAGCTTGACATCAGGATAAAAATATCAATTGGGAGAGTGCAGGTGGCACAGCGAGTGCAGAGAGCTGCCGTGCGGGCTTGAGTAGCTGCTCAGTTCTTGCCCAAGAACCTGGAGTGCTGTGTGTGTGCTGAGAGCTGGGGATGAATAAGGATAGTCTTAATTGGGGTAGGGATGATTTCCCTCCACTCCCTTTAGCGTTTGGTATATAAAAAGCAGGCTGCAGAGTATCTGTTCGCCCTCACACTCTGCCACTGCAAATCACAAGAGGAAACTGTCTAAAGTGAATGACACCTTTAGTTGCTGTATTGTGTAAAACCCTTTATTTACAAGCTGTATAACCAGTTTCTTGTTTTGAAATGATGATCTTTTTATTTGTATTGCATGTTTCCCTATGGCTGATCCCTTATTTGTGGAAGTTTATTTTTGTAGGAGTTTCCCAGATTTAGGAGCTGCATCTGATGACTCATAGCAGTCTTTCCTTTGCTTTATGCCAGGTATGAGCAGCTGTGTACTTGATACTTAGCTCACTCTGCCTTTGCTTAAACACAGCATTCTTTTTGGTGTGTTCTGGCTGAAGGGGGGAAAATGTGGAATTTTTCTCCCATTTGCTTTTTGTGTTCTGCCTACAAAAGCCAGTTTAACTCAGCATCTGGAGCAGCCAGAATATTTAAATAGAACATCTGACTAAAAGGGGGACTGTAGAAGTGCTGTAAATAATCCTCCCCCCCCAACCCCTGTGCTTGCTTTCTCTGAACATCGTGGTTCTGAATAGTATTGCATAAGTAGAGAGGCAACAAAAAGCAGATGGTTACTATAGCTTCAGTGAATTGAGGGCACAGTTTTACTTGGCTGAAGGTATTTTCTAATTTCTGCCAGCTTGCCTGACATTCATGAGAGGATTTCATAAATGTGTTGGAGCACCAACTAATTTCATATTCGTTTGATCTTCCCTACCTATAAAAGCAGAAGTACCATCTCTGAGGCTTTTAAGGCACATCTTATGCTAACGGTTTTATTGCCGCTATGGTTTACTCATAACTGCCTTTCAGCCTTTTGAACAGCACAGGTCGTTTTGTTACGCTGTGGCAGTGCTGTTCTTCCATGAGCTGGGCCCATTGGACAGAAGGCAGCTGTAACTCACAGCAGGTTTGTGTGCCCGGGCTACACCAGCAGCAAAGCTCCTGGGACTGAGCTGAGGTCCTGGCGTGGGATCTGATCAGAATTAGAGCTGCAGGGGAAGCAATTAGATGATAGTTTTATGAATCTGTGGTATCTGTTTGTCTGTCTGTGGTCATATGGTGGATGATTTAGGTAGATGTTATACATGAAACATCTATGATAAAATAGACATTCCGAAATGTGAAAGGGATTCTGTTAATTTGTTGTTATATCATTAAGCAGATGTCTGCCTTGTGGGAAACGTTTTGAAGTTGATGTCACAGTGGCTTAACCTGAAAGCTCTTTGAAAACTGCATAATGCAGAATTGTCTCCTTGGAGGTGGATTCTTCTGATGTCTTCTTCTGATCTTTCTGCTCTGCTCCGTGCTCCCACAGTACCTTGTCACAGCTGCTTGCTGGTTGGATGTAGCTGAAGCAGATCCCAAAATAAACTCCCGTCACTTAGTGAGTTCATTAGGAAAATTACTCAGCAACAGGTTGGTGGGCAAATAGAAATTAAAAATCTCCCCCAAACAAAGAAAACCCACCAAAGCATACACCAAACAAACTTTGCAATACACAGGCTTTGAAGTGAAAGTAACTTTTCTTGCTTGCTATGTGAGATTGTCATTTGTTCAATGAAAAAAATGTTCTCAGAGAAGTGAAGCACCCTGAGGGGGACTGTGTGTGTGGCTGGTGTTGGATGCAGACGTGCTTTGTTTCATTTGTTATTGAGGGTAATTGGAGGGAAATGAGGGATTGGCGTGAGGCACAGAGGTAGGCAGGGTGGGGTGGCCCTGTGCTGTGTGAGCTGCTGGCTGCATGCACACCAGCTCTCACTGCAGGAGCTCCTGCTGCTGCATCTCATCTCTGTTGATCAGGAGGAAAAATTGAGTCACTGGATGGAGTTGCAGAACTGTCAGCCAGACTGACAATATTCTTTTCTAAGCTGTCATCAAATCAGTGTTGTTTTTATTTTTAGGCCTGAATTGTACAGTGTTTTTTGTTGGTTTATACGGCTTGCTGGTAAGAATGCAAATATGTTCAGATCTGAATGTGGGCTGTTGAGAGCATTTTAAGCAGCACATTGTCATTCTTGTTCACAGTGAGGGATCATGGAAGAGTTACAATACGTCACATCAGTGGCTGCTGATAGCAGGTCTGGAAGAGCTGGTGAATCCAGAAAAGATGTTGATAATGATAGCAAGTAGTAGACAAGAAAGCAGGGAATGCCTATGCCAATCCAGCCAGGTAACTGATAGGAGCCTAAAAATGTATCATCTTCCAAAGGTTTTTGAATGCTTTAGGGTTCTTGTAGATATGCTTGCAAAAATGTGCAGGATGAAATGTGCTGTAAGACTTGGCACTCCATGTGGCCCTGTAGTAGTTGGTGGGTGTTCAGGAAGGGGCCCTTTGAGTCCTGCTCAGAGAACATTTTTCAACTTTACGTAAAGCTTTCATTATAAATTCAGGTTCTTTAGTCAGAAATGATGCTTACTATGGGACCAGTGAAATGCATTTCCTCTATGGAACTACTGAGACTTAGTTTCTGGCTGCGTGCGTATATTTGGGGAGCCAGAAAACCTTAAGCTGATCTTTTTTCAGATATTTTTGGTAATTAAACAGTATGTGTTTATGTTCTGTATCAAAATAAAAACTGCATTGCAATGGAATAAAATTGGTGACTTTCTTCATAAACATATACAGGACTGTTCACTTCTAATGATGATTATATTAAGATGCACACATGGTGTACGTGTGGGCCTGTGAATCTGAAGCATGCACGCAATCTTCGTGTTCCTCTGTGTTGTGTTGTAAGGCTGATCTTTGTGAGGGGCTCGTACTAGCAGCATTTCTGTTTCCATCGTTTGCTCAGGATTTGAAATGGCAGCAGAGCTGAGGAGGAGCAAACAATACAGCTATTTTCAATTACAGATACCAGTTTTTGGTTTTGTTAAGATTGGATGAAATTCAGCTTAAGCTTTTTGTGCCAATGCTGGAATAGCAAGTCAAGGAGGAACTATGGCTTAAAGTAGTAATATGGGGAAACTGCAAGTGATTACTTGTGACTGATTGATTCTACCACGAGCTGATGGTTTTTAAGTTCACAGGAGTTGTTTTCTTTGTATCTGAACGATCAGGTTCTTTATTTTCACCCCACTGTGTGCTACAGGCTTATCAGGCTGAATTCTTAAAGCTGTTGGTTGCATGCATTAGCAGTCAGCTGCTGTCAGATGGTCCCGGTCAGAACTCCCACTTGTGAAGCCACCTCTGCTCTGAGCTCCAAACCTGCCTCTGCCTGTGGGTATCCTGGGGTTCCCCTGCTCTTCGGAGGCCTCAGCTACATGTGGTTCTGTAGGGAAGAGCAGGTCCTGCCCCAGAGCCTGCTTGTTGCTTTGTGCTAGCACTAACACCTTGCAGTTGTCCCTGGGCTAGGGGATTTTCTGATGATCTTATGATGTCAAGAGTAAGTGCTCCAGTCAAAGACAGGAGAGAAACAAGATGAGGATCAAATGAAAGTTTCTGAGCTAGGGAGAGAAAAAATCCTGGTGGTGCATTGTAGGTAAAAAGCTGCAGACTCTGTTTGTTGTCTCGAATTCTGCCCCTGCCTTCTCTTCTCCCATCCCTCATAGTTTGGTTTTAATAAAGGCCTTTTGCAGCTTTGGCTATGAGCCAGGTGGATGATTGTAGGAGAAACTAATGCTGGGATGGGAAAATCTTGACAGGAATTCCTATTTCTGGTTAAAGGGCTGGTTAGACCGAGAAGGCTTTGCGCAATCTGTTGCTAGGAAAAATGAATGATTCAACAGTGTTTCCATTTAAGAAATTTATTAAGCATTTCTGGCACCATCCCTTCATCTTCAAGGAGCAGCTGTTCAAATTGGAACGGGCAAAACTTCAGCAGCTTATCTAAACCAGGTGATATAGAAGTAACTTCAATCTGTTTAAAAAAAGTAGGTTACGTCTCTAGGCAAACAGATTGTTGCTGAATTTATCTGCAACTACGTGTTCCTGTAGAAACAGGTATCAGGAGGGTTCACCCACTGTAACTATCAAAGAAAGCTGGAACCTAGTTGAGAAGCCTGTTGATACAGCAGAATAACACAATGCTCTATTCCCAGTGAAGATTTATGATATGGCTTTAGAATAATAAGCCTCAATAATTCAGCTTTAGCAACAGATGTTTGTTTAGGAAGAATCGGGTGTTGATGGCGTTCAGAACTGGTTCTCTTATTTTGGAGATGTCTGGTTTATCCCTGGCAGCCTGCAGCAGGGTGGACGTGGGGATGACTGGTGTGGCTGTGCCATGTTCTATGAGCTGTGAAACTTGCTGACTCATGGCTTGGGTCTGTATGCTGATCTAATGTACAAAAATGCATCACGTTTGTTTACTTTGCTTAAGCAACTGGCAGTCCTGGACTCAAGTAAAGCTTCAGCAGGAGCCAGATTGAGCAGCTGAAGTGCTGCTGGGTCATCTTGCTTTGGATTTCTGCAGTCAGCTTTCTCTGTGCAAGGAGATGAAGGTAATAGGTGTTAACTAGATTCATGAAAAACAAAGGACCTCAAGTAATGTTTTTCATTCTGGGCATCAGTGTTAAGAAGTCTGAGGTCTTTTGGCATTCCAGCTCTATTCTATTTAGTTTTGTGGTGGGCAAGTCTGAACCGTGAACATCGTGATCTCTTAAAAGGTGTCATAAGTGTTTTGGTAAAAATCTGGGAGATGGAGTTCATAAACACAAGGGAGTGATTGCAGGCACTGTACTGTATGCAGAACTTTATCATAAGCGGTAACAATATAGATAAGTTCTGATAGGGGGATAACTTGCTGGAGGAAGAATTGCCTTGGCTACCTGGTTATTCCTTGCACCTGCTGCTGTTGTTTACATTTGACATTACAACAAACAGTGTCTGCACAATGATGTTGATTTCTGCTCCTGGCTCTGTAAAGGTTCATGATGGTAAAAAGAAAACAGTTTAAAAGCTGTTTTGCTTACCTATCTCAGGGAATCACAGAATGGCCTGGGTTGAAAAGGACCACGATGATCATCCAATTCCAATCCCCTGCTATGTGCAGGGTTGCCAGCCAACAGCCCAGGCTGCCCAGAGCCACATCCAGCCTGGCCTTGAATGTCTGCAGGGATGGGGCATCCACAGCCTCCTTGGGCAGCCTGTTCCAGTGCATCACCACCCTCTGGCTGAAAAACTTTCTCCTAATATCCAACCTAAATCTCCCCTGTTTGAGTTTAAACAGTCATGATTTCAGAAGAAGTTTGTAGTAGATTCAGGGATTGTGATGTGGTTGGTATTCTGTAATTTTCAGATATTTCATGGGAGAAAAAAATGGAATAATCTGGATTTCTTAGTTATTATTCATTATATGAAACCATTTCAAATAAAATTACTAAGTACTACTTGAATTTTTATGTTTTTCCAATAGGGACTAGAAAATCACTGGAATATCAGAAATACAAGCCAGAACTGTAGGGTTCTCTCCTCTTCTTTACTTTGTGGTCAAAATTCTGAAGCGTAACTTCTTGGACACATAAAACAACAATGAAGTGTTTGGTTTTGTTGCCTACGAACATTCAGAAATTCTGTTTTTAACGTGGTAATACCAACCTTTGTAGAAAACACGTGTAACGCGTGCAGCTGGAAGTACATTGAGATTTGTATTTCTGAGTAAAGTTTGCAGGAAGCACAGCTGGGCTCCAGCAAAATGTCTCTGCTTCCCTCCGTGCTCAACCTGGGGCTTTCCCTCTTTAGTGCCCCTGCATTTTCTGCTGTTTGTGTTGGATGTAACATATGCTGCCCTTTAGAATCACGACCGTAAGCCGTCCCTTTGGATTTCTGTTGCGTTTCAGCTTTCTGTTAATGTCCTCCTTCAGGTTCGTTTGATGTCTTCATCTAATTATTTTGCTGTTGCTGCAGAATGCACTTGAACAAGTAGAGCCGAACAGTTCTAGGAAATTACCAAAGCCAAATGCAGCTATGCTAATTTTAACTTTGTTTTGTTTTAACTTTTACTCTCTATAATGAAAATGTGTAGGATGCATTAGGAAACTTTTAAAGTACAGATTGAGCTGCTTAAAACTCAAAATGGCCAAAATAGCATTAGATTTTAAGAACATACTTTGCAGCTCCATCTCTAGCAAGCTTGCTGCTGAACATCTCCGTGCCTGCAGCAGTACAAGTTTTCTACAGAGATGGAGGAAAAAATGTTGAAGAAAAAACCACTGAAGTATAATAGCAGTGGATTTGTCAGGAGGCTGTAACAAGTGGAAATGGTTGGTTCTGGTGGCTAAAGGTTCTTGCAGCAGCCCAGATTTTCCAGCTGTGCTGCTGTGTGCTCTGGCATTGCATGTGCTATGGGTGAGCTGAGCTATGGGTGAGCTGTGCCCTTTGCTCCTCTTGCAGAGGAGGAGGTGTCCACAGATGGAACTTGCTTTGCACTGTGAAGCTGCTGCCCCACAGAGTGCCTGCTTTGGTTGGAGCTCATGGGCAGCTTCAGTCATCAGCCAGAAGGGCACCATGAAATATTCCCACTTCTCAAAGCAGACTGATGGATGTGTCCTCAGCCCACACCAGAAGAGAGATGAGGGCTGGTTGGTGTTTGAGATGCTGCTTTCAAGTGCTGAGTCTGGCAGGCGATTATTTACAGTTGGGAAGCTGTGAGCACTTAATACCCCCATGCATTCCCACTGGTCCTTTTTTATTTGTGTTTGTGTGCTTCAACATTGTTCAGCTTTTTTGACACTCCTGAAATTAAAAGGCATTCCTAGCACAGCCTAAATATCGACCTCTCTGATGATAAAATACTGGTAAGTAAATCGGTTTTCCAGCTGACCCACAGAGCTGGTAGGTGGGTGTGGTGGTGTGAGAGCAGCACTGCAGGGGTTGGGGCTGTGCAGTGCATTGCCAGTGGATGTCCACTAAATAACCCAGCAGTGCTTTTGGCTGTGCTCTGCTCTCCCAGAATGTGCTGGCAGTGTTCTCTGAAGCATTTGTTTGTTTTGTTCTTTTTTTTTCCCCCCATAAACTTGATCAATCCTCTTAAGCTTCTTTAGAAAAAGCCTTCCTGGTCATTTTACTGCTTGGAGTTTCCTAAAGCAAATCTGGGTTTTGTCAATCTGTTGTTCCCTACTGGCTTTCTTTTTTTTTTTTTTATGAGGTTATAGTCCTGTATGGTATTTAGTTTCGTTTCTCATGGTGAGTGAGAGAAGTGCTCTATCAGCTGTGAAAATATTGACTATACCTTGGGAATATGTTTATATGTTTTAACAAAGAAATACTGTTGCTCGAAAAAAAGAAAAAATGCAGTGGAAAATGATGAGTGTAAGTGATACGTGGCTGTGTTGTGTCCTGTCAGGGCCTTCTCGTGCCAGCATTGTAAGCCGCCTGGTTTACAGAGCTTGTAGATAGTGTTACAAAAACTGTGTTTAAAAAACATGTCGGTGCTGATAATAAGATAAATGCACTGAAATAACCGTCTAGTTTGAATTTGTTCAATGGAGGGATAACATCTAGAGCAAAGAGGCGGCTGGGGTTTGTTTCTTTCTTAAAAGCAAGAAATAAAAAGAACAAGCCTGTGGGTTTTGCTGTGCTCTCTTCTTTCCTGTGCAATACAGGCTGTGCTCCTGCATTCTCTTTTTCTGCTGAACCCTTTGGGACAGGCAGCAGCGTGGGGTGAACCACTGCTGTTCTCAAGTTTGTGTTTGCAGATAGGAGTTCTGTGCCTCGGGAGGGGCCTTGGTGTACTCCTGGAGCACAGGTTTGGCTGCCTTCTGAAGGATTTGTTTTGTCTAAATGTACAGAGGTTCTGCTAGCCAGCTGCAGTGAAGCAGCGTGGGTCCTGTACTGGGGGCAGGGGGGCAGCTAGGGGTTGGTGCTGCCTCTGCAGTGCCTTCCAGGGAGGCACTTGCATTCCTTTGGAACGGAAGCAGAAGTGCTGCCATTAATTATTGTTCACAGATTTAAGTATCTTGTAATAATCTCTGGGCTATGCAGTCACTGTATTTGTATTGAATGTGCTCAGAGTTCAGTATTTCTGTAATTTCTAAGTAATTAAAGCCTTGAATCTGCCAGGTAGTAGGAATTCCTTATCTCCATTCCATTTCCCACTTTAAAGGAGAGAAGGAAGACAACTGATTCTCTGTGTAGCATCCATTTCCCTAGATTTTTCCTTGCCGTTGCCTCTTGCTGGTCTCATGGGGCTGCTGGAGCTCACCTATTGATTGCCAGCCAGCCAACGTGCATGTGTTCAGCTTTAGCTGTCCCTGCTCACATGGCATGATGGAGCTGCGGGCTGAGAGGGCTTGGCTGTGAAATGTCAGCAGGTAGAGGTTTCTACTCATCTGTGTTGTAAATGGTAAAGTCCTAATCACAGCCATTTTGTGACAGAACACACTTGTTTCAAGTTCCAGTCAGAGGAAGACCCGGACAGGAAGGGTTTGTTTTCCCTTTTGTGCGTCTGTGTTTATTGAGTACGTATTTATTACCTGCCTTTCAGGAGGTGTTCTGAGTGAGTTCAAACTCTTACAGAATTAAGATGCAGTAAAAGTAGCAGCTTAAATACCTCCAAGGAATCTTCATTAGCTCAGACTCAGTAATGCAGACTTACTTGGGCTGAATTTGGCTCATAATTTTAAATGGAATTACTGAAGTTTAGAGTGTTCTTATCCAAGGGCAATAAAGGTGAAAGCTAGATTTGATCACAGCACCTGTTCAGGGATGTATCCTGCAGACAGTAAGCAATTGTTCGATTTAATGGGATCTGTTTAGTAGAGTGAACAGTAAGTGCAGACATATGGAAGTTATTCCCTTGACAGTCGGTGCCAGCTTTATTTGTATACATAATGAGCTGTGTGTAGCTTTGGAATTGCTTACATTGTAACCAGCGCCGTGACTTTACTTTGGCTGCTTTTTTTGTTTTCTTTGTTTTGGTTTTTATTGGTTCTTCTTTTGCTTTACATCTTTTATTCCGGCTTGGTGTGGATGAGGATGTCTGTCAAAGTTGCAGGGCATATTTTTAGATGACTGAGACCATAATGCTGGCTCTGATCCCTTGAAGCACGGTGCTTTTCTTACTGCTTAAAGCTGTTGCACGTATTTCCATGCTGGCCTAAGGCTCAACATTACACGTGATGCTCTGGTTTATGGAGCTGTGTGTGGCTTAGGAAGGTGCATTAAAACAGTGGGATTATTTATTTTTAAATTGATTACAAAAGTGCTCTCTTCATCTTAGAGGGAAGGCAGAGCCTCGTGATCTTCTTGTTTGTGAGGAGAGGTATTTCCAGACACTAACATGAGTCAAGTGGTTTTGCTGAGGGGGGAAGAATAGATTAGAGCTCTTCTCAAAATCTTCTCTGTGGAGACAGTAGGTGCTGGGGAAAGAGGTTTTTCTATTAATGGGGTAGATTAACAATCAGGAAACCCCACGATGATAGATTTCTTTGTTCAAAATAACATGAGGTCGTTATCTGTGAGGTCGTTTTTGATTTCCTGAGCTAAATGTCTGATCTGACAGTGAAAACAGAAGATCACTGCAGGTTCTTCTCCTTCCTGAAGTCACCTTTCTACTTGCATTATTTTTTTTTCCCCAGGAATTTGTTAATGCTTAAACAATTTCAAGATCTACAGTCACAGTTAGGGTTGTTACCATCTAATAATCAGAGCTCCTGGCTGTTTTCTGCTCACAAAAGCCTTTCAGACTCTGCAGCATCTTCGTACCAGACATCCTGGTCTGTACTAGTTCTTTTGTAAGTTTGCCCTTTTTTCTGAAATCCATTGCAACTGAAATCCTACTTATTTGTAATGGACCTTTATGTCTATCAAGATCGGTGATATTGCTGATGCTGAGCTTCATATTAACTTGTGTTTGGGTTGGCTTGGGCAGTGATGTGCATTTCACAGAATCACAGAATCACAGAATCACAGAATTATAGGGGTTGGAACGGACCTCTAGAGATCATCGAGTCCAACCCCCCTGCCAAAGCAGGCTCCCTACACCACGTCGCACAGGTAGGCGTCCAGGCGTGTCTTGAATATCTCCAGAGAAGGAGACTCCACCACCCCCCTGGGCAGCCTGTTCCAGTGCTCCGTCACCCTCACCGTAAAGAAGTTCTTGCGCACATTCGTGCGGAACTTTCTATGCTGGAGTTTCAGCCCGTTGCCCCTAGTCCTGTCCCCACGCACTACTGAAAAGAGACCAGCCTCGCCACTATAGCTCCCACACCCCAGGTATTTATAAACCTGGATCAAGTCCCCTCTCAGCCTTCTTTTCTCAAGGCTAAACAGACCCAGTTCCCTAAGTCTCTCCTCGTAGGGGAGATGGTCCAGGCCCTTCACCATCTTTGTGGCCCTCCGCTGGACTCTTTCCAAGAGATCCCTGTCTTTTTTTTCGCCTCAGTGCTAGGAGGACTTGGCATTCAAGCCCTTTGAAGTCAAGGGAATCTAGGCAGACATACTCTTGTAAAGCAGTTGCTTGGGTTGAAGGCTGTCAAAGTTCCTGTGTCCAGCCTGGTCTCAGAGTAATGCAAGATCTCAGCTAACATCAGTGTCAGGGAGGAGTGAATCCTATCATTTAGGAAAGTCCTCCAGGAAATGCATGGTTTTTCCTCTGAAAATGCAGTAAGTAGCTCAGTAAATGCCCTCTTTGTCTTCTGTACTGTAGGGGATTCAGAGTTGAAACTAATTATTTTATGCATCAATTACACTATTTCAATTTTTTGCCATCCTTTGGAATATGAGAGGTCAATATGAACTTGTGTGAATTTAGGATTCATGAGAAGTGTTTGCAGAGGCGTCTTTTGTCTTACATGTGTGTATATAGTCCAGATCTGCTAATTGAGTAATGCTTGTGGAAAAAGTGGGATGGGTTACCTTTGGTAAATACAGTGATATAACTTACTAGGAATTTATGTGCTTCTTGGTATTAAAATAGAAAAGACCAGTTTGAACAGGCATGCACTTGATTCCAACAGTTAGATCATCTTTTAGCATTAGCAGGTCCTGGTCGTGTGTAGGTGGACTCTTTAAAATGTAAATCAGCGAGCTGTTAAAAGCAGAATGTGTGTAAGGGCTGCTGGGTGTGCTTGCAGTCAAACAATGCAGGCAGAGAACTGGGAAGCAGAAGAAACAAAAATTCCTTTTTTTGTGGATAGCTTTTGATACTCAACTAAAAACGTAGTAACTACTTGCTTCTCAAATTCTCCCTCCCTTGGCTTTTAATATTGTACACCTGTACCGTCATAGCTGTAATACAGCTTAGTTGAAAGATGGGATCTGTGTGTAAACCCACTTTGTTTTTACTCTGGAGCTAAAAATAAACATACAAACCAAAACTTAAGAGGGAACCAGTTTAGTATTCTGATTATCTTTATGAAAACCCAGGTATTGTGCTTCTTGGTCCTGCACTTAGGAAAGCCAAGTGCAGCCAGATGGGGTTCGTCTTCTACAATAAAGCCATTTTATGGCCTAACTTGCTCCTACCCTCACAAGCTCAAAATGTGGGGCTTCTAAGGTAAAGCATTAGGTAGTTTATGAGACAGACTTTCATTATTAGTGTTGCTATATGGCAGGTGGTGCTTCTTAAACTGAATTTTTGGTTTCGTGTGAGTTGTGCTTTGTGCTTTAGGAGAGGGAAATAAGATGAAATGATAAATAAAAGCTATTGCTTTAGTAGTTGTAGAAATAACATCATCAATTGGACAAGAAAAATAAGACGCTGCCCTGGTGAGCTGTAATTCTAAGCTTGACGTTCAGGTACTCATGAAATCCTGTGCATTGTACTGAGCAGTAAACTGAAATGTTTGCTATAGTGCTGTTCCAAGGGGACTTCAGTGCTCTGAACGTGGTGTGTGTCTGTGTCACGCTAAATATAACAACGGTGAAATGATTGAGGAATAGGATAAAAGCGGAGTGTTAACAGTGTCCAGGTTCAAGGAGTCGCCTGCGATTTGCAGTGTAACACAAATAGTGTCATCGTTCTCTGAATCATTTGAAACATTAACCTGAAAATGTCTTTGAGCCTGTAATAACATAATAATATTAATGTACAATGTAATTGTTTAATTTTTTGTATTTAAATTCTGTGTAGCAGGTGTTGCTTAGGGTGCCAGATTAATTGCTCCTTAATAATAATCTTCTCAAGCTGTAACGTTCTGATGAATAGCCTTTGGTGTTGGTAGGTGCATCACCCAAGCTGATGCTGGATTGTACCCACTTGGATTGTGGATCTAGCAGCAGCCCCTGCTTGGGGGGGGCAGGGGGAGGATGGAGGTGCTGCTCAGTCACCCTGTGTGAGCCACGTGCACAGCTGCATCTCCCAGGAGTGCTTCCTTGGAGGTTTTCACTATTTTGCTTCAGCTTTGTGGTTTGAGAACTGCTCTTTTCCTCCCCCAACAAGATAATTAAGATGTGAGAAAGCGCGCTTGAATTTTGTTTCAAAAAATAGGGAAGTGGTCTGTTAACTAATGTGGAAGTACTGAATGTGTTTTACCTTCCCAGGAAAAACTAAGTAGTATTTGAAACTCTGCATTTCCTACCAGTGCTGGTCTGTATGCGATTCCTCTCCATGATGTAGGAGGTGGAAGATAAAGCAAATAGTTTTTGAGTTGTACAGTATACACTCATTGTCCTGGCTGGTCTTGTCTGGCCGTGTGTGCTTCTGAGCACAACCCCTTTCCCTCTCTTTCTCCCACAGTGGATCTAATGAAACTTGGGAAGCGATGGGCTTTCCCGTGTTGATTTGAGATATCCTCTGTCAGTTCTGTCACTCCGTTGACTTGTACAGATTTTGAGCTTAACTGAGGAATTTCTAATACTGACATTAATTTGCCTCAACTGTAAACTTGAAAGTGATTTCTGAATGATTTCTATGATTTAGTTGTCATTCTACTTTTTAATAAATGTAGCCTTTCAGTAGGAGTGAAGGTGATCCCACCTGTCAGCCTGCAGTGGCAGCCTCCTCTGGCCTTGCCTTTCTTTGCCTTCCTTCTGCTGCGTCCTCACACAGGATGACAAAGGAGATGCTCAGAGTGCCATAAAAACAATATGAAACCCTTCAGGCATTCTTTTAAGTCATTCATGATTTGTGGGGTTGGAAACAAAGGTCTTATCATTCCCCAGAAGTGAAGGAAAGCAAAATGAGCTGAAGTGCCAAAAAATAAACAGTAGCATATTTCTGGTTTTAAATCAAGTTACAGATCAAGAAAACATTCCGTACTGATCTGAAATGGACTTTCAGCCGTTCTCAGATTCCTAATTTATTATGCTGTTGTTATTATGCTCTGATTATTCCTTATCATGTATGTAGATTCCTGATGAAGCTTTTTACCCTGTTTTTTTTTTTGTGTGGTGTTTTTGTTTTCTTTGCTTCCAAAACTTGAATTACTGTTTACAAGAAAGTGAGTGAGACTTTTTCCAACTGTTGTTGGTCTGGTTGCAGTCTGGCTTGTTGTGTGATTGCTGCATGCCAGCATTTCCAGGCCTCTTTGTGCTTTGTTTTCTTCAGGCGGTGCTTAAGAAAAGTAAAAACATTATAGTTTGAAGAGTTTCAGCAGGGGATTCTTCCCTGTGCAGAGCAGGCCTCCCCTCTGCCGTGTGCCCCACTGCTCCCTGCATGCTTCCCTGGGGCTCTGCTCACAGGGCTGCGGGTTCATGGCAGGAAGTGGAGGCTGGGCTGGTTCAGCCCACAGCAGGATTCACCCATTTGCAGGCCTGAAACTGTCTAGGAGGCAGGGCAGTGATAGTGCTGGGAAAGGGCACGGACCTTGCCTTCCTGTTTCCATTTGATAGCAGTTGTGTATCTACCTTAGGCAGTGGGCAGCTGGGCTGCTGCTGGTGGCTGGTTGCAGAAGTAGGGCTTTCCAGTGAACATCTCACATCGCTTGGAGAATATTTAGATTGCTTTGAACATCTGTGTTACTGTCAGTGTTAAACAACAGCTTCATACCTGATTGTCTTAATGGATCTCGCAGGGTTTTTCGCTTCCAAGTTAGGCTTTCCTTTCTTCTGCAGAAGCATATGTTTTTAATATGAAGAATAAAGTTGAGTACTTCTTTAGGGCTATACTCTATTACAAATATCTTAAGATATTTTCTCTTGTTCTTTAGAAAGCTATTTCACTCTGTAACTTCCTCTACCATTTCTATATAATCAGGGCCCGAAAGCTTATTTGACAGCCTGTCACTTTCTATTAGAGCTATTTTTATTGGTTATTCGTGGAAGAATTAACCAAAGATTATTTACTGGATTTTTTTAATTTTTTTTTCCCCTATAACTACAGCAACTTAAAACATCAGAGAAAATCAGTTATTTTCCCTTCAGAGTTTGAGACAATTGCTGCATTAGGGACTTCCAGCACAGTCACACATGGAGCATGGACACCTCCAGGAACCCTCAGCAGACTGGTGCAGGCTAAGTAGCCCACAGCAGCACTGGGCACCAGGAGCATTAAGTATGTGGGGGAGCAGGGGCTGGAGTCAGCACCCCCAGCCCCACAGGGCAGTGTGCAGCCCGGTCAGGTCCTTGCTGCTTTCAAGAGGCTGTTTGCTAGTTTTTTTTTGTCAAAGAAAAGCCTCGCTCCCAGCTTCCCTTTTCTTCATCCAAAGCTCTTTGGGCCCCACGAGTTATTGAGATCTGTTAGCAGCCAGTTGCTCTTTCTTTTGGAAATTGGCTGTCAGAAGTAGCAAGAGAGCTCTTACGAGTTTCTTTGCTTTTGATTAAGTGGAACAGTTGGATTGGTAACAGATTCCAGATTTTATATGACAGACAGTCATTTCTTCACAACCTCTGTGATTCAAATGAATTCCCAGAATTTTGTTTGTGTGTCTGCATGCACATGAGATTTTGTCCTAATACAGACACACATTGTGATGTAGATTATATTATGTTAGCATGTTCTCTGCATTTCTTTGAGCACAAAATGTTTATGGAGGAGGATCTCATATGGATTTTATATTGATGGCTTCCTTACTAAGTAGAATCTGCACTGATATAATAAGCACTGTGCTGCTTGTGATGTGACATGATTTCTAGCTGCTACTTCTTAATGAAGGCATAGTGAAAACTCCGTAAAATTCTAAGTGCTGGTTTTGTTTTTCACCACTAATAGCATCATCATAGCATTGCTGGACTTGGGTGGACCCCCTAAAGGTTGTCTGATTGGTTGCCTTGTCCTGCCCAGCCATCTTCTCCCTCTGCTGGGGACAGATGGATGCACTTCAGTTCAGTTCAGTTTTCTATTGAGACCATTTTCAATTGCACTGTGCTGTGGTACATTTGGCTGTGTGAAGGTGGTGTGTATTTACGTGGAAAGCTGCTTTTGATTAATATTTTGGAGCATTCCTTTCCCTCTTGAAATAGGTTTCCAGTTCTGAGGGTAAGATTACTGAGCTGTCTGTGTGTATTTCTGTGCATACAGGGTATATTGTTTCACTGTGTTTTATAGTCCATCTCCATCCTTCGCAGTTAGGAGACAAAACAACTCTTAGCAAACTTGTGTATGTGTTGATCCATGGGTTTTACAAGGGCTGAGGTGGCTTCCTGCAGCTTGTTTGGCCTTACTGTTTGGGTTGGTTGGTTTAGTTATGTTTTACAGATTTACAGTGATCCTTGAGCTCACCTGGCTATCTACTGCTGAATCAGGTCACGCTATCTCAAAGGAGTACCCCAAAATTTCCTATGGAACAGAAGAAATGTGGAATAATGCACCAGTGTTCTCTGCTTTTTATTAGTTGTAAAGTAGTTTGATTGGTTTCCTAAAGGTGAATTATGAGCAAGGGCAGCAAACAAGTTGCCACAAATAGGGAAATTTCAATGAGGTATCAGAGCTGTGTATTTTCCAACAGGGGTGGTCAGACACCAGCACAGGTTGTCCACAGGGTGAGCACATTTCTGTTGCTGGAGATGCTCTGTGCCCACCTGAAGCAGATCAGCCTGACCTCAGGTGTGGCTCTTGTGTGATTGGAGATACAGGTGGTTTCCTGAGCAATGCAGCCCAAACTATTCTGTGACTCCTTTGCTTAAGGGTACTATTTGAAGCTCATGTCTTTCTTGAGGACTTGTGTCCCAGTATGGATGTAGATACAGCTCTTGTTTATGTGAAGAAGGTTCCTGTTTTCCTTTTTATACAGAGTTCATCTAGAGAGATTAGCCATAATAAATGAATGAGTATTAGGAATCTAATTTTTCGAGTTAGTGCTTCCTGCCATGCAGCTTTTGCTCTGTGGAAAATTCAGTTCTGTTTTTTCCCCATCTTGATTTGTTTTGGGAGGTAGAAGTGTGTGTGTGTGTATATATGTGTGTGTGTGTATATATATAGATATATATATATAACATATATATATCTATCTATATATATCAAATATATATTCGATTGTATTTCAGTCTTAAAGAAATAGAAATTCTCTGAATGAAACATCTGTTTTGTTATTTAGATTAGTGTGAGCCTTCTGCCACTGTTGGTGATGCATTACGCTATGACCCTCTTCTCCTACCCTAAAGAATATTAAGTTACCATTCCATATACCTCCTTGAAAGAGTGTTTTCCAATCCTTTATTCTTCTTTTTCTTTTTTATGGGTCAAAATTACGTTCTATTTCAATCGAGCATTTCTTGCTATATAGCAGTCAAGGCTCGAGATGTTGCAAGTTGAACGAAAGGTATTTTATGCCAAGTTGTACAAATGACATCTGAATGAAGACTCCAGAGCACTGACAATCTTCCTTACAGAATCACTCAAGCATTGAACTACTATTCCATGGATTTTATCTGGTTGTTTGCCTCACAGGTGCACATCTTCTTTGTTGGAGCTCAGTGTCATTTTCTTTTATTCTATAAGAATGCCTGCTGTAGTGGGTTTCAGCTCCCAGCTACCTTCCTCTTCATTGTGATAAGACTTACTAGGCAAGCCTTTGTGTAAAGGAGGTGTATACTTGAAGGGGTCTTGTCCTTATGGGAAAGCAGGTGGGCTCTGGTTTCTGTGGGGTGTTCCTGTGTGAGATGCAGGGTGGCTGACATGCTGAGCAATCAGTTTTCCACCTAGAAATTCTGATTTAGAAAATGAGAGGAAGTTGGTAAGAGGGAGTGAATACTGTGTGAGATACAATCAAGCTATTTTTTAGCGTGTTATCTACTTCCTCTCTTAGAAAACATTTCCTCCAAACTATCATCATATAAAGGTCCATCGTGCAATTTTGTGTTCAGAAACCAAAGCCAGTTGCATGGGGAAGTGGCTAATTAGACACAAATGGGATTTAACCTGCCTTATCTCAGATGGCCAGTTCATCCTGTCATATTTATGTTCAGATGTTGAAGCACAAGAGTAGCATGTGTTAATGCACAAAGTCAAACCCTGTCTTTGTTGTGCTGAATGACAACATTTTTGCTAATTTGTGCGAGCCAGAATTGGTTGCCTGTTACCAGACAGCCTTTGGAGTATATGAGGAGAAATCGTGTGCTCGTTACTGTAAGATCCCTTGATATGAAGGTTTGCACTGAAAGCTAATGAAATGATGATGCAAACTATCTGCCAATGTACATAATTATCTCAGAATGCTGCTTGTCTTGTAATGTGAAAAGCCTCTAATGCATCTTCAGCCTTTTTCCCTTGCCTTGTAGTCCTTTGTTCCAACAATAGTTTTCTACATCCTTCTCTACAGAGCATGAAGTCGGTGCATGGCAGCACCTGCATTTCAGAAGGGGGTGAGGGAGATGTTGCCTCTCAGATACTGCAGGGTGGCTGCTGTGGAGCTGGAGTGAGTTTGGTTTCAAATAGTGAGCAGTCCCAAGCATCTTGAGCTCTGTACCAGTGTTGTGGGTTGACTGAAGTAGAATTGAAAAGATTCTCTGATCTGAGAGGCTCACTGAGGCTTGGAGGACACAGGTGATGTCCCAGTGCGTGCTCTGAGGTTCCTGAAGTCCCTGTAGCCTCAGCCATGGGTGTGTGTTTGTAGCTTGCTCAAAGGCATGGGCTGAAGGAGGGAGCAGGGAGCAGGCAGCCTGCAGGCAGTGACAGCATCTTGCGGTTGCTTGAGTGGAAAACAGCAGCTCGAGATGGCTCTTAGATTTTTAAGTCATGTGGTGAAGCATGTAATATTCCAAATCACTTGTTTTACATGAAAGTAGTTTTGAACAGTAAGTTTAAAAAACCAAAATGCTTCAAACATGAGTGGCTGCTAAATGTCTTCTTTTGAGCTTGATGAAATGTTGGAAATAAGAGTGGGGTTAGGTCAATGTAATAGCAACCGCTGGGTCTAAGAGAAGATGAAATTTAGTCCATTTTTATGTGTAAACTGTATCTATAGCTACTGAAAACACAAACATTTTGGAAAGACTGAACAAAAGCTACACCAGGCGAGGTGAAAGGTTTCTTGTGAAGTAATGTGGTAATTGCAAAAACAAGAGCACTGATTAGTGAGCTCTGTGCTTATTTTAGAGAGACAGGAAAAAATAATGGAGAAGCTGGGTCAGGAGAATTGGAGCCATGAAGAGGGTACATTTTTGGAGTGGAGCTATAAGGAAACCTCAGACAGTTTGGGTTCATTTGTTAAGTAGAAGGAATCTTGGAGCTGTGACCAGAAGTGCTATTTCTTGTCTCTTGATTTCAACTCTGTTCAGGGAATGGGGAAGAATCTGAAGATGCTGCCATCCTCTCTTTCAGTAATTAAACCTTCCTGAAGGTGGTGTGCATAGGATTGATTTAATTAGGCAGAAAAGCTTTCAAAGTGCAAAATGTGCAGACAGAACTGGATTCAAGTCTGGATCCGTGTCCATGGATAGATAAAAATATCTTAAAGCTTTTAAGATCTGTGATTGTGTACATCCTGTTGTGCCTTGGAGGACCCTAGACTGGTATATTGGATAAAGCACAAGGTTAAAACCAGAGAGCTTTTGGGCTTTGTTGGCAGGCGACAGATCATACTGGAAGCTGGCATGTTCCTCAATTATGTCACTACTTGCAAGTAGAAATTAAAAATAAGTACTTATATGCTCCCTCCCTTACAGGAAGGTTAAGGTTCACATTTTTCCTGTCCTTCTAATGCCATTCAAAGGATGATGTGATTGAAAATATTGCAATTACTAATGTGTGTACTGCAGGGAAAGGATGGCAAGAAGATGGTAATGCTTTTTATAGGCATGTGTAGGTATAGTGCATTTGGCTTCAAATTAGATTGCTTAATAGCTGGGTACAGGTGACATGATTATTAATAAAGTTTTACTTTGTTGCTGTGACCATCTCCAAGACCTTCAAAACAATTACAAGCTGTTTAGAGAGGGAGGGAAGTCTCCTTTCATTTACATTTATCAAGGTGTAGTGTCCTGCAAATGTCACTTTAGGTGATGCTGTGGGTAGTGCTTAAGGTGGTTTCCATTCCCTAAGTACAGAACATGGGAAGCACACACACTTCTTGCAGTAGGATTTAGGTGATTTCGTTCTTCCTTGGTTTCAGCTTTTCTCACCTGTTCTGTTTCTTAGAATCAGTTTCTCACAAGAGCTGTAATGTAACATTAAAATACTGGGAAACAGTCAATGTGGAGCAGCAGGCCTGATTTTCAGTACCTTTGGTAGGGGTAAGCTGGATGTGGAAGCTGGGATAATAATGCTGCTCAGTCACATGCTTCAAGGAATTCTGAACATACACAGCAGGTCTTGTGGTGATTGGCTTTGTCCTTTCTGGAGGTCAGCTTTAGGTGAGCTATCTCAGCAGTGTTGCTTTTAGGGACTGAGATGCTTGTTGCACTTGGTTTTATGAACCTTGGGTACTATCCAAGTGTCTCTTCCTTGGATTACAGAAGAGGCTGTAAAAATCGGGTGTTAAGAGCAAGTCGGCAGCACCAAAGTAATATGATAACAAAACTTTGAAGTAATACCCTGTAACTTTAGGCTAATTTGAAGTGCACATGCCTACACAAATGCTGGGTTTGAATAGTCAGTAGAGATGGGGGAAGATTAGGTTTGAGGTATTTTCTTATTCTAATTTAACATCATCTGAAGCTTTCTTGAAGCTGAATAGCAATAGGAGCCAGGTGTACAGTTGGCTGCAAGAACTGAACAGCCTTTTGCTCTGAGTGTCCATCTAATTGTTTCATGTCTGTTTGCTTAGCAGTCACCAAAATTAATTTCATAAATAAATTTATTTTCAGATCGGAGTTGAGATTATCCAGAATATGTGAATTGCTTCCGAGTTCATTGGTGTTCTTTTTTCACTGTTGCAAATTTAGATTAGGTGACATCTTAAGTAGTGTGTCAGGTCTTAATAATAATGTAGTTATTTCAGCTCTTAAGCTCTTTGGATTTGGGAATGGTTCTGGATGATCTTGTAGTAGCAAATGCTGGTTAGCCCTCCGAATGGAAGGCTGTTACAGAAACAGAATAAGTCAGTAGATGTGATGCTTTGTTTTCCAGCAAGTGAGACACTTGGTAAGGCTAAAACACAAATGAGGTAAATTAAAATAATAATAAATCTTTCTCTTTATTAGATTAAGTATTTTGTAACAACTGTTAAAGCAAAACAAGCTCTCAGTTGACACCGTATTGAGTTACAGCTGTAGATTACATAGCTTGTCATGTTTGCATGCGCGTTGGAAGTGCTATGCTGCACTCCTTTTTCTTTCAGTGATTAGTATTCTGTTAGGGCTCAGAAGCCAACCAGCATGGTTACAGAGGTGAAACCATGAAGTAGGATGTTATGTTTTCTAAAAGGAGCACTAATAGTGGTTGGGTGGGGTATGGTAAGAGCACAAGGGCAAAGGGGCTGTCTCATAAAGAATGTGTTCCCCAAGTCATGGGAGAGGGTCAGGGCATTAAGCGTTCATTTAGAAGCTTCTTGTTTCTGTTTCATCACTGAAACCTCAGAAAGATTAATTAATGGATAACAAACAGCTTGGCTTTGGTATCTATCAGAAATAAATAGTGTATGTTATAGCTCATAAGGAATTATTATTACATTAGCAGCATGAAAATGTCAAATAATATGAAACCTCCATTTCTCCAGCGTAAACTGAGTAATGGAGCAAAGGACTGTTCTGAAGTTGCAGTGCTGCTTTGCCAGTCCAGACAGCGTAGCTGCTGGTTGTTGCTGTCCTGGCAGTCTCTGTTTGTGGTGCCCTGCTGCTGGGGAGCAAACATGGGCACTGCTGAGTGCCAGCCTCCTCCAGCCTGTGGGATGGGGACATCCTTTCAAAGATCTACAAAACACTGTAACATAAAATGGCTTCTTCAGGTCTCTGGGGATGCTTGGAGGAACAGTTATTTATTCCTTATGGCCTTTGGCCACCCAAACAGAAATGCAGCGCAGCAGTAGAATCACAGAATAGTTTGGGTTGGAAGGAGCCTTTAAGATCACCTACTCTCAATGGACAACTCCCTCTAGCACAGGTTGCTCACAGCCCCATCCAGCCTGGGTTTGAGTGCTTCCAGCCTTGCTGGGCAACCTGTTCCAGTGTTTCTCACCACCCTCACAGTAAAGAATTTCTTTCAAATACCTTGTCAAAATCTACCCTCTTCTAGCTTAAAGCTCCTGTTCCTATGTGCTCTTATGGATATTAGTTAGTTGGTTTTAAGTCTTGGGCAACAGTGGAGCAGGATGCTGTGTTTGTAATTATCATGTGTTACATATGTAGCTACTTGAGACTTTAGGGCCCTGCTGTTTCTGTTGTGTGAACCTTTGTGTACCACCGTGAGCATTTCTGAGATTGTTTTAACCATAATTGATTATACAATGTGTTGTTTCCATCAAATGATTTCCCTAAAGTCTATGTTTCCTCAGGTGGTCCTGGAAGTGCTTGGCTCCCACAGGACAGGAGCTTGGCTCCTGCAGGATGTGCTTCCAGCTCTCTGTGGGATCTCGCCTCCTGCCAGGAGACGGTTCATCTCCTGTTGTCCCGGTGTGCTTTTCTGCCCCATCTGTCCCCATCAGCAGCTGCCAGTCACAAGGTGTGCATGTGCTCCTGGACTCTGACAGAAGCTGGGAGAGAACAGGAGTAGCAGAATGGAGGAGAAATAGAGGGAGGAAAGTGGTGTGGAATGGGGTCATGCAGCTTGAGGCAAAGCATGAATGTAGGATGGTGTGGGGAACACGTGTGGGCCTGTGCTGTGGTGTGGCACGTGGCTGCAGCCCTGAGGGCCTGCACTGCTGCTGCCTCTGAACTGAGGGGAGTGGAGCATCGTTCGTGCAGCACTCACACAGAACCTTGTCACTGTGTGTGCCTGGTGCTGAGCCATAGGTGCATCTCTGTACCTATAGGGCTGCTGGATCAAAGGTTTGTGTGCTGTCTGAGGAATGCTGTCTCAAACCCGAACTGTAAGAAACACGTTATGTAAAATTCTGGACAGTCCTGAAGCTATCTGCATTAAGGGTTCGTCTGAGCTCAGTGTGATGGCTGGCCCCTGGTGCCTACTGCATGGGGCTGAGCTGCAGGCACACCTCTGGGCTGCCCCAGTGGCTGCTGGCAGCTGCCTGAACACACCTGGGGTCTAGCCTGGAAGTATTCTTGGAAACTGTCTTCATAGAAGTATCTGCACTGATGTAGTTAAATCAGATTAGAGTCGCAGCTGCTTTCTCCTGCAGACAGCGCCAGGAAGGAAGGGATGCTTAGGTGGAAAGGGAGGAAAATGGCAGAAGCCTGGGGAATTTATCTGAGCGATTTGTTTTATTTTACGTCTGTAAGAAACCAGGCTCTCAATTTTTCTTTTTTCTTGTGCTTGCTGTTGTGGTTTACTTCCTCTGCCTTTTCTCTGAGCTTTATATATAAACATGATGAACACCTTGTGTTTGTGGTCTAGGAATAATAATGCGTGTGGTTAAAAATTAACTAAGGGACAAGAGCTTATAAAACAAATACCTTCCAAAGCCCAAACTGCAGCGTTGAGTGCAGTTATAGATAAAAATTTTGTAACAGCTTGTTTTCTTTCAGTTATTGCTTCTGTGGCATGTGACTTGTGTGCTTTTGTGTGGAAGCTGAGATTATGCCATTGGAGGAAGGACCTGCTTCTTAGTGATTTTAATATAAAATACTAGAACATCACGGTGGTAAAAACTAGTTGATTTATTTTTTGATAACCATTTAAATCAGCACTGCATCAGAATGGTGCATCTACAAGTAGGTAATAACATCTCTGATTAATGATTAGGACTTTCAATAGAGACCTCACCACCACCTCAAACAATGAGGCGTAGATACAGCGATATGTGTACACCCATTACTAAATTGCTGTTATGCAGTGGGGGAGGTGATACAAGCATGTTTATGCTCTTGCCTGCAGTAGATTAAGCACTGCCTGTCTGTTCAGGCATTGATACCATCTTAAGTATTGCCTTGTCTTTATACACAGAATGGCAGTAATGTTTTTCTCCCCTTTGTTCCGGTGTTGCTGTGGTGGGTTTCACCAGCATTCTGCTACCACCCCGCTGGTTTATTAACAGAGTGCAGTGGGATCACACAAGTGTACATTTTTTTTCTGTTCTGTTTTTCAAGCAGCATGTCTTGGGGAGCTTTAGTCAGAACTTCAGCAGTCCTGCATGCACATTACGTCAAAGCTAATTGCAGCGTGCACTTGCAGAGCAAGGTATGTAATTCCTCCTGCTCTTGCAGGATGGCATTCAGAGCAGCCGTTATCTCATAGTGTGTGCACACCTGCATTTGTAGATGACTTCAGCTCACTAGGGGTTTTCTATTGATCTGGTTCTGTGAGCTGTGTGTAGCTGCTGCTTCTCACTGCTCCTCCAAGAGTGCAAGCAGGAATTGCCAGCACTGGACCCTGTGGCCATACAGCTGAACGTCGGCTTTCCCTTTGGTCTGATGTTGCAGCTAGAATGTACTTAGGCCCAGGGTGTGCCTCAGTTCCTGTGAGGAATCTCATACAGTAAGCATCAATCATTTTTGCCTGCTGACTTTAACTTTTCTCCAAATATGGAAGTAATTGGTGATGTTCTGTGCCAAAATGTTATGGATCAGAATTCAGAGAAATGTTCATTTCATTAAATGAGGACTCTCTGAATTTGCTAAGTGGACAAATGATAGCTATGGATGTTTACCTGGTTTGGAGTTGGCTGTAATGAATTGCAGAGATGTGAAGCTCTCGATAGCTGTCCAGCCTAGCAGCTCACTTGGATGGGTGCTGTGTGATGTTGCTGATGGAACAGTGCAGAAGAGTGCAGAGCAGGGGTTCATAGTTCTTCAGGCTCTGTCACTTGTTTCAGTTAGATTTGAATCTGTTATTTAAAGCCCCAGACTCCATTATGTTTAAAGTTGTTCCATCACATCTTTAATTCCTGGTCTCTTAGTCATGCTGTGTGCCAGTCTTGCATCTGAAACACTGGTTTGTTTTTAAGGTGAATGAAATGGTGCTGCGTGGTCTTTGTAGGCAGCGGTGCTGACTTTGGAAGCTTGAGTGTTTATAAAATTGTGAGCTCAACAAACAAGAGGGAAACAAATGAAATAAAGGATTTCTCATTTTTATTTACTTACAGGGCCCTGCCCAATGCTTCCTACGATTTTAAAAGATCTGCCAGGGGAATAAGTCTGGAACCACAAGCTTTTTCTGAGTTGTGTTTATTTGCTTGAACAAATACTCAGAGCAGAAAATATTCCATTGCTTTGTGGAAAAACAGAACAAAAATGCTCAGTAAAAACAAAACCGCCACCCTGCCCCCAAACAAAACAAAGCATCCAAAACAAATGCAGAAAAACTCACTCTCCTAAGTGCAAGACAAAGGCAAGCAAAAATATTTTCATTTCCATTCGAAACATTAGTTTCTATTTCCTTGCAACTCTGGCTTAAGGATGTGGATAAAACAGGATATTTAGTGCGACTTGAGGGAATGGCAGAATAAAACTACAATGTATTGCTTGAAACCTTATTTTCTGATCACGAATGCTACGGTATTTAAGAAATACTCTTATAATAACCTACTCTGCATCTCTTCAGCTCTGGTTCTTGTGTTGCATAGTAAATGGCAGCAAAGCAAGAAAGTGGTTTTGAATTCTAAAAAGCTAACAAAAGGTCTTTTGTTTTTTTGAGAATCAAACCATTCCAGATAATTTTTAACCTAGATATTTCATACTTGATTTGGTTTGATAGAAGCAGTTCTGGGAATGCTAACTAGAAAATACATCATCCCTCTGGGCAGATGCCATTAAATAAACATGTGTTCACTACTACATAAGAATATTATTTTTTCTAATGTGGCATATGCATGACAAGCACAGAAGGCTTAACTGTCAAACTTGAAAAAATATCTGTATTGCTAATTCTGTGCTTGCTCTCAAACTAGCTTTTGCATATGCTGTAAGTGTTGTTTTTCTGCATAAAATTCTTTACTTTAGCTTTTAAATATCCATTATGATACTGGGACTATCTATAATTAGCCACCAAGTAAGATAACAGCGCTGAACTCCCTTTGGGGAAATTATTGAAAGTAGCGTATATGCTGATCTAAATTGCACGGTGTTGGAACACCTGACACTTGTCAGCATCATTCCTGAGTATTTTGATTGTTGTGGAATAATTCCAGAGAAGTTTCTCCTCTTTAGCCATTTTGAATAGGATGAATACAGCGGAGGAAGGAAATCTCCACCTGCTTCTCTAAAAATGAGCTCAGTTGAACTGCATTTAGGTACATGTAACTCCTCTTGGTTTTAACACATCCTAAAGAGGATGCTTTCTTGTTGTTGACACAAAATCCGTTTCACTGGACGTTGTGTTTCCTAAGTCTAAAAAGAAACCCAACTTTTAAAATGAAATGTATTCAGGTTTCTTGGCTTTTATGCATCTTCTGAATGACCTGGATGAACAAGATGGAAGAGATGCGAGGTTTGCTGAATATAAAGATGTTTAACTCTAAACTGAAGAGTTTTAATTATCCTCTATTAGTATTACCAACAACCTGCCAGAGTGAGAACAGGGCAGAAATCCTCTGTGGTTAAATAATCAGATTCTCATTTCAGCTGTTGAAAATGGGCTGCTTCTAAATCAGAGTTACTCGATTATGATGTTGTGTTGTGTATGCTGATGAATGTATGCAGCACTACTCTACTGGGATGTTATAATGTTAATTTTTCAAAAGTGCTGCAATTTACATTGAAATTAATGAGAAGAAGGAAAACATTTCTTTCAGCTACGTGGATTCAGGCAATTATAGATGGTGTTTTTCTTCTGTTAGATGTTGTTCTGTTCTGGGGTTTTCCTTGCACCAGTTTTTTGGAGTCAGAGGTTTTTTCCTTGTCCTCTCCCTTCTCACTTGCTGCCCAATTCATTTCTCTGGAGGAGTTTGCTGCCTGCTGGGGGCACTCACTCAGGACAGCAGGAAGAGGCTACAGGGTATGATGAAGCTGGAGGACTACTGTCCCCTCCTGCCGTAGAAAGTCACAACATACTGAAGAAGACTTTATGTCCCTTGGAAAGATGTTGAAAGAATCAGTAGTGTTCAGTCCTCCTGGTTGGATACTGGGATGTGAGAAGGAGGAAGAGAATGGAGCAGCTGAATGAATGGCTGCAGGGATGGCATCAGGCTCAGAGTTTTGTGTGCTGTGGTTTAGGGTGCACCTTTGATAGACTAAACATATGGTCATCAAATGAATGCAACTGACCAGAAGGGGTAAGGATGTTCTGGGCAGTGAGCTGGTGGGGATGATCACTAGAGGTTTAAGCTAGATGTGGTGAGGGAAGGAGCCGTAGTTCTGATTAACAGAAGAGACAGGGAAGGAGGAGGAAGGGGGAAAAAATAGACAGGAAACAGCAGGAAAAAATCTTAGATTTGTCTGAAAGGAATTTTAGTGGCTCCATCAAGAAGGTAATACAACTGGTAGCTCTGGTGAAGACCTTTCTACATAAATGCATGCAGCATGAGAAATCAGTGGGAGGAGGTGGGAACTGTCGTGAATATGGAAATCTGCAACCTGGTTGCTATCACAGAAGCACAGTGTGATGCACTGCACAACTGGAGTAGTACAGGTTGTGAGCCTTTTAGAAGGGATAGGCAGGGCGAGGAGGATGGGGGCATTGAGGAATGGGTTGCCCAGAAGGGTGTAGAATACCACCCTCTAGGCAGGTGATCAAAGCCAGGTTGGATGGGATCCTGGGCAACCTGACCTGGTTGCTGGCAACCATGCCTGTGGCAGAAGGGCTGGAGCTAGATGATCGTTTAGTCCCCTTCCAATCTAAGTCATTCTAAGATTCTCCAAACTGGGATGTGCGGTGCTGTGGAGCATGGAATGAAGTGTGTGCACAGCATGTCTGTGGAGCAATGCCTGGGTGATGACCTCCTGATCCTGTGATGAAGGAGTCCCTGGTAACGCCATTCTGCCTTTGTTCCTTGCTTTACTCCTCCTATTTCCTCTTTTTTCTTTTTTAGGGGGGAGGCCAGTGGGAATAAGAGCTGTTGCTATGAGCATAAACAGAAGAAAAAAATTACATTTTGAGTGTTTGATGTTAAAGGATGGGTGGTAGGGCCAGTGTAGGACTAGATACATCTCTAGGGGGCATGTCAGATAAACTGAGGGGAGAGAACTGGTTCCAGTTGTTCCTGTACCCATGAGTGTCCTCTCCATGCAGAGTCTGGGAGCAGCAGGGAAGTCCTGCTCAGCAACCTTCTGGGGACAGCTGCTCCCATGGCTACGTGGCAGGAACAAGACAGTCCATTGGAAATGTAGATACAATTGTCAACATAGGTTACGTTATCGTGTCTTCCTTTACTAATTCTATACTTTACAAATTCTATAATTATTTTGTCTGTTTGGAACTGTGTAACTAAACAGTCCTGGAGTGTCTGGAGAGGAAGACAGGATGGTGGCTGACTATGGGTAGAACGCTGCGTTCCTCACAGCCTGGGTTTGTAAGGTGGTCTCCCATGGGCCCCAAGTGAAATGGTTTTGGCCACAAATTCGTCTGGGGCTGAACATTTGTCCACGTTGCAGAGCCAGAACAGGATTCGGCACATTTAAATTGCTGGAAAGCTTTACTAAGGAGATGGACAGCAAAGAGTAACTAGGTTTGCAGGAGCTTGTGGTTAAGACAAGGCGCTGGGAGTGTGTGAATCACCTCTTAGCTACGTGTTTTGACTTTAGTAAAGACAACTGATTTCTGATTTTAAATTAATTAGTTAGAAAGATGTTCAAAATTAAATACAGCCTGTTATAGTTCTGGCTGCTTGTTGTGAGCCCTGCTTATAATCAGTTGCATCTCTTTAACACCTTTGGAAAAGTCAGGGCCTTTTGTCACTCAAGATATGGTTGATTACTTCTTAAGGCATTAAAAAAAAAGAAAGAAAAAGCAACTTTAATAATCGCAGTACTGAGAATTGTCTTCAATTGGTATATGTTGTAGATTTTTCAAAGTATTTAATCCCAGGGCCTACTTAACTAACTCCATATGGCTGAAAGCATGCAGTCAGCCTTTAAGTGGGACAAAGAGTGTTGGAGTCTTAATGAAATATGCAGTAATCATCAGGGCTGTGCCAGCTCTTTACATTATTTCACACTGCTGCCTTGAAACAAAGAACAGGATGTGGCACATTTAATGCTTTCCCCTTGAAAATTAGTCGGAGTAAAGTTCAATTTTTAATTCAAAAGGCAAGGAAAGCTGTTATGGAATTAAAGATGTGGATGCTGCCCAGATGAGCTATAAATAACTGATCCGTGAACAGCAAAACCTCTCTAATGCTCAAGGAAAGATAAATGCACACCACTACAGCAGCGTACTTATCTTAAACCTTTTCTCTTAGTTCTGTTGGACTTATTTTCCTGCTAATTTAGCTATTAAAAAAAAAAAAAAAAAAAAGGAGTTAAAAATAAGGATTGTTGCTTGTAAATACAGTTGCAACAGCATTTAGTTTTATTGTTAAATGAACCTTTTCTTTGCAGTGTATTTTGCTGTTGGCACTTTGAGTGGTGCTTGTGCCCATTGGGGTGGCTTACAACATATGCTGCCATGTTCTGCATGGAGAGCAGATATCGAAATTCAATTCTCTGGATTGAATATCACTGCAATTTACTGCTTAGCTTCAGGTGCTGAGTTTGTATGACTAATGGTTGTAAAACTGACTCCTTGTTTCAAGGCAGGTGAGCTTACAGTAAGTGGGACTGTGTTCTTACTCTGTAGTTCCTGAGTCAGTCTTGAGGATGGGATGGCAGCAGCTTTTTGACTGGTGGAGGGATGCTTCTTGTCAGGAATCTGCAGGTGGGATCTTCCAGACACGTTCGCCTGTGGCTCTTGTAGATGCTGAATCCCCCTGTTCTAACTTCCATCTTGAGCTGCTCAAAAGACAGCTAGCATCCATAAGGTATGTTAAAAATAACATAGCAAAGAGCAATAGTTGCTGTAGGGCAACTATTCTTTTTTGGCAGAACTCCCAAAGTGAAAATGTTGTTATTGTATTGAGGTAATATTTCAATCTTGATAGATTTGAAATTGCTTTTGAGCTTCCTCCCTCCCATTCTGTTGTTTGGATTAAAATGTATTCTGGTATCCACTGGGCAGGCTGCCAGTACTAAATTAACAGCTTCCATTGAAAAGCCTTTGTGCGTTCCAAGGTTGCAGCAGACATGTTTGATGTGAATATCTGAGTTTTGAAGGTATCTTTCCTAAGCAGTATGAGGATATCGTGTATGTTTTTAGAATTTAAGTGTTTATAGAGCTTTCTGTAATGTTTTCTTGAATCTGTTTGAAAATTGATTCAATATCTTCAAAAGTGGTGAAGAGTAAAAGATCTTTTTTGTTTAGATATGTGTGTGTATACAGACATACATACACCTTCCTTTGTAGCATGGCATTTAATAAAGAGCTATTGGATGATGTCTGTCACTTCCACTTCTTTCTTGATTTGTAGTGTAAAAATAAACTAAACAGTAGTTCGTTTTTCCTCTTAGTTAAGCTTAGTTAAGTTCCTTGTGTAAATTTGTTTCTGCAACTTGTTTGTAGGTGAGCTTGTTTAGTGCACCTCTTCTTATACATCAGCATCTCAGGTACCTCTGCTTTCAAAGCATTCCTCTTAAAGCATTTAGCAAAGTAGGTGAATAATTCTGTGCTGTAGCACATCACTTAAACTCAGACTTAATCCCTTTCTCATTTCATAATGACTTGTAATGGGGTTGGTCATCTCAAATACCCATGTTGCAGGGCAGATGGTGTTTGGCTGAGCTTGTTACAGAAATGCATCGCTGCTGTTTTGAGTTGATGACTTGTAAGAGTTGCTGAGAATTAAGTAAGCAGTAAGTTCAAAGAAACTTTGATTAATCTTGTTAGGGCTTTGCTTTTGGCATCGTGTCCAGTCATTCATTTGGTGTCAGGGCAGTGTCTCCTGCTAACAGACATGGGCACTGCGTGCTGTTCTCAATGGAACTCATGCTGGAAAGTGCCAACCTGGAATCCTGAAACAGAAGTGGGGTATGTGGAGGCACCTTTAAAGGCCAAAGTGAGGATTTAAGCCACTTGTATTTCATAAGCATCTGCCTCCTCAAATATCTTCCAAATATTGCTATGCATGCAACTATGCTTTTTCCCCTAAATATCTCTGGTGTGAACAAACAACTCTGTGTTAGTGCTGGTGTAGGTTGTCCTTGGCTGCGGATGTGGGTCAGGAGAGGGCATGGCCTCTCCTGCTGGAATGGTTGGGGTAAGGAGCTGCTATCCTGATGCTGCAATTAGGGCCTTAGCATTTCCAGCGTAGTAAAGTCTGTGAGGATGGTTTCTGCACAAGTGTACACGCCAAGTGCATCTGCCAGAGATATCTTGAGCTACTGCTGGCAGCGCGCAGTGGAACAGCGCAGCAACTTTTAAGTCTTTGGGGCTAATTTGTAACTGATGGTGTGTTAGAAGGCATTTTAAAATATATAGAGACCAAGAGTGAGATGAGTGGGGGAGATTTTTCTTAAATACAGAATAAATATATCATTCCTATGACACCTTGTCAAAAGAAAAGACGTTCAAAGCAGTTCTTGTGAAATGCAAAAGATGACAGTAGTGAGAACATCATGTATACATTGCCTTACAGATTTGCTGAGAATTCATTGCAAATTTGTCAGGGATTGGGAGAATTTTAGGTATAAAATGCTGCTTTATCAAACTTGTTTTCCTATCACAGCATGAGTTTTACTTTATGCTGAAAGATATTCTAGTGGAAGTTAAGTACTTGTTAAGTAATTTGTCTGTCTCTTATGGTACCAGATTTGGATGAAATTATTTCTCAGGCTTAAAGGTAGGAACTTCATGCATTTTGTAGCACAGTTCTGGTAAGGTCAGTAATTTGGGTGACTTAAATATTGCATAAATGTACATAACTGTCCAGCGTTATCCCCGCTAACCTGATCTGAACTCCTTTCTGAAGTCACTGGTGAAGCCCACCACTACTGTGGCTGAGAATCCGTTTAGGGAATGCAGGGATAATGCTGGCAGTAATGACTTGGTTTGCTTTCTTCACTCAGGGTTGAAGTGGTTCAGTTATTTTAGATATTTCCTCTATAGAGATCCTCTATAATTTTAGGAGCAAGCTGCATATTTGAATGTGCTAATGCTTCTATGTGGCGATGATAATAATGATTAAATATCTTAAGTATTGCTTATGTGTAAAGCTAAGATCATTTTGCTTCTCAATATTCTTTCTGCAAGATGTTAGTGAAGTCTTCATTTGCAGAATGGAGTTTGTGGGAAAGAGTCACTGCTGCTATCTGGAGTAACTGTAAGGTTCTCTGCTTAAAGTCAAAGGCCCTACAGGTTGTGTAAATCTCAACTATACGAGGAAGAAGGAGTACCAGAGAATAAGCGTAATTATCAGTGGTGTTAATCATTGATTGATCTGTTGGTTATGTTTGATAATTGCTTTGGACCAGATTAGAGAGCCTGTACTGTAGCAGATTTCCAAACAGGATATGTTTCTGGTTCCTTTAGATTCTCCCTGGGGGAAAAAGAAGCAGAGTTTGGCCTCCCGGTGATTTTTGGCTGGCAGCCTCCTTTGCTGTCAGATCGTTTAAATGTTACAGGGCAGTGCAGTGCATTGGCCAAGGCAGATCCAGCAGAGCGGGGCTGCCAGCCTGACGTTGGGTTTCAGATGGGGACTTCTCATTGTTAATTTACAGTTAAACAGAGCTTTGTGAGTGTTATTTAGCAGTGATAGGAGGAGTTGCTTGTTATGTCTGTAACATGGCAATGCCAGTTCAGGGGTGGCTTTTTTGCTTCTGAAATTACTAGGTGAGAATTTCAGTTTGGCTATAGGCATGTACTGAGTGAATAACTTATTCTTTTTTAATGTAAATTCAGCTGAGTTTTGCCTATGTGAAGAGCAGGTATGGTTCACACAGGCAGTCTATTGGGTATGTAGCTGAAGATGTACTTATTTCTTTGTCATTAAGATGCATGACAGAAAAGGAAAATTACATCCATTACGGTATCTTGATTCTGACATTCTGACAGCAGATTGTTCTATTTATTTATTTTTTTTTTGTCCTGCAATTGGAAATGATCCCTGTCTGAATTGCTTGTGAAATTCCTGGAGGTTTGGGCTGATGCCCTTGAAAAGAGACTGCAGCCCACGGCGAGCACAGAAGGATGCAGCCCCCCAGGCTGCAGTGTGAGCTGATGCGCAGCGACGTGGTCTGTGTGGCCAGCCTGAGTGGGGCACGAGGGGACTGCTGGGACCACCACGTCAGCTCTGATAGCAGCAAAGTCTCATATGTCCAGTGAGACCCTGGGCTGGATGCATAGCAGCGTTCTGAGCACAGGAGCTGCAGGCCATGGCTGAGCATGGGGTACTGCCATGAGCAGGGATCACTCTGCCCCCTGTCCCTCAGATGGTCACACACCTCTTATTCAGTTCCATTTGTTTCTAGTGTTTCAGCATTGTCTTCACTGTGTTCTCATGAGCTTGGAAGCTACCATGTAAGCCCGCCTGCTTTGTATTACCCTTGGACCTTGGACTCTAAGTATGTGGTGTTACAGGAGGGATAGGCTTATCCTTGAGGGAGGATCCATTCTCATACTATTCCCTGTTGCAGTAGCTGTTGCTGAGCTGTTTGGAGCTTGCCAGTGTGGCTGAGTTCTGCCTGGGGTTGTGGCACTACTTGAGTAACCACATGCAGCCCCTAGGAATCTAAGTAAACAGTCCCGATGTCCGAATGAACAGTGGCTTGAAAGCGAGAAATTAATGTGGGTCTGCACCCTTGATTTCACTAAATGGTCGTGAGGCTCGTGGGTGGAAGGCAGGGCTCCAAGGCCAGCCCTCTTTTCCTCGGTTGTATTTTTCTGTGGGACACTTTGCTTCCGTCCATTGTTTGCAGTATCCAGAGAACTACTCCATCTGCCACCGAGATGGCTGCTTGTGGGGCTGCCCTCGAGCTACTGGATTAAAAACAGGAGCAGGAACGCAGCATGCAGCTGCCCCAGTCAGAGCACTCCAGCACACCTGATGCACTCAGGATTTATGCCAGTGGAAGATCCTTGAGGCACACTTTGCTGTATGGGCTGTGCTCCCTGTTGGACCTGAGGAGTTGCTGTTCTTTGTATATAGCAAGTGATGTGATCAGGTATGATGAGGTGTTAGAGTATCTCCCAGAGACCAGGAAAGCCATAGCTGTGGAATAACTTTCCCAGTTTTAAGATGTCAAGAAAAAAAGATTTGTTACGACTTTTATTCAGCTACTAAGTAGCCATTTGAGGTTTAGAGAGATTTGAATAGCAAGTGCTTCTTTATATATTACCCTCTTTGCCTGCTCTCCTTTCCCTGTAAGTGCTGGGGGCATAGGAACAAAAAAAGTATTTAATGAATGATGATGGAGAGCAAAGTGCAGAGATACTGCAGGGAAAAGGTTGAGGCTCCTCATTAGATTGAACAGGAAAGCAGGAGCTACAGATAAGACTAGGGAAAATAAAATAATCTTAAATCGTGAAGGATCAGATCTGTTCTGTTTTCTGAACCGGTATAAATATTGGATGGCCAATCTGAATGGAAGGGTATGGATTTTCATGTGGAATTCAAGTAAGTTTGAAGAGGGTGGGAACACTCTAACATTTTACAACAGTAAGTTTCTCATCACTGAATTCACGGGCTTGGATAATAAAATATTCCCTAAGACTAAAGAGAAGTAGGACAGTTCTGAGACTTCTCTTGTCTGAACCAAGGGGCACTGAGAGGCCCCGGGTTTCCCAGCTGGGCAGGGAGCACTGTGTGTAGGCTTGGGCTGGCAGCACAACAGCTCAATGTGCAGAAGTGCCAGCTGCATCTTTGGGTGGCTCTTCTCTGTCCTGGGGGCTGAGGTGGCACCAGAAGGGCTGTGGGCTGCGTCCTGAGCCATTTGAGAGGCCTACATCCCATGTAGAGTATTGCTGGCAGGTCTCCATGGGCAGAAGTGCATGCTTACTCCCCAGTTGCTGTGGGCTGCCTTGGCTTAATCAAAACCACTTGGAGAAAAACTAAACTGTTTGGGAAAAAGATTAAACGAGGGTTTGACTAATTGAAAATGAGTAAAATCCTGGTTTCTCTTCATCCTAAAGGATGTAAACTGCCTGTGAAGTCTGGATGTGCTTTGTACTGCACTGTACTTCTCTCTGAGCTAAATTACTCTTTCCTTCAGTCTTTGCACGTATATACAGATAAAGCAGATTAACTTCTAATCTTAACTGCTACCTTAATAAAGCAAAGACAAATTTTCTCTCTGTTCCTGGAGTCCTTGAAGAGCAAGAATTTAGAAGCGTGTGTGCAATAATGCAAGGGCAGTGTGCAACCCCGATTTTGCAGACGTGAAGTCCTTGCAATTTCCATGCTTCCAATGTGTCTTGTTTTATACAAAGTGTAATCAGCGAGTCAAAAAATAGCTTGAATAAGAGGAGAAGGAGGAAGGAGTTCAATAGGCATTGCTGGGTGGGTGCTCACTACCTGACAGTAAGGTGTGAGCTCGGAAACATCTGAGGTATTCTCAGCCATGATGACAAGGTGAGCTCAGATCCTGTTGTGTTTGATGCTGGGAGGCCCCCTGTGCAGGTAGCGGTCCAGTAAAACAAAATGGGTGTAGGCTGTAGTGAAGTAGTGGTCTTTAATGTAGAGAAGCATTCCTCAGTTCTCAATTGAGGCATACATTTTCTGTTTGATATTTGTATGGGAGTTGCTTGTTCTTAGGTTGGCTTTCTTCGATGAGCTCCTATTCTCCACAGCTCACAAGCCCGTTTGTCTTGTTTCTGCAATGAAGATTTAACAATTTATGACATCACATTAATATCCATGGCAACAGACTGTAAAGTGAACAGCATCTTACATTTGCATTGCAGAATCAGCAGTGAGGGAGATGGCTCCAATGGAAACATGGAAAATAACTCCAGCAAGGAATACAGGAAATCCCTGTGAAAGGATCTGATTGAAATTTTTTTTGTAATGTTTTCTCAAATTTAATGAAACTGACTTTTTAAAAAGCAGTTTCAAGTACAGAAGTGAGTCAAAAGTTGCAGCACGCTTTAGGTTGAACCCAAGGTCACCCTTCCTTCCTTCCTTCCCTGACAGTCCCTGCTTGAACCTGCACTCGCTGAGGCACCTTCCTCAACTCCTGTACAAGTTGCAGAGATCTTCATAGGACACACCTGCCTACAAATAAGTCATTGTTAAATAAGTTACCTGCTCAGTCTGACTGGCTGTGACAGTCTGGCGGGCTCAGGTGGTCTGTAAAATCTTGATGCTTAGTTTGTAATTGTGTGTATTTCTACAGATCTGTTTGTTTCCAAGAATGACTTCAAACTACAGTAATTTCAGTCGTGGTTTTTTTTCCTATCTACAGTGCTTTGTACTGCATTGGAACTAAGTTATGCCACTTTGGTTTTGTTTTCCTGTAATCCTTTCTGTTTCAGAACAGAAATATGCACGTATTCCTTACAGTTGGTTCTGGAGGTGCACTACAGGACAGCATCGTATCTGAGCAGTACATCCTCACAGTGCTGCTGGGCTATATATGGCTGAATTAGACTGCTGCTCCTCAAGTATGCACAGAGATTATAGCTAAACCTATTGCTTGGTTTTGCTTCTTCAAACAAATGAACAAAACAACAACCACAGGCAGTGCCAGCAGGGCTACATTTATTCTCACTTATCGTTTTCAATTACTTTCTGCTGGTGTACTTGGGAGGGCTGGGCAGAGTTCTGGAGATGTGCTGCTCTTGCTTTGCTCTTTGCTTGGCTGTGGGTTTTTTTTTCAAGTGCAATTGCTTCAACTTCTCCTTCACATTTTTCAGTAAACAAATTTGAAAGCCAATTTCATACTTCACTGTGTGGAGCATTATAGTGAGCTCCAGAAGCTAGGTAGGAAAAACAGCAAAATAAGCTTCAAAACATTGTTTTCAAGTGGTGTGTAAGCAAGAAGCAGATGTTTGAGCAACTAGTTTTGAAAATAGGAGGAAGGCTTAGCATGGATGTTCTGTGTTATGGGATTCGTGCTGCAGTTCGCTCCTGCAGCCATCCGTTATGTGTCTACATGACTTGAATTGCCATTAGAATGGGAAGATACCTTATAATAGTCTCCAGTATTCCTTAATTAAATCAAAGTCTAGTTTTCTAATAGCATGGTGTTACAACTTCCATTGGAAAGTCTTTTCTGTAAGATCTATTAGCATCAGATTAAAAGCATAAAGGAAGAGAAAGGAAATAGTAATACAGGCTGTAAGTAGTTCAGCTATTGCAGGAGGTGTGAAATGGGAAGAAAATGGGCACAACTTCAATTTTTATGCAAAAGAATGAACTCAGATTTTGGATAATTGAAATCCTCATACTGGTTAAATAAAAGCATGCAGCCAGGATGGGAATGTCACAGTGGTACAGACAGCAGGAGGAGCACCCAGCACTGCTGCTTTCATTGAGACTTCCCTGTTTTTCTTTCCTTAACTGTAAATTATCAGTTAAAGACTGTGGCAGCTTATAAGCATGTTGTAAAGCTGAAAATAAACTTCAGCAGCAAGCCGACTTCCTTAAGGGCAATGATATTTTTCCTGTCTGCACATGCAGTAGTTGTGCAGTAATGCCTGAGCCCCAGTGATGTGTAAGATCTGAAAGGCTGCATGAAGTTGCTGTGTGCTCTCTCCATCTTTGCCCGGCATCTTGTACTTCTGTGTCCTTGTGGCCATGAGTGCAGTGCCCTCAACCAGGGGCAGCCCTTTGTGGACCCTATGGATGGCACTGGCTGCGGGGTGCCTAGGAACACTGATGGGGTTGTGCCTAGGAGAGCTGGATGGGGAGGTGTTGCATGGGGAGGCATATATGCAGGATGGGGAGGGGTCTGTGTTTCATAGAATCACCAAGGTTGAAAAAGACCCACAGGATCACTCAGTCCAACCAGGTTTGTCAGGGCTGTGGTTCCAAATGGGATCCTGTGGCTTGAGCTGTGCAGTGACTTTGTGGGGATGGGCAGGCTTGTGGTTCCTTTCCCTGTCCAGGCAGAGATTAACATGAACCATTTTTTTTCTAGGAACACCTTGGCTTTCTTGTGCAGGTGCTTGCCCCTTCTGCAGCTCCCCTATCCTTGTGCTGCTCTTGCATCCAGCAGAGTCCCCGTGCCAGGTGTACGGGCAGGGTAAAAATATCTTGAGAAGAAAGAAAGCCCCCCATTCTGTTTGAACAGTGCAGGGAGGAAGGGTTCACTGATGCAGATATAATTTGGTAGTTTTATTTTCTTTGAACCTGAAAAGATCAAAAGGCAGACGTGGGGGAGTTGCAGCCTGTTTGGGGAATGAGGGCTGCTGGAAGTCACTGAAAATGGGAGCAAAGGAAGAAGAAAATGGGAGCAAAGGAAGAAGAAAATGAGAGATTTGGAGGGTGTAGAGCTGGCTCTCTGGGAGGTTCCTTTGGCTTGCTTCTAGGATTCTCTGAGAAAACTGCTTTTTAATTATCTTGTGATAAAATACTGCAGAGGGAAGTAAGATGTAATGGAAAGTGTTCAGAGATATGGGAGGAAATGTGGGAAGCTGCCCAGAACCAGCGAGCGGTCAGGTAATGGGATGGGCTGCCCAGGAAGGTGGTGGAGTCATTATCCCTGGAGGTGTTTGAGAAGTGTTTAGGTGTTGTACTGAGATGTAGTTTAGAGGGAAATATTGGTGCTAGGTGGATGGTTAAACTGGTTGATCTTAGAAGTCTTTTTCAACCTTGGAGATTCTATTAGTGTGTATATGACACCCACAGCCAGGGCACCAGACATCCCTCTGTCCTTGTAGGCCATCTTCCCTGTGGTCAGGTTGGGAATTGGGTTTTGGCTTTTTGTCTCTAAAAAAACCGCCTTTATGACAAATATGAGGTAGTTTGAAAGTTAAACTACCCAAAATAAAAAAAGGGGGAGGGAGTAAACAACACCTTTTAGATCAGGGATTTGGTGGGGTTTTATTGAGTGTGAGTGCAGGTTTTACACTGAACAGTGTAAGCAGCTTAAAAATTGTGCCCTGTTTATGTTCCTTGTGCTCTTTCTTGGGATAGCACTGGTGACTGTAAAAGGCATCCAAAGCAAAACCACACAGCTAATGGAACTATTCTGTTTGGAAGCACGTCTCTGAAGTGAGCTGCACAACTCGTTTTTCATTCCTACATGGAAAACTGAAATGTTTATAGTGACTTCATGGATCGTAACTTTGGTTTTGGAGGAGTTGGATATTGGCCTTCATTTTAGAGTATTTAGAAATGACCTTCTCTAGGACCAGGAGGTGCTGGGCATCCTAGGGGTGCAGTTTGCTCCTGGGGCTGTGGAACAGCACATTGGTAACCATGATGCTCAGCATCCCCTAAATATCTGGTCTGTGATGTCTGACTAAACAAAAGCAGAGAAGACCATGCAAGTCATGGAGGAACGTGTGAGTGTGGGAGAGGAGAAGGGGATGATTTAAGATTTAATCAATAGCTTGTTAAAAAAAAGTGATGGGGAAATGAAGAAAGTGCCGCTTTGAAGTAGCACTAACACTAAGTGCAGATACTTACCTACCATCTGTTTGTTTTTTGTTTTGTTTTTTTTTTCAACAGAGAGTTATTATGCTAATTCCTGTTTCAGTGTGCAACAGCTAAAACGCCGTAGTATTCCTGTCATATCCAGCAACTGTTGCACTGATTTTCTTTTTGTGGTCATTGGCTCTGCTAGAAAATTCTCATTTTTACACAGCAACTTGTGGGCTGTAACATTGCATAGTTGGGCTGTGTGTGAGCAGCAGCTCCCGCTGGTGTTCCCTTCTCCTTGGGGCTGCAGGGCAGTGCTCATGTGGTTATGGATGCCTGGCTGGCACCTCCAGTCTTGAGCACTCCTTGGATGGACCCCGTGTATTCACAGAGCCCCTGATAAGTTCTGTTTGTAAATAGATTAAGACAAATGGATCATTGTAGCGAGCATTTCATCTCTGTTGGTTCTCTTTGGCTGATGAATTGACTGCAGGCTGTGCCAAGATGGATTCCCCGTTCTGTCGGAGTAAGCAGTACAATTTCCCTACGATCATAAGCAGCGCGAGGAAATTAGATCTCTAAGTGGGTTGAATCTGATTTAGCTATAAGTCAATTTAATCTCTAATGACTTCAGACACAGATTTTACAAGGTGATCAATGGCAGTATAACAATGATCAATCAATAGCATTGCATTTAATTGGATTTTTATGGGAGTAATACAGTTTTTCAGAATTAATGTACAATTGCATCGCTCTGTTACTCTTTCAACTCAATTCTTTAGAAGAAATGCTGGTTGCTCTTTGAAATACTGTTTGAAGATCACAGTTAATAAGAATTAAAATGAAAAATGAAATGCTTGGTTTTAGTAATTGAATTTCTGATTTTGTTTGAATTGTTTGGCAACTACGTCCACGTGTGGGAGAAGAGCCACGCTTTTCATACTTGATGATGCTCAGATAAAATACCAGAGAGTACCAGGGAGCGGGCAGTGCTCTGAATAGGAATCCCAAGTAGCCGAGTAACTCCCTGTCCTCAGCAGTTTGACACCGTAATCTTCCCTCCAAGTAATCTCCTTGTCCCATGCGTCCTGCTTTAATCTATCAGTATTTCTGCAGCATGCAGCAAGAAATTGATTTTCAGTAATTTTAATGGCTGAATAACTGGCCCTGTCCCAGAGTGTTTTTTCATATTTGCAGTGGCCAATGTGGTTACTGAGCTCAGTGTTCTGGATAATAGGTTTCATTAGTTTTGATGCCTGAGGTAAAAAAGCAGTAGGTGGGAATAAAGGCTGTTTTTGATGTCTAGACGTTCGTTTCAGCTGTTGCTGCAATACGATACATTAAAAGGAAATATGTAACATAGCTCTGAGGAAATATGTGTTCTTTGAAACTAATTCTACTTTTAAACTGCATAAGGCGGTGTGACCTGAATTATTAAAATGTGGGTGGCTGAGTTTCTTAAAGGTATAACTATCTGTGCCGTGCCAGCGCAGCCTCAACTTGCTTTTTCTCCTTCCTTCCTCTGTTTCTTTTAAGTAAAATATGTCAGTTTGGTCACTGAAGCAGAACAGAGATCTTATTATCTTTGCAGTGTCTCTGCTGGGAGACCTAAAATTATTGAAGTATTTGCTTTGATATTTTGCTGTGACTTTTCTCCTTGAAATTTTTATAATGGCTCTTTTTTGAGAGCGTGGCTGGCTTCAGAAAAGTCACTGGACGCTTTGAAGACATTAATGTCTGGAGTCTGAAAATAAAAGGCTCCAAACGCGCTAAGTTGCTCATTAATATATGCTTAAATTATATATTTACAATGTGAGTCTAAATCACCGCAGTTGCTTTTAATTTGATATCTGAACATCAGAACAAATGTCCCGTTCATTTTTGGAGCTAATGGAAACAAAATGATTAAAAAATGATAACAAACATATTTAAGAGCGTTACGTGAAGATTGCTGATGAATTGCCCTTCTGCGCCGAGTGGCAGATATTGAGCAGCTCAATCATCATCCCTTACAATGAATGTCAGATGTGCCTTGTTGCTGTTTGGGTTTTGTTGTTAATGTCTTGGTAATGAGAAAATGAGAAGTTTGTTCTCTATGGGACTCTGTTTGCGTTTGGGAAGCAGTGCGTCCTGTTTTCTTTCGGGTATAGGAGGGAGGTTTCTGACCTTCCTGTAAGCACTTGTGCCTTGGAGGATGGGGATCAGCAGGTGCCCTGCTGGAGCTTTTCTTCTTCCTTCACAGCGCCCTGTCAGTTTGCACAGAATTATTTTTTGCCATTGTAACAGTTAATAAAGCATCACAAAAGATTCAACTTTCCTATGCCGAGGTCTAACGGCTGTTTACCTTTTCACTTTCCTTGCTTTTGTGGATTGCAGCAATGAGGCCTCTTTGGATACGAACAGAATGTTCTGGTAGGAAACAGGCTATCTCAAAACACTTCTTTTAAGAAGCTGAAAAATTCACACTTCTCTTAGGATCCATATGCTTCTTTAGCGTTTTATCTCTGCTGAATTCTAAGAGTGTATGGTGAGAACGATATAGTAGGGGCAGTTTATAGACATCAAGTAAATGGCAGAGATAGCATCGTAGTATCTTTTATTTTTTCCTCAGAATCCGGATTTTTAGAGACTGAGTAATAATAGATTTAGCTATAGATTTAGTTGTTTATTTTGGGAACTTATTTCACTTCAAACAAACACATGCTGCAATTGCTTATCTGTGTAACAGATAGTTCAGCAATGGCTTTATATACCCAGGTAGTGTAGACTCTAAGAACAGTGTAGATATTTAATCCTGTAATAAGGAGGTAATTTTATGCTATTGTGAGGACTGGACACTAGCTATTGTTCTGATGCTCTGGTATTTTTAAAGCTATTGAAGAAATGGAATGTTTAAGGTGGTGACCACGTTAGTTATTGGAGTTGGAAGGAGCAACACAAAGCCATTAGAGACTGCTTGGTTCCACCTGCCTGGCACTGCCTTCTAAAGCAACTATTGGGCAGTTTTGTTGCTGCTTCTGCAAACCCTCATGTCCATGGCAGAAGCAGCAGGGCAGTAGGCACCTGCTCTCTTGTGCTTTTTCTCTTACCCAGTCTTTGCTTGGCTCCTGCCCTAATTTCTTTTTAATTTCTATATAAGATGGCTTTCACAGCTGTTGTGTAGTGTCATATTGGCTGCCTCTGAAGAGAAATTTTTCTGCTCTAATAACAGAATGTATGTTTAAGACTGGATATGGGTGTTTGGTGCAGATATGTTTCTGGACTGGTACAGCACCTGCTTTCTGTAGCCGTGGGCCTGAGAACGCTGCCATGCAGCGCTGAAAGAGTCCTGGGGACTCAGGTTGAAAGCAGGCTCAAGAGCCTTACTTACAAATCATTGTGTAGACAGACAGCAACAATTATTTCCCAGTCTTCAATCTGTGTAAGGAATTTAAAATATTCAACTGCTAAAATCTAAATATATTGTTACAGCGTGAGAAACCTTGCAAATGGTGCAGATTGTGAAAGCCATCGCACTTTGCCAAGCTTATCACCGCTCTCCATTCGCAATTTGGAGTTGTGATCTGTTGCAGTTATTTAAGGCTTTGTGTGATGAAGAGTGAATCAGGAAGCTGGAGTGCAGGAAAGTGCCACGCTGCAGATCTGATCCCCCTGGCCACCTTTTATTATATAGGAAAGTGTCTATAACGACATCATAGAACATCCTGGGTTGTAAAGGACCACAAAGATCATCCAGTTCCAGCCCCCTGCTATGTGCATGGTTGCCAGCCACCAGACCAAGCTACCCAGAGCCACATCCAGCCTGACCTTGAATGCCTCCAGGGATGAGGCATCCACAGCCTCCTTGGGCAACCTGTTCTAGTGTGTCACCACACTGAGTGAAAAACTATGACGTCTGCTGCCCTGCACAGCCAGACCTTCTCCTGAGCATAGTGTAACAGGAGCACAGCTGGGTCACTGTGTGAAGAGAGGTGATGGAAGAGGAGCAGGGCTGCAGAAAAGCTGTAGCAGGCACAGCTAATGGGGCAAAGAGAACACCAGTAATGTCAAGCACCTTGTGAATTGCTAGCAGTGTTCTGTAGAGTTGTGTCAGTTTTATCTCGTAAAGCACAAAGCAGTACGATCTGGTCTTATTTCTTCTGGAGACAATGGCAAAATTCAACTATTAGGAAGCAGTTTTGAGAGGTGGAAAGAGCTATTCTTTGAGTCCCATTCAGTCTGTTGTGTGTACCTGGGACTGGAAAAGAAAAAAAAAAAAAGAGGGATAGTGATCCATGATTGGGAACATCAGAACTGGCTGCAAGAAGTTCCCTGGGAAAGTATGGAGTGCATTCAGGTCTATCATTTTGCTTGAGGTTTTTAATGCAGATACAGAACTTGTTTTTGGCACTGATGCTCTGATGGGATTAGTGTGAAATTTGAGCGCTGCCCAGTGCTGTGTAATAGTAAGTTTGTTGTACTGAACTTTATTGAAACATGGATTTGCGTAGAAGTGAAATCAGATTGTGGTATCTCTCATACTTTAGCACGTAATTTCTTAGCTGGTGTACTTCAGAGTGGTTTAGTTTTGGGGTGCAGTGTTCAGTAGGGTGACATGGGTGCTAAGGTGTTCGGTCTGTACAAGGTGAGAGATGCCGTTACCAACATGCGCGTATCATAACATCCCATGTTCGCAGCCACGTACCTTAAGGTTACTGTGAGAAGCAGAATACTGAACGTTGATGTGTTTGGGGGCTTGGAAGCTGCAGTTTGGAGACTGTTGGCAATACTAATAGCTTTTATAGAGGAAAAAGTTTAGAGTAAGCTGTAGGTAGATGATAATCTCTGCATGGTAGACGTGTTGTTGGAAAGTTCCATCCTTTCAGTTGGCCAAGGAGGGCCGTTAAGAATTCAGTTCTTATCGTGTTGCCAAATTTTCTCTGCATTTCAAACGATGGACAGGGCATTCCTAATCAGTTGAGATGACAGAACTCAAATAACAAATCCACTTTCCTTGACAAGGTTATTTCACAGTTTGCATTTACTCTGACAGAGGTTAAATCTTTTTGCAGCCAGGAGGTGCAGATCCTGGTACAGATTGCCTTTTACTCTTGGTAGGTCTAGAATTCAGCAGCACTGCCATAAGGGCAGCAGGTATTACTGAGGTTTGTGAATCCTTCACGTTCTCATTCCAGTGAGTAGTTTATGCTGCGCTCACCTGTGAGATATCTGTAGTGTTTTCTACTCCCATAAATCTCTGCAATTGTGAGATCAAGTTTTCAGATTTTAGTCTGGAAGAAAAAACTGCTGTGCATTTTCACTGCAATATTATCAGTCACTGGAGTGGAGGAACCTCACTTGAGCTTGACAGTGAAAGTTCAGTAGAGTTCTTCAATGCTTTTAAGTTGTGTAAATAGATTTTAAAACCTTTAATGATTCACTTCGTTTCTTGTTGTCTGCATCAGCACAGAAATTCCAAAGGATCTGTCGGCAGTTGTGGCACAGTATGGTCATAAGTTCTTCACCCCCTGCTTTTAATATTGAATCCTTTCCTACCAACAAATGTGTTTGCTTTTATGGAGTTTTGTTGGCTTTGTTGTTTTATTTTTCCCCCACCATTTAAATTCAAAGTTGTTGTCTTTAGCTAGTAACGTTTACATGTCCTTTGGCACAGTGTCAGTGGTTGAAATAACTTCACAAAACATGCTGCTATGGGGAATTGGAGTTATGTTTAGTGCAAATGTCTGTCCTCTGTTCTGAGCATGTTGATGTTTGTTTGTTTTGTAGTGGTGGAAGAAGGACTGTGGGAGAATGGTCTTTCCTATGAGTGTAGGACCCTGCTCTTCAAAGCGATTCATAACCTTCTGGAAAGGTAAGAAACACTTTATTGCATTTGAATGTTTCATTTTTACATTGAACAAAATTCAGGATATTTATGTACCATTTATATTATCGATCTTAACATCGATTTTTTTAGAAGTAGAAGTTCACTGCAAAAATGTGAGAGAAATGAATTTCTGAAGTCAATTAGTCTGGTAATACATCATAAAGGGCTGTGCAGACTAAATACTTGTACAACAAGTAACATCAATATATTTGTCTGCTTGTGTTCATGCTGGGGAGCTGTTTCAAAAGGTTAAAAAGTTTATAGAGAGGAGTGCTTACAGAGTATAATTATATCTGACCCCTAACCCCTTTGAGATTAAATAGTACACATCTTAACAGCTGTTACTAAAAGACCCTAACTCCGTTCTTCCAGTCATCCTAATGACATGCATGTTACCACTTGGCTCAATTTGTACACAATATTTGGAGGGCAGTTACAGAGTTCTGACTGCCCTAGTGTGAATCTAGCATTGCTTTCTTTTGTCGTCATTATATGTATATAGTTTGGCTACAGTTATTCTGTGATTAATTAGGATACTTGAAGCTTTTTTTCCCTTAAGCCAGCTAGCAGCTCTTAAGCATGCTGAAGACAAGCTTCTTTGTTAGTCCTTCATGACACTGCTGCTAGACTTGTGCATTTCATTCCTTCTCTGATGCTGCAGTTCCTCAGGTCTTCACCATCTTCCTATGTTATATTTCAGTTCTTTTTATGTATTTTTAGATCTCAGGTTTAAGCGTCATTAAACTTTCCCCCACACTTTTTGAATAATAGAATAGAATAGAATGCATCTTTCTTGTACCACTGTGTTATAGTTTATTTGCAGGATGTAGCAAGACATCTTTTTCTCAGAAAGTAAGCTAATTGAAAACACTTTCATCTTGTCTCGTTTAGCATCCTGTTTGCTTTGATCTGCTTACTAGTAATCAGATTTGCATTATGTTCCTGAGGCTGTGTTTCCATGAGCATAGTAACAGTGTCCCCTTGGAGATCAGTACCTGTTTGTGCCCATAGCACGTTAACTCCTATGAGCATACACAGGTACAGGGACCAGACGTTGTACTTCTTATTTCCTGTTTCATTGCTCTTTTGGGGGATTTTAATATAAGTAGCAGACTGCTTAAAGCAAATAAAAACCAGTGAATAAAATCACAGGAATTCCGTTCTCAGTTTGGAATGGTCGCTAGTTCTGTTGTTGTCATTTTGCGGAGTGAAAAATGCATTTTACACATGCTTATTGATCTCAGGTACCCATCCTGCAGTCTTTAAAGTTGGGCTCTTAATGGATGTTCTTATTTCTTGCAACACTTGAAGCTCGTGGAGTAGTATGTATGAAGAAAACATCAGCAGCAGCAACAGACTGTACTGAGAGGGGTTGGCAGAGTAATATCATTTATATTTCTATCTATCTAGTAATATCTTTTCTGTTTCAGCTGAGAGAACATCCCTGGGGCACTGTTTCTTTCAGCAGTGGTTGTTGGCATTCTGTTGGTCAGCACATGCCCTTGGGTGCTTCTTGGAGCATCTATGGGTGCCCTGGAGTCCCAGACTTAGTCTCTTACCCAATGGCTGAGGCTGTCATGCGCCTCTCCATGGGCTGCAGCTGCTCACAGAAGCACAGGGGTTGGGAAGGACCTCAAGAGAACATCAAATCCACCTCTCCTGCTAAACTAGATCCCCTACAATAGGTCACATCAGTAAGTGTCCAGTCAGGTCTTGAATATCTCCACAGAAGGAGACTCCAGGGGGCTGGGGCTCAGCATGGTGACCTGTTCCTTGTGCAGCCTGCTCTGGTCTGGGCCAGAGGCCGTTAGTTGTAAGATTTATAATGCACCTGTTGTCAAGGTGACTGCAGGGATGGATGACCAAATATCTATCTATCTATTAGCTATCTTACTTCCAGCCTGAATAAATAAACCAAGGCACAGATTGTGAGCTTTGTGCCCAGGTGAAGGTGTGGCCCTTGGGGCTGTGCAAGGCTGGGAGGAGGACGAGATCAGGAAGGGGAGGAGGCTTTATTTTTGTTTCTTAAGTACCCAGTTTATCGATCAGAAGCTCCCATTGATCAGCAGGAAATACAAATAATGATCCCCAGAGCTGAGCCTCTGTTGGCTATGTTAGAGTGTGCAGAAGCACTGCAGGCTGCTGTCAGCCTGCCCTGAAGCTCCATAGCCCTGGGGTGGCATAACGGTACTGCCTGCTGTCCCCAGCAGCTCGCTGCCTTCCTGCTCAGAAAATGTTGAGAAGATCTGAGGAGATAATACTGGTACTATATACTATTATTCAGTGCTGTTTTATAATCGTTTGTATGCCCTCATCGGATCATTTTATTTTACAAAAGTAAAGTCAGAAATACAGGAGGTCAAGTGGCAGTGTGGTGTTTTAATAGCTGTGCTGCTTGAGAAGAAAATAGCACTCAGTCTTAACGAGAGGAGCAAGCCAGAGAGTTCAGAGTATTTTATGTTTCCATGTGATTAAATAACTGCCTTTAAGTGTATACTTATCTGGGTTTATGACCAGCATTTTTTTTACTCAAGTTCATTGTTATGGCTTAGTGCTAAGGGCTCCAGTTACTGCTGGGTGCTTATGGAGCAAAACCTAATTCAGTGCTGTCATTAATTGTTCACTTGGCCAAATCTTTGAGATCTGTGTCTCTGCAATCACGCTTTGCGCTTCATATCGGATTATGACTTGAACAAGGTGAGATTCAGCTCAGCGTGTGTGAGGGATGGCTCATTTTTAAGGCCAACTTTGCCCATGAAGTCTCCTTTCTGGGAAATTAGCATTCGCTTGAGGCAGTTAAGCCTGCTGTCTAGAGACATGATCATGTGGCATGAAAAGTCTATTGGGGGGGGGGGGGGGGTTAAAATTCTTACTAGTAAAGATTCTTTTCTTTAGGCATCTGATATAAACCCTACTTCCTTTGTTTTTATGAAGTGTGCTGACAGCGAAAGGCTTTCAGACAGCAGCTCTTTCCTAGGGAAACACTGAAGAATTTCTTCTTTTCTGCCAGCACAAGAGCAATGTCATTAGATCTTCGGTGGTTTAGCTTCCAAATTCAGTTTCGGATATTGAAATACTTGATTGGAGTGGATTATTTTTACTCGAATAGAGAAATGGTGTAGTTAGAATATTCTTCAGCACGGTTTTAATTTCTGCAAACCCTGCTAAGTTTATACAAAAGAATTAGGAACAGGCTGGCAACTACATTGTTCCATTTCCTATCTGTTTAAGTGTGCATTTAAAATATACAACACAGTTTTTCTAAGTTTGGAAGAATGTGCTTTCTTGGATCACGTGGTGTGATTCCTTTTGGTTCGTCTGTAACAACTGCAAGAGAGATAAATGGCTGGAGAGCTCTGAAGAATGGAGAGGTGTCCTTCTTCCATCCAGTGAATGGAATGCTATTTGGGTGTGAAACACAAACAGAAAGCTTGTATATTGCCTGTAATTTGTAAAACGGGTATGATATGAACCTCTAGCAGCAATCAACCAGTTTCTTGTTTCCAAAACTTGTCATGATTAATGCACAAAGTGTATTTAAGTTGTTTTGGCATATTGCATGTGGGATTTATTGGTACAGGTGGACGTAGAAAGTCATCAAGCGCATCTTCAGCTCATCAGCCTAAACTGATTATTCATCACTTTGGATTCTCCCCGCTTTTTTCAAAGCCACAGAGTCCACCATTCCTGGCAGTATGTTTTGCTGCAGAGAGGTTTTCTGAGAGAGGAAACACTATCATAGCTACAAGACCTGAAATAATGCTGTGGATCTTGTGAATAGAAAATGGTTCATTGTTAATTTTGGGTTAACGTAATTTCCTGTCATTTGTATTCCGTTACTAGTTTATACTGTCATTTTTGTGTGACACATACAGGAATGTGTGTTCTTTGTCATGGAGTCTCAGAGAAACGCAGTATAGAAAAGAACACGTTCTGCAAATGGCCTTTATTCAAGATGGGGGGGGTTGAAAAATAAGGCAGTGCATCATTCAGCCAAAAAAGGATGGTGTGGAAGAGATTCAGTCAAAGAGGAGGGCAGAATGTGCGTGTGAATATCTGCATTAGTGCCTGTGTCATGGGACTGCATGGTGACTGCTGTGACCAGTGTGGGGAATATACGTGGAGCTCTGAACCCAGAGCTGCTGAATTGGTTTCAGAATGAGGGAAGACCAGCTGTTTAATCTCCTTCTATTTACTGTCTTCCAATACTGCTTTTAATTACATCTTAGGATGTAACTAGTAATTGTTGATGTAATTATTTTCTAGGTGCTTAATGGATAAAAACTTCGTGAGAATTGGAAAGTGGTTCATAAGACCCTATGACAAGGATGAGAAGCCTGTCAACAAAAGGTGAGGTGATCTTTTTAACAAGTACTGTTCTTGTCAGTGTTATATTTCACATGTCAATAAGCTGGTGCTGCCTTTTGTGGATTGTTTTCCACCTTATTTATCATATAACAAGTTAAAACATAGACACTGTTCACATCAGTAATACACGGGAAGTAATTAAATAATTTCAGAACTGCTGGTGATGACACTTTTGAGATGAAAAGTGAGCAGAGTGTTTGGCTTTTGGTTTCACTTTATTTTCTGGATATTTTTTAATAGCGTCCACCTGTTACTCTTATTATCCAACAGCATTCCAGCTATTTGCAACAAATGATTAGAATTTCTGGATGCTTTCCCTCAACCTGAGATTTTAAGCAGTAAATTAAGTAGTGTGTAAGTTTATTGAAAGTTGCCAGCCTTGATGTACAGCTTTCAGTGATGGGGCATGCTGACTTTGGCTGGTGGATATGATTCTCTTGCAGCAGGAGAAGCGTGGAAAGGGGTGACTGTCTGCACTCTCTCACTGCTGTTTCCTCTCCCAGCGTTAAAGGTTACGATGTGCTCAGATCTTCTGGTACTTGCATTTATAGTCTTCGGCTAAACAACTTCTGTCAAGAATAATCTGAGTTAAGCTGAAACACAGATTTTCTAACGGGAATCATTTTGACAGAACTGGGTTAGGAAGTGACTAAACATGCAGTTATGCTGGGAGATTTGAAGGTAATGAGCAAGTGGAGAGGAGATGGGGTGGCAACTTCTTCTTTCAGCGTAGCTAATCACTGCAGCGTGACTGAGGGCAGCTGTAGGTACAGGTGGAAATCAGTCTGTAGCTCATACCCTCTGCCTCATCTCACTGTCTTGCTGTTGGTACAATGAAATATTACAAAGCATTGCCTGCATTCTGTGACAGATTGTGTTAACCATGGCCATGTAAACAGAAGTTGTCCTTAAGATACACTGTAGTAATTAGATGTGAGTTCATTATATTTGTAAAAACTGAAAGCTTCAATTTAATGTGAGGATCTCTCTTTAGCACTGTTTACACTCTTTGTAGTTTGGCAGAGCTGTGCAGTAACTTCTGTGACTTCACTCTCAGCTAACAACAAGAAGCTGCTGAAACAGACAGTTTTGTCCATGTCTTCCTATGTCCTGGCTGGATGTAACCCCCGCTGCCCCCTCGCATTTTCTCTGCTCCTTTTCTCATCACAGCAATATCTAATCTTCTGGAAGATGAGCTCCCAGAAGTGGCACTGGTTGGGCACTGGATTGGTGCTGGGTACTTGGTTTGGTATTACTGGAAAAGCGAGACAGCTCCTTTCAGCAAAAGCTGTTTGTTTTATCAACTTCACTGGAGCCTTAGAACACAAATGAAATGCATTTGTGATCCTCGTGTTTATTCCTGGTGTGCGACAGTCTGGGAACTGAAGCATCTGATGCAGTAGACGACGTCTGTCAAACAGCAGCAGCGCTGACACAGAGGGGAACGTTGCTTTAGAATTCTGGGAAGCTAGCAGGTTCTGTTTAGTTACACATATGTGATACCAAATCACTCGTACAGTGCGTTGATCTGCAGGGGATCTTTATGTTGGTTTGTCATGTATGTACAATATACACATAACTTGTTTTAGAGGAGATAGCATTGCAGAAATTAATGTTGAATGCTGAAGTGATATTTAAATTATTACTGTATATAAAATGGCATTTTTATAGGGCGTTTTGGGCTTAATGAGTGGACTCTTGATTTCAAGAAGACAATAATTTGTATTGGGTTTTAATTAATGAAATTGTCATTATAGATCCTATGGATGTACAGAGTATTTTTATTTATTTTTAAGAGCATTTATGGCCTAATTTGAGATCGCTTTTGTGTTATTTGAGGTTGGTAATTTTCTGTTGTAACCATGTCATTGGAATTGTCTGATCTTCCTGAGAGGTGGGGTACAGACTACAGAAGATGGCAGTAAGGTCTGTATCAGACAGTGGCAATAACAGCAGGAGGCTTTGAGGACTAATTTGTCCTGACTTTTAATTTAATCTCTTGTGCTTTTTTTTCCTCTCCGTCTCAGTACGGCACAGTAAACTGTCTTTACATAAAAGCATTAAGGTTTATTCCACATAAAGTCATTGTGAGACTCCTGCTCTAAGCAGCGGCTTGTAGGTAGCTCAGTAAGGAGCAGTTGTGAGATGAGCAGGCCAGCTGCAGGGGGTAGGTGTTTTAGCACTGCTGATGGTAATGCTTTCATGGCTGTGAAAAGTGATGTAAAATACAGTAACTAAACCCATGTAAATATATAAAATACCAGAAATCAGTTGAGGTCTGTGCACTGATTAGGTTGGAGATTGGGACCGTTAAATCACATTGGAAATGTATGCAGTGTTGTCCTTGGCTGGGAAAAGGTGTGTGTACGCACATTTTTTTCCCCCCTGTTTTGAATGCATGAAAAACTGATCAGATGTCATTTGGATACAGAAATGCAGGCGGCTCTGCAGTCTGGATTTACACTTCAGGCAAAGTTAGTCTTCAATCTCAGAAATCCCGGATGACCAAGTTCATCTCATCAGTGTATTCAGTGGGTCGTGGGCTGGGTGTGAGCACCCAGGGAAGGAGAAGAGCTCATGCAGCTGGCGCTCACGGAGCAAATCCATTCAGGGCCTGTGATTTTTGTGAATGGCATTAAGGGAGAAGGGTGGGGAGATGTGAGTTGAGAATGAAGTCAAAGATGAAGTGGAGCGTGGCACTGGCTGTGACCCACTTAGTCCTGAGATGTGAAAAGGAGGCCTAGGAACAATGGGTGACCTTCTTGGGCAGCGTGAGGAACAATGTGCCAGATGAATTCTTCTGCTCTGCTGAGACGTGAGGGAACAGCAGAGGGAGTTAAGATCCGTATGCAATTGTTCTGCTTGCAGTGGGATCCAGATGCTTTTGACAGGAGATTTAGCGCGGTGCCTGTGAGTTCTCTTTCCCAAGCATCCTTTTTGTTGGTAGCACTAGTTAATAGTAGGTGTCGCTTGCTACATTACGCTACATGGTTTATTGTCTGTTCTACATCAGTGTGTATCTGAAATATGTTCCCAAGTGACTGCTGAAGAATGCTAACCTTGCTTATTCATCATCACAACTGATAGAAGGATCTGATAATGCTTTCTGCTGTGTTCACAGTCGCTTCCCAAGTTTTGCATGGGGATTTTGGATTGCACTGCTACAAAATCTTAAGAATGTGAGATTGTTTTTTCCCCTCAGTAACAGTCTTATTTCAAGGTCTTAACTAGTGATTTTAGCATCTGTGTTGTTGGTGTGTAGTAGAAGATTGGGAAATAAATCAATTTATATTGAATTGCATGTGCAACTTAAAAAGAAATTAAGCTATTTTTTAAATGACATGCATAACTGGTGGATCCACTCCCCTTTTCCAAGTCTGAGTGTTCTTGCTTTTTCTTTTTTATTTTTTTCAAGAGATGTTCCATCAGTAACGTACTTGGGAGTACTTCTCTCATTACAAGAAGTACCTTTTCTCATTACTAGGAGAGGGATCTGTAAGGTCAGTGTTTCAGTAGCCACGTTGCCTTTCATGCACTTGAAGCAGTGCAGGTGGAGGAGCAAGGTGCAGCTAGGCTGCTGTGAGATAATACCGTGCTGTCATTTCAGTTTCCAGTCAAATGTTTGTTGGTTACTGTTCCATGTGACAGTTGATCCTCCTATGGCACTGGTAGAAGTCTCTTAATTACAAGCTCACAGTGTCCCACTAAATAAACTATCCTATACTTTCACATGTCAGCTCCCTCCCAAGGTTTGAGCCCTTGGAATTTCCCTGTCTTAGCAGAGTTCAGTCAGTACATCTGCACCTCTGCTTTTTGCAAGCACCACAGTGGGGCACTGATGAGTGCCATGGAGAGTTGAGTGCTGCAGGTGCTTCAAGAACTCAAAGCAGTGCTTGGAAATCATTGGTGCCTTGGGTTTGCTAGAAGAGTTTGTAGGACTTAGCCCAGGAATAGGTCTGATCAGTGATAGCACTGCTGGCATTGAGCATTGTTTCTGGGTAACGCTGCAAGCTACATTCTTTTTGCCACGCTAAGAGCTCGTGTCAGGCAGTTCTTCATCTGGTTTAGTGGGCATCAGCATCAGGTTTAGTGGGCCCTGGGGAAAGCTGCAGTGAGGGGCCAGGAGAGCCTGGAAATGAGTAGCACCGATGCTGCATCCGCTGCTGAGGTTGGGCTGTGTTGTGTGGCATTGCTCAGATAATGTCTTCTGGCAAATGTTATCAAGGTGATTCATTAAATAATGGCATCAATGAGTAGAAGCATTGCAAAACAAGTTTGACTGTTACATTATTATTTTTTTTTTTTTAATGGGATTTGAATGGAAATTGATGGTTCACGTGCAGTGCTGTCAGAGGGGTTCCATTAAAAAGGGACTTTTTGTTTTTAACATCTTTCTTAAATCCCACAGAACCATTCAAATAGTTTTGATTCTTATTCTCAGAAATCTGATTTCTGCATTTGTATTTTAGCGGTGTAAAAAAGATTGCAGTGATGTGGTCATGTTCTTGAAAGCAGTGGTACTGCAGCAGTTTGCAGTGTGTACAGCACACTGAGCCCTACCAGCAGCCTCACAACTGAGGAAAGGCTCACAAGGAGAGCAGTCTGATTTAATTCTAAATCAGGTGTGATTTATTCCTGACTTGTCAAATAAAAACAATAGAAATACTGAGTAGTGAGAAATACTGTGTATTTTTCAGAAATTATTCCCATACTCAAACAAACAAACACACAAACAGGCTTTACTATTGTAGTTGGAGAAGAGGCTTAGTTCCCAGCCAGAGGTTTTTACACCTTTGAGGTTTAAATTCTGAAAAGTAATGTTAATCTCTGAGGTTTTTTCTTGCTCTTACGGTTTCTGCACCAGGCTGCGATGTTATGTGCTGTGTGTTCGTTACATCCAAACCAGCAGCCTTGTGTACTAAAGCTGATTTTACCTTCCAGCATTGGGTAATGCAACCGTGGGAATGTCTTCACGTTTAGCCAAAGGAGTTGGTACAAAATACAGATACAGTAAACTTAAGTGTTTTTAATGCTGTTATTAAGGTAATTTGGAAAAACAGTATTCGAAGATAATGGTTTAAATTCTTATGACCTGCTATGTGCCACTGATAACCTTGGGCTGTTGGTGCCTAAATTCAGGAATCCTGCATGCAAAACTCTTGAGGATGTCAGCACACACTGCATAGGAAAAAAGGCAGTGGGGACTGTAAGCCTTGAGGTGCTTTATTACCATGGTAAATTCCTAGGTGAGCTATAAATTCAGTAGGGGTATTCTCTGCTCAGTGGCTTGGTATTTTTTCATTCGGTAATGAAAATAATAAAACAATGTTTTGAAAAAGCTGGAAAGGACTGTCACCGTACTGTAAAATTTTCATAGAGCATATGAAATATCCTGCCCAGCTTGTGCTCTCCGTGTTGCCGTATGCTGTGGCACTTAGCCACAACTGTTAGATTTTACGAATGTCCTGCAGTAAATGAAAACAGAGCCTTGATGGGTGCGCTTGTAGCAAGTATTGCTGAGGGCTGCTTCCTTCCTGGAATGACCCAACCTTTTCATTTCCCTTTCCTGGGGTAAAAGCATTAAAAAAGACAGTGACAAAGCAACCCCAGGCACGGATTCTTCCATGTCTGTTGACCCTTGCCAGTCAAGATGAAGTCCCAGGAATATCAGAGAGACTCCCTACGTGGGGTCACTGGAAGATGTCACAGGAGCAGTGCTTCTAGTATGCTGTGTGTATCCACTTCTGCTAATTCAATTGATGCTGCAGGGTGTCTTACACAGTTATTTGCTGAAGGCTTGGAGCTGAGCCAGACAGCCAAGATAGAGTGGGAAGGCTGTTGGTAGGTGTGCTGTTTGTTCCACCTTTGCAAGCCTACCCCTGTCTTGATAGCAGGGGTTATACTATTGCACCTGCACCTTTGTATGGACGCAGCATTATCTCAAAATGAGGCTGCTGCTTGCTTGCCAAACAAAATTTATTGAGGTCACCACTTTTGCTGTCTTTGGGTATATGGTGATATAAACCAGAACCCACAGAAGTTGGTAATGAGTATCAATTACATTTAGGATTTTGTAGATAAGGATCATTTTACTGATGTAGTGAATGCAAATGAACAGACGTGTAGAAAGCTGCTCTTCTCATCTTTTGTTCTGGGCTTTTGTAGCACTTTGTCTTGAGCTTCTTATTTGCAAGCAGCATTTATTTCATGTTCAAATGCTTACACATGTAAGGCTATTGGCATGCCTACGTGTACCCCAAATATTTGCATAATGTAATATAATTGAAACTGTGTTATTTTTCACACTTGATCACTTTTCAAAAAATAATTATTTGAAGATTTGAAATGTTTGTGTCTGGGCTATACAGACAGCAAGTTGTTAAAGGAAAGCATGGTTATGTACCTCTATTGTCTGCTTCTTTTTAGTTATTTATATTTATCTAGTTTAGAAGTGACTGCGTATCTACATGAATTGTTTGGAACTTCAATAATTATATATGAAGCCTGGCTTAATCAGGACTTGGTGACCAATTAGCAAAGTCCTACTAATGTTTAAGCTCCTTTTCTCATTATGCGTTTGCTATTGGCACTGTATATAAAGGATAAACTAAGTGCCCCTGATGTGCTGTTAATTAGATTTGTCAGGGCTCCCAGTTGTACTGTCTGCCAAACACAAGTGTTGTCACTTACTGTATCAGTAATGAATTGACTTAAGGGCTTTTGTAGATATTTAGAGGGCCTTAGCTTTGAATACTTATTTTGTTGTAGCGCTCTCATCGCAGTTACCGCTATAGCTCTGCTTCCTACATTCCAAAAACTTGCACAAGCAGCATCGGCTGTCTTGAAGGTCTGAATATCAAGCTGCATTTTGTGCTTAAACTGATTTAAAATCCTCGTAGGCAGCAGGTGGCCTTTAGAGTTCTGGGAAAACAGTGGCACTGTATAGGATTTGTGTTGAGTCCAACTCAGAAGTGAAATGCACTTCTTGGTGTTCCCAAATGGAGCTGATTACTAAAGCCAAAAAATCTTCAATCTTTCTCCAAAAACTAGAAAGAGAGATTGAAAGGAAGAAATTCCATAGAATTATTTCAGCCAGCAGTATTATTTTTCATTAATTTTCACGGTGTTTTTATACCTTTGTAAAATTAAGTTAGTGTTGAACAACAGGTTTTGAAGTACAGCTTTGTTTCAGAAGGAAGTTATCTGGGTTTTTCATTTCCGACAGTGCTCCCTGACACTTAGATTCACTTAGACTTTTTTGCTAACCTTTAATGTCTGAAGACACAGACTGAAATGAAACTGAACTACTGTGGGTTTGATTGCTTGTAGTGTTGTTTTTTTTCCCCCATATTGCCACTACGGAGCCATCTCATTCTTAGTTAATCTATCTGATAGCAAACCTCCAGGTATTAATGACACTTGCAATCTTGCACGTTGCAGCTGGCCAAAATGACCATTTCTGTCTCTCTTCTTTCCCCAAATCCTTTCCCCAAACCTCTCAGGTTTGCCTGTTTGCAGCTCCAAGGAGTTCCCTCCAACACGAGCGGCAGCAGGCAGAGTGCCAGCACTGTGTGCTCTGTGCAGCAAGCATTCCAAATGCTGCAAAGTGTTGTTGTCATCTGTGCTCAGTACAAGGGAAAGCAGAGCAGAGGAAAGCTACCAGGCTGACATTGTGCAGTCACGTTGCTTGGTTAGGAAATCACGCGGCGATGCGATATGAACGGTCTGTTCTGTGACTGATGTTGCATCAAATAAGCTATGGAAATGCTTTTTTTTTTTTTTAAAGAGTAACTGTCTGGAGCCATTTATAAAGAAGAGAAAGCTGAATTACACTATTTGGAATCCCTTTAATGTTTTGGCTTATTAAACTTCCTGATTTGAGGTAGTGGCATTCTTCTAAAGTAGCTTCTCTTTAGTTTTGAGTTACTGCTAGTTTAGGAGATGGGGGAACTTGAATGAATGCTGGCTAATATTGTGATATAAGTAAGACTCTATTATTCTTCTGCATAAAAGTAGTAATCTAAGTAATGCTGTTCTTCCTTCTAATAACGAGCTGGTGAGCTGTAGGCCATCCTTTTCATGACTAAAACAAGCGTTGCACAGGACCAATCTGCTGATGTACAGTAATTAGAGTGGATGCTTCTTAAAATATATCATCGTTAATGAGCTTTGTTAGCTTCCACTTCCCTGGCAACTGAGTAAAGCAAAATTAGAGTATGTTGCCAGTCCATTGCTGTAAGTACAGAAATAATGCTGCTGGGTGCTTTGAGTCACCTCTCCTCACCTCTTCCCTTCTGTTTGCTTCTGAAGGTTGTTCTTTGTCCTGCATATCACTGTAGCTGAACTCTGTTCTGAGCTCAGTAATATGACTCCCATCTACAAGAAGAGCGGGGCCATAAGGAGGGTCCAGGGGACTACAGGCTTGTCAGCCTGTTTTTGGTACCAGGGAAGGTTGTGGAGCAAATCATCTTGGGTGAGCTCACACGGCACGTGTGTGGTGTCCAGGGGATCAGGCCTAGCCAGCATGGGTTCATGAAGGTCAGGTCGTGCTTGACCAACCTTATCTCCTTCTATGACTGGGTGACCAGACTGGTAGATGAGGGTAAGGCAGTTGATATAGTCTACCTTAGACTTCAGCAAAGCCTTTGACATGGTCAGTATTCTCCAGGGGAAACTGTCTGCCTGTGGCCTGGACAGGTATACCCTTCTTTGGGTAAGGAACTGCCTGGAGGGCCATGCTCAACAGGTAGTGGTTAATGAAGTTAAGTCCAGCTGGTGACCCATTACAAGTGGTGTCCCCCAGGATGTGCCCATCTTGTTTAATATCTTTATTGATGACCTGGATGAGGGGATTGAGTGTACCCTCAGTAAGTTTGCAGATGACACCAAGTTGGGAAGTGGTGTCGGTCTGCCTGAGGTTAGGGAGGCCCTGCAGAGGGATCTGGATAAGCTGAATTGCTGGACTGAGGTGAATGGGATGAGGTTCAACAAAGCCAAGTGCTGGGTCCTGAACTTTGGCCACAGTAACCCCATGCTGCACCATAGGATTGGGGCTGAGTGGCTGGATGACTGTGAAGAGGAAAGGAACCTGGGGTGTTAGTCAATGCTCAGCTGACCATGAGCCAACAGTGTTCAAGAGGCATCTGGATGAGGAACTATGAGATATGGTTTAGTAGCTTGTGATAGCAGTGATGATGGGAGAACGGTTGGACTAGATGATCTTGTAGGTCCTTTCCAACCTTGTGATTCTATACTTTGTTTTTAAACCAGTCCCGAAAGGGAAGAGCTGCAGTTGGAGCAGTTGTGCTTGGTGGGATGAATTTGGTCAATGTACTAAGAACCAGCTGGTCGTTATTTTCAGACGTTTTATCTGAGTGCATTGTAGCAGGTATTGACTGGGGGGGTGTAGATTTTTGCTTTCGTCTTTGATCAGTCTCAAAGTGGAAGAAGTCTGACTTTTCCTTCTGTAGAGTGGTGCACATGGGTGGGGAAGGTGCAGTTTATGCAGGCAATGTAATGAGCTGCCTGTGTACCTACCTCAGTAGGGGGTACATTGCTGAGGAGTTCTGCCCTTTGAGGCTTTCAGTCCATTCTTTCCTATGGAGAACCTTCCTGTCGTCCCGCTTGAAGTTTGTATGTCCGTCTGAACTCCAGAGAAGCAATACCAGTTCCCAGCCTGAGGCAAGAGGAAGGCAATGCGTGGAGCTGGTGGTTTCTCAAGCACAAATTCTGGGTGGTTTCCAAGTGCTCTTACTTTGATGAAGCAGCTTTGGATGTTCTGAGAGCATTCATTTACAGAGTTGAGAAACCCTGAACAAGTCAGCAAACAGTGGATAGCTTTGAAGAAAGAAAGAGGAGCTGCTGGCTGTGTGCAGAGCTCTCTTTTGGGGTTGGATAAATCCACCTGCATGGCATTCTTGCTTCTGACTTACAGTGTAGGCAGTTCTTCTTTTCACTGTCAGTCACGGCGGATGCTGTGTTTATGTTGTTTTCTTTCCTAAAAATCAGTAAACATAAAAATAGCAGCAGTAAGTCAGACTGCATTTAGTCTTGCTGGATTTTACTTTTGATAATAAAGCTGAGAATGAGTTGCCATGAAGGAAGAATGTTTTTTTGCCAGGTGGCAAAGAGCTCAGCAATCCGAGTGCAGCAAACTGATCCTCTTCATCCATAATGCGCTTCATACTGCCATCTACTGACATCACATTTTGTACTTGCAGCAGGAATACGACCATGGCTCGCATCTGTGGTGAAGTGCGTAGTCCAAACTGCTTTGTCTTGATTATACCTCTGCAGCTGTGTCATTACAATGCTTGGATCTGGGTACTGTTTTTCAGGATTTAATGTACTGCTCTTGGAAGAGCTGATGTCTGTTACAAAGTGTTTGCATTGGATAGGAAAGAGTCGCTTTAAATCTTGAAACTAGAGTTGTATGGGATTACTTCAGCTGATGTTTTGGTCAGGGTTCATCTGTGCACAGAACTGCAGATGGAAGATGCTGTGATCTCAGACACTCACGTGACAACTCCTTTGGGTCCGTGGTAATTTATAAGAACAAAACCACATGCACTGTTGGATTTAGTAATGTCTGTATGATCCTCTTCAGTGTCTGACTTTTGAAGATACTTTCTCCCCGCAGAAGTAGAATTCCCCCTCTTTTCCCCACCTCTTCTCCTTGACTTCTGGCGTAAGCTCTCAGTGGATTTCAGAGGACAGGCTCAGGTTTGAACTGAAAAGCGGTTTGAGGTGTATTCTGTAACAACTGCTACCTTTAACTTCTGCAGTGCATTACTGGACCGACAAGCCAACAATACCAGGATATTTAGGCATACATTGAAACTTGCATGGAGAACACTTGCACTCCCTTAATCCCCTGTTTGTTCAGTCTCAGTGTCACTGTGACAATTGACTTTCATCTTCCTCTGCTGGTGGGTAGTGTACCATGGGACATGGGAGTTCCTGCCAGGAGGTGCTCCCAGGGTTTGTGACATGGAAGGGCAAGTAAAGGGCTTAATGCTAATGGTCCCAGCAGCACTCATGGCTGAGCTCCTAGGAGAAGAATCTTGGAAGGACAAGATGGTATTGCAAGGTAGATGAAATTTCCCACCAGATAAGGGAAATTTCTGTCTTTTTTTCTTTTGTTCCTCATATTCTTCTCTTTCTGTTACCAACTGTTCATGACTAGAGGAGCTGTAAGCGTTTTTGGATGATGATATTAATGCATTTAATAATATAGCTTCTATCTGTTGACTGGAGAGAAAATCCCCACTGAAGGTGAGAGAGAGAGAAGATCTGAAGAAAGATCTTAAAATGAATCTGACAGTCTAATTTATGGAATTGGATTTCTGATGCATGGAATTATCTTATTAGTCTTCACAGTACACAGAAACACACACAGTTCTGCCTAAACTGTAATTTTGATCTGATTTTCTTTTTTGAAGAGCATTTCTCTATCACAGGGAGATGTAGCTGAGTGGTTTACTGTCCCACCCAATTCCTAGGAAATGATTTAATTTAGGAGGGAGCAGAGATGCTGTCTGAAGGGCTTCAGGTCTTGTCTACTTTGGGCTCAGCCATGAGGTAGATGTGACATCCAGCAGCATAACCCTAATACTTTGGGTATTGCAGGGAGCTGCCTGCCATTATTATGCTTTTAGTTTCTTTTAAAGAAGTATACCCAGCTACTCTTCTTGAGCAGTCCTTAGTGTAAAAATCATCTCTAGTGGTTGTCAGAAGTGAAGCAGCTTAGTGAAGACCAGAAGGTCATGCCAGGAGTGCAGTGATTTTCTGTACTGATCTTTGTGGTATGACTTGACATGTTTTTGTGTTTAGTAACTGTTGGTGGATTTTTTCTTACGTGAGTTTGAGTTTGAACACACAGAAATTTAACATGGACAAATATTTAATGCTAATTAATATTGTAATTAATCTGTGCAATAAGTGGGAAAAAATCTGTTTTATTTTATTTTATTATTATTATTATTATTTTAACTTTTTGTTACCAGTGTAGTTCTGTCTCCTACTCTAAGTACACTAAGTGGGCAGTGTAACCAGCTGGTTCCTTTCTGATCTCTGTCCCTTTGCTACTGGTAGATGTCTCTACTAATAGATGGACTCCTGCACCTTTCTTTGTTCTAATGACATTCCACTAACTCTGAAGGTGTTTTGTAGTTCTTTTGCCTTGATCTGTTTTTTCACATTTTTCAGTGTCATTGCAATAGCAAAATTTGTTACTGTTTCTTCTCATTCTCTCCATGTAGCCCTAACAACATCATTCCTTTCTATACACAAAATTAAGACTAGGGCTGTGTCTCACTACTTGAAGCAGTCCCAGCAACAGAAGCGATCTCAGCAGTGGTACTGATGTAAATTTCCTCTGTATGTACATGAACAAACTAAAGGAGTAATCATAAAAATGACCAGAAATAAGCTTCTTGCTGATGGAAGTCAGGACAGCGAAAGTTCATTCTGATTTAAGGAGTTAAATATTGTAAAACAGTTGACATTGTAAAACAGAAGATATTGTACTAGCCAATGAGTTTAATTATCCCCACCCCCATTCATCACTTCTCTTTGCAAGAGATGACAGCGATACAGTTAATGGAACTACATTTCTCCTGTTATGGAGGGTGATTTCTTAATATGTAAGTACAGCAATTTTCTGTTGTGCTTCATCTTCCTAAAGACAAACCCACGTGAGCATTCACAACTTGGTCATGCGTACACTGCTAATTTAATCTTTCAGTTGAAAACTAAGGCACCGTTTTGAGGCTGGACCATCTTCGTGGAGTAGTGCATATTTGTGGAAGTACTCTTGACTTATGTATTTGTTTTTAAGAGCAGCTTCATACAGTGCTGTGTTGTCATGTCATTTGAGCAGCATTACAGAAAAAAATCCTGTGTTCCTGGAGAACAGATGGGTCAACAAACTCTTCCTCAAACCTCACACTAGTTTAGAATCTATTTCTGGTACCGTGCAAAAAACCAGCAGTGTAGAAGTTGCACTGCTTTACAGTAGGCTGCCCTGGTGTTTCCTGAGAGTGTGATGTGCCTGCTGCTGCCTGGTGTGCTTTACTTCCCTCTCCCAGTTTTGTTGCAGGCTGTGTTAATGAATCTGGATATGCGTTTCCCCTGGTACAGAGCTGAGGAGCTTGAACTGAAGAATACTTAGTTTCCACCTCATTTTTTTTCCTTTTATAAGTCCTTTGGGAAGCAGTACTTAATTGTAGATTATAGATTCATAGAATGGCCTGGGTTGAAAAGGTCCACAATGATAATCTGGTTTCAACCCCCTGCTGTGTGCAGGGTCACCAACCAGCAGCCCAGGCTGCCCAGAGCCACATCCAGCCTGGCCTTGAATGCCTGCAGGGATGGGGCATCCACAGCCTCCTTGGGCAACCTGTTCCAGTGCGTCACCACCCTCTGTGTGGAAAAACTTCCTTCTAATATCTAACCTAAACCTCTCCTGTCTTAGCTTAAAACGATTCCCCCTTATCCTGTTGCTGTCAACTCATGTTAGCAATCTTTCTTCAGTGTCTCACATTAACAGTGTTTTGGTTTAGTTGTTACATATTCAAACAATTCAGGCTTCGTTTAGATAACCAAGCCTTCCTTTCCTACTGGAGTCTGTAATTTGACCACATTCTTTTTAAAGTAGCAGTTTGCTAAAAGCCCCACTGAGCATCTATAGGAGCACAGCTAGACATGGGTGCCTGAGCACTTTGCAGTGCTCCAGCAGTTCCACCTTTCTTTGCACTTTGCAGATGCATACTGTACTGAAATTCCAGCAGTTGGATTCCTCAAGTATGAAGTTAATTTTATTTGTGACTTTACTGTTAAGCTTTTAAATATTGCTGATTATACAAGCCTCTATAAATGCCAATCAAATTAATTGTTACGTTCTGCATGGGTAGCATATTAAAGCAAATAGGTTTAAGCATTTTATAGGAAAAAGTACGCTGGAAATGTAAACATATATTAAGAAAGGAAAGATTAGATGCATGGAGCAACTGGAAGAGAGCAAGCCCTGTTTGTTAAACAGCCTGATGGCCCTGCAAGCTGACAAGCTGAACATTGTGCTGCTAAGAGTAAGCAGATCACTGGCTGATCTGTGAGAAAGGCTCAGCGTTTCTGCCTCTAAATCTGTAGGATCGTTTTTCCTTGTAGTTAAAAACCTTGAGAAACTTGATTTGGGGGCAGTTGTGGTATTTCCGTGATAGAATAGGCAGGTAGCTGCCTGTAGGGTTTCCAGACATGTTTGGACACCTTCTCTGTGCTCCTTCCAGTTGGCTTGAGGTGTATATGGGTTCTTCAAGGTGCTGCTCGGTGTTCCTTTCTGTCTTAGAGCAACTTTGAAAGGCTTTTAAAACACAGTTCCAAAGTGAGTTGGTGCTCTAAGTCCAGCAGTGAGTGAAGGCTGTTGATGCAACCCATGTTTGGGGAGGGTTAGTATTCTCAATGCCATTGAAAATGAGACTTGGACATTTTGTGGAAAGCTTTATAGAAAAACATGGCTTATGTCTCTTATTCCTATTAGGTTGCTTTCTATGGCACAAACAATTTGTATTAAAAAGGGAAAGTTCTTCTGTTCTTGAGAATAGCAATATAAATAAACATTTGTTAGTTACTTATTGGCAGAAGCCTTTAAGTTTGGATGTGTATGTGTGTATAATTTTGAACTAAAATTTGTTTGTGTTCTGTCGGTATAGTGGAGAATATAGTCTGGGAGGGAGGGAAACCAGCCTTCAGCTGATCCAGTGCTCTTTGGGCTGCCTTTGTTTTGAAACAATTCTGGAGCATCTGTCATTGTTTCACACAATTTCCTGTAAAGCTGCCTGTGGCAGTTGCGCTCATTCTTCATTACCCAGGGGCATTGCTAGCTATAAAATAATGTATCTGGCTGCCTAATAGCCTAATATTCAGCCTTCCCTGGAGAAGTGGGAGTGGAAAGCTGTTTTTACTTTTCTTTCTGCTGACTGTGCAAAGCTGACCCTATGTGAGCAGCTTTTATCTGTGCTGCCAATGAAGTAGAAGGGATTTCCTGGGATCACGGTGTATTGAGCTACCAGATGCGCCAGAGAATGGCCTTGGTCAAATTGAACTTCTGCCTGAATAAAGATGACAAATCTCTGTGTGATCATCTTTCTTAATAAGCCCTTGGTCTTTGGCTTTATTTGTTTATTAGTTTAAAATAAACTGTAGAAATGGTTCAGAAATGATGGCTGGACATTGCTTGAAGGATCACTGCAACAGATCGTGTACTCCTCACATCCTTGTGTGTATCTGTAGGTAGGTTTGTTCTGCTCGTGCTGTTCTTCATTAAAAAAAACCTCAATCCAGTCAGTTTAAAGTTAAAATGGCACCGCTTAAAGATCAAGCTGTGTTGACCAGTTTAGAAGTAGTTCATTTTCATGTGAACTGGGATTACCCATAAAATAAAGGTGAGTTTGAGGAATGAAATTACATTTGCATCTGTCAGTGCTGGGAAAGCAGTTTGGGCCCGCTTGGCTTAGTGTGTCCTGTAACGCTAATTCTGAGCTAGGGCAGATAGTGAGATAAGAAAAGCACTTGGAGTCTTTCAGTTACATCCAGCATGTGAAACATGGTATGATGCGTGCTGGGTTTAACACCTCTCTGACTCCTTCACTGGCAGTTTGATTCCCTCAAGTTCTTATTAAAACACACTGGAGCTGCACATAACTTCAGAGTATCGCATTCCATTGGAGCCATTGCAACCACATGATTGTAATGTCCTTATTTCCTTGTCTGGCTGAATTAGGGTACAATCTGTATTTCTACATTCCAAACACATGAACAGCTTCAAAGAGATTCTTTCCCCAGCCAAGCAGGCTGCCAGGGCTACTTTCTGATCTGAATGTGGGACTGAAATCTCCATTTTAAATGGAGTAACTTTTTTGGACTATGTCCTAAAGCAGTTATTAGCTTGCTCTGGAGTATAAAATTATGGGATGCACCAAAAAAATGCTTTGACTGGCATATCAGCTGCCTGGTTTGGCTTTGGGCTTCCATGTGCAGAGCAGTCCAGCTAATCCTGAAACTTCTCCAATGTAAATGAGGTTCTGAAGCGCACTGTGTGCCGGCCCTGCTTTGTCTCCCCTACGAGCCCTTAGATTCTGTACATACCAAAAATGCATGGCTGTATCTTTGTGTACATATTAAAAGCATCTTGATCTCCTCGTTGCTGTTCTGTTTGTGGCAGGGTAACTTAGAGTTGAATTCAATACTTAGATGTTTTTGTTTGCAGTTTAGTCTGTGCTGTCTTGATAGGAGGTAGCAGCTTTTTTAGATGCATTTAAAAATATTTCTTGATACAATTTTGCCTTTCAACAGTAGCATTATGAAAACATTTGCTAATGGCTGAAAAATGTTAGCTGAGCTGTTCTGCTCACGTCGTTTTAATTTTGGGAAAGCGTTTGTTGTTGCAGCTCAGGAATTCAGGTGGTCTGATTCCTTTCCAATGGAATAAGTTATTCCCATGTGGAGTTCATATTTTGTCTGCTTTTTCAAAAGCAGATATGCCATAGTATTACTTCTTCACCTGCTGCAGTTCCCTTGTGCTAAGCTTATCCATTGTAGTGCAGCAACTGCTTCAGCATCTGCCTCTGAGATGACAAAAGAAGAAACACTGAAGCCGTATAGAGAACCTGCAGTGCTGCATCTCTGTGTTGGGTGCATCCCAGCCAGCAGTGTAATGCTTGCTGGGACCGTCTGTGTCATACTTTGTCCATATGTGTTACAACTGAAATACAATGTAGGCAGGGAAAAGTGACATGGACTTTGATCTGCTCCTGCTTTGTAGGGCGCTCTCTCTCCTGCACTTCAGTATCTCACTGAGCACAAGGCAGCTCTGTGAGGCCCTGCCATATGCAATGGCTGGAGCTGCTTCAGTCCTTCAGGGTCCTAGTGCTGGGCACTGGCGAGGTGTACTTGTCATTAAAGATATTTTCCTCGCCTCTGTCGAGGAGTTGGTTACAGAACACATGCCTGCTGCAGTCATCCCAGGCTGCAAGACTTGAGGCAATGTTTGTGTTTGCTTGTCAAGTATTTGCAATGAAGCCAAATCCTGTGAAGTGTTTCTTTGAATGTCAGTGTATGTCTTTACTTAGGTTTTTTTTTTTTTTCTTGCTGAAAATCTGCTTAGAGTTTTGAAATTGAGTGTGGACCGTAACAAGAGAATTACTCGTTCCTCAGGTTTATACTCCTGGTTTGAGAAATGAAGCACCGTGCCCTGAGGTGTAGGATGGGAACACATGAAGTGTAATCTTAAGTCTTTTTTGTACCACACCTAACACATCTGTGCTGTTGACTGAAGGAATTCTTTGTTCCTGAACTTACCTGTGTGTTCCTCTGTGTGTGCAGCGTTTGATAGGATCAGATAATATTGAAGACTTGTGGCTTGTTTGTAATTACCTGTTTAACGTCGTGATTGAGAGTAATGCGTCCCCTCCATTTGTTACCAGTATAGCAGAAGTAAAACTAGTTTGTTTGGAGGCTGTTGGCTTAAATGCTGACAAATAACAGTGAGAAGCCATGAATAATGCAATTAATTGACTTGGAGTCATTTTTGAAGGTAAACATGGTTATTGGTGCAGGCCGCTGGTATGAATTCTAGGTCAGAAAATTTCAAAGCTTTGTTAATTCTGATGGATGTTTTGTAATCATCGTATGAAGGAATTTTGTAGATACTGTTTCAATTTCCATGTTCTGAAACTCATCACTGCACTTCGCGCTAATGAGCAGTCTGGGGAAAGAAGCCAGGGAATTAATGGACCATAGAAACTAAATTACCCTTTCAACCCTGAAGGAAGTCTTCTCTCATACTCAGCTCATGAATTGATCCAAACACAAGGAAAGCAGAGCCTGCTAAAGCCATTTGATGGCAGTCTCTTGCCTTTATATTAAGTTGACACAGTTTTTACAGAAACAGGTTTGTTTTTTGTGTCTCCATTCTAAGTAATCTTCCCAGATTTAGATTTCTTTCCAAATTTCACATGTATTAAATCTGGCATCTATTCAAACAGATATGTATATATATTTGTCTGCACCTTTGACTTGCCATGGCTGCTGGACAATTGAAATCCTTTCTGCTTTATGAAGTGAATTTTAGATGTGGAAATTGTAGGGCTTGCTCGGATTGGCCTTTGTTATGTTATGGCAGCACAAAGTGCAGGGGAATGCATGGTTAATGATAGAGTCCTTGTGGGATGTGTTTTAGGTACTGCAAGAATCTTGGCATTGTTTGCTTAAGATAAAGCAATAAGGAATCCAATCTGTAATCTGTTTCATATGGTTTAATTCTTCAGCAACAACTGGAGCATGCTGTACCCAAACAGGGCTATGTATTGCTTCGTGCATAGGCATCAGTAATTACCTACAGAACTTGCTGTGAGGTGCTGTTTATACTGTTACTGCTGGTGTTCCCAGTACCCCCTCCTTTCTTTAAATCATTACATATCTTAGAGCAGAAATTTTGTCCTGCATGAGGGTGTTTTCCTCCTCTAGATCCGAACGTCAGTGTAACTGGTTGTGAAATACCGTTACCTGTTTTTTCACTGAGATAATCTTACGTTTACAGTTCACATGTATGTGTGTGAATATGTATAGTATGATAACTATTATATATATATCAGACATTCTGTAGTAGATGTGCATGGATGCCTTGTTTCCAGCAGCTGCTATTCATATGTGATGAAAAAGATTGGTTTTCAGTGTGTGCACCTCAGGATACGCAGCACTAAATGTTCACCGTAGTGACTCAAAAAGAACTGCTGGAAAAACCTTTCTCTGCTTGCTGTGTGAAGAAATGAGCCAGCAGACCTGGCTAATCCCAGTACAGCTGAAATGTGCAGGAATTATTTCATTAAAATGGTGTAAAGCAGTTCTCAGGAGAAATAATTCCTGCTAGTAAAGAGCAATGCCTTGCTCACGTAGATTGGTGTACAGTGGGGCTTTAGCCAGCATGGTCAGGTCTGAGGGGGATTGGAGCTTCCCTCTTTGTACCAGCAGATCTTTGGAGTGTTTTTACACCTGAAAATCCCATCACAACATTCCACGTTCTTCAGCTTAAGATAAATAATCACACTTATTCTCTGGATTCTTTTTTTTTTCTTTCCCCCAAGAAGAGATCAGTGGAATGGATCAGGTGAGCTGATTGGATGTACGGAATGAGATGAGCTGTTTCCAATCCTTAACTCTTTTTAGGGTGTTCATAGAAGTGCCATAAAGAACAGCTATTACTTAATCACATGAATAGTCCTCCTCTGAGCCTGAAAGAAGAAGAGTAGCTTGTCCCATCACTGGATCCAGAAACTCCTCCTTGAGGGTATGCAGCACCTCTGGTTGCCTGTTTCCAGCCATAACTTACCCACCAACTTCTCATCTTCCCCAGCACTTCTACTGCAATAAAGCAGTAGATCAGTCCAGAATTTTCCATACAGGTCTCATTTGGAAATGGATTACATGTGCGACAGAAGTAATTGTCACATATGAATATGTAAATAGATATATTCGCAAATCTACTTTCTGAAAGCTGTATTTAGGTGAAGTACAAATGTGCAGCTTTTTTGCATAATGTTACTCATTTTTGTGTAATGCATGCACACGGACTAAACAAATGGTCTCATTACTGATACTCATGGCGAGTTGCTGAGTGTCAAAATAGAAGATGTTCACAATTCCTGTCATATTTGCCGATGCAACAAAGATTCTTAATGCTTCCAGCACTAATTTTAAACCTAATTTTAGGACAGAAGTATTCTTTTGTATCTCTGAAATCCTGTCTTAACTAACAGTATCTTTATAATGGAAAAAGGAGCATGTGGATGGCCTTGGATCCTTGCACTTAAGTAACAGGGCTTTGAAAAGTGGCGTGGTGATGTGAAGAGGATTGCTGCCCTGCTGCAGGCTCTTGACTGTGCTGTCATCCTGCACACCATTCAAGTCTCACCCATTGAGTCATCAGTCCTCTGTCTTTGCAGAAGCTTTGATTTCATTTGTATATTCACAGTTTTCTCTGTGATGGGTAGAAATTTGATTAACAGCTCCAGCATTTCTTCAGACAGTTGCTCAGGCGCTTTCTTTAACTCACCAACCTTCAGTGTCTTCTCTTAATCTGTGGTGTTATTTTTTGTCATTATTCCATTCCATCAATGTATTACAAAGTGTAGGAAGTTGCAAGGTGCTAATAATGGTATTCTCTGTTCCATGTAGGTGTGTGAGGAGATGTGATGTTGGGGTATGTTGGAGTGAGATGTGTTTTCCTGCTAACTGCTGACATAGGGCACTCTGAAAGTTTTATTTAGAGTGATAGGGCGTTATAGGGAACTGCTCTTAAAATAGCATTCTATTTCTTTTACTCCTGTGTAGCTTAAAGTATGGAAGGAGAATCTCTTCAATGACATAGGGAGGTATTGCACTGGAATTGTTTATTTCATCTCCCTTGTCAAGGAGGACAGAAGCAGTACCAGCGCATTGCTTAGCTTAGTCTGCTCTTATTGGGGAGTTAATGAAATAAGACATAAATGTATGAATGCTGTGTCGAATAAGCTGAGTCCTCATCAGGGATGCAGGAAAATCTTTTATCACTTCTGACATCTCATCTGTTTTCTGCTCTTGGACATAAAGAAGCTGTGTGATTTTCTTTGGAAATACATTACCAATAAGCAGTCAATCCACTTGGAATCTGTGTTCATAATATTGATATCTCAAAATATTATCCTTAGGCATGCCTACCAGTATTACCCTGCTGTGAAGCAGTGCCTTTTCAATCTGTACAAAGTGTCACACACACACTCCCCAGCCTTTCCTTCAATAACATGGGAGTGCTTGGAAGGCAAGAAGGGGATGTGGTGGGAAGATACAAAAGCCCTTTCATTTCCCATCAAGAGAGGGGAAGATCCAGCATTCAAAGTTCAGTGTTCTGTTTTGTGCTCCAGTTTGATCAAGGTGAGGATAAGGATGGAATGCAGGAAGGTGATCTTCTCAAAATCTGCTTGTAGGTAATTCTGATGAAGATCTTGTTGCATTAAAATGAAGGAATAGCGTATCTTACAGTTCAGCCCAAAGATTAAAGCTCTTTAAAGCTATATAAGTCTGACGGTGTCTATTTATACTCTGCTTATGCATTTTAAAAATAATAATAAAAGGTAATGTTTTGGGTGGGATTAAAGAGCAAAGGGCCTCTGTGCAACTGAACTCCACGCTGTGTTCCACATCTGGCCAGATGAATGATCATCTTCAGTCTTCTCTGTGCGACCGAATTCTGTTTTTATCTCACATGCAAAGAGAAATCTTAAACACAGATGATAATTGTGTTGGATTTGTTCTGACAGGGAGCAGGATAAGGGTTAGGAAAAGAATTTCTGGGCTTCGAGCAGTAATTCTCCATGGAGACCTGCCAAGTTGGCCTTAAAGTCAAGGTCTCAGAAGCCACTGTCCACTATAGAAAATAAGTAATTAGGATTGTATTTTAAATACTTACCATTTTCCTTCTCTTTCTGATTAGTACATTTAATTAAGAAAAATCAGGAAAAAAAATGATAAAAATTTAAATAAATGAAAATACTTTCTTAATTCAGAGTGCTGTTCAGAGCACTCCAAAGCATTTTGTTGGATTTCAGGTGTTCTGAAGGTTATTGCTCTTCTGTGAAATCAGCTTGTGCTTCCCAGCTGTTTTTTAGAAGAACGTGAAGCCCAATCTTTATGGAGTATCTGTTGTCATTATGTATTGGTAATACAAAAACATTTAAAAAGAGCGATCAGCAATTTGGAGGAATCTGTTAATTACGTGCATGTGACAAATACCTGTAGCCCAAACGATTCCCAACAGCTTTAGCCTGGGTAGGATGCCCACTGCTCTAATTCAGGTAGGTTGTAGATCTGACTGAGCCACTCAGAAGATTATGACAATTTCTTGCTAATGCATTTTGTGCGGCCCATCCCAAATACATTTCCTTCATGCGACAGCTGTGAAATGAAGCACACACACAAAGATCTCATTTTAGCATCAGAGTAATTTCATGAGTGAATCCATAGATTTTGAATGAGGAGAGTTCACTGTGTATTTTCCAGTCTCTGGTGGTTCCATCTCTGGTCTAAATGCTCCTAGGAATTTTGTACCAGGATGTTTGGTAATCTTTTCATCTGTCCTGAGGAAATGAAAGAATAAAAGGTTCGAGTGGGCAGGACTCCCTCTGTTACCCCTCAGGGTGGGAGCAGAGGGATCTGGCAGTATTGTTCAGCAGCACTTTATAACTTCGTTCTTTGCTGATTTTGGACAATCCATGACCTCTTAATCCAGAATTCAAATCTAAAATATGAAATGCTGGTTAGGACTTCTCTTCTGCCTTCCTGTGGGTAAGGATGCTTCCATGGACTGCTTCTGTCATTGCCGCAGCAAAAAGGTCAGAGAAATTAGGACATAATTAGGACTAAGAAGTGCATTAGGAACTTTTGGTGCAGTGTGTCCATCGCCATCCTTAAATAGAGGTATTTCTGAATCTCAAGACTATCTTGTCTTACAGTGGAATTTTTTAATAGGTGACTAAAAACCAACCCTCAGCTTGTGTCTTTCTGGTGGTTCTGTTGAGTGGGCAGTCTGTGTATTGAGGAAAATCAAATGCTAGAGAGGGAAGTGAACTAACTGCACACATTCTCTATTCCTTTTTTCCATTTCCATCCTATTGTACCAATCTGTTCCACACAAAAGCGCCCACATTATCCTCTTCTGACTTTTCTCTCCTGTCCGTGTGTATTTGTGTGCCCTTACTGCTGGAATACGTGAGTGTATTTCATGCAGTGGTTGACTGTGCTGGTAGAATGGAGGTTGATAAAGGTGTATGCACAAGCAAGTATGCAAGTGTGTGATGGAAGCACAAGGTCTCTGTGGAAACAGATCAATTGTGCTTACATCTTAAAAAGCTTTTTTGTGTGTCTTGTTTTTCCTGATAGAAATCAGATTCATGAACATGACCATGAACATGAACCACATGAACAGCCATTGACCAGAATATTTTCAAAAGGAAGCGACTTGTCTCTTTCATAAGGCACGTGAGCACAGCATTGCATTGCCTGCCTGCAGATGTGAGGGGTGAAAAACACAGCTGAATGTTACCAAGAAGTTTCTGTTTTCTACTGATGGCTCTTTCCACGTGTGCAGAGGGCAATTTGGGGCTGGGCTGATTCCAGTAGGGTGTGCAGGACATGGAGCAGCTCTGCACCCCAAACCACTCCAGTAATTCTGGATGAGGAGCAAAGGAGGGGTATGGATGTGATTTCAGTCTAACTCAATTCCCTTCTCCCACATTTACTGGTGACACCTGTGTTCTCCGTGCTTGGATTCTTCCGGAACAGGATGGCAATGGTAATAGCTCCAGTGGGGACTCGAGCTGAAACGGTCAGAGATTTTGGCTGGCTGTCAAGTTGCACCTGGGGGATGGGGAGACAGGAAGGTGGAAAGAAGAATCGGAATTGGGAAGCGGTTATTTATTTTTTCTTCACCCCGTAATTCAGTCAAAATTCAGCAGGATTTAATTGAATGCACGAGGTGAATGTTTTGACCTTGAGAAAGTCTTGCCAAATTTCAGTCGCTTGTTGGAAATAATGAAGTCTTTGGGGTTTTCAGAAAGCTTTCATGAACTTTGTGCAATCTAAGTGCTTCATAGGTCTGAGGCAGTGGAGCTACTTTTCCGTCCAGTAACACACACATCCAGTGTGTGGAAGTCAGCCTTTCCATTTGCATTCCCTTTCAGGGCACTACCTGAGGCTGGTTGGGAGATCAGGGCAAACTGTCTTTTCTCCGTGCATGCTGCCTTGTGAGCATCTCAGAGCTGCAGGTGTGTGCATCTGCACACAGTGCCTTTGTCTGTGCGAGAACAGAGCTTCCTGCGTGGTAAATAATGGGTGAGGCTGGCTCTTCCAGTTGGTGTTTTACCTTCATTGTCCTTTTTGGACTGTAGTCAGTACTGCCATCCTCAACCAGCAGCATGGAGGCAATGAGGAAGCCTGCTTAGGGCTTGCACAGAGGTTTGCATTTCAGAACAGGAGGTTCAGAACATGTTTGCGTGCGGTTTTCTTCTCCTTTATCATAGCTGAGGGTCAGTAAGTGATATGAGGCTTCTCTGGGGTCACTGCTTTGCTGTGCTACCCACCAGAGCTTTGCTTTGGTTAATCGCTCTGCAGCTCTGCCCGTACATCACTTCTTGTAGGGCCCATAGCTGCCATGCCTGGCATGTGTGTAAAATACCTCTCACCACAGAAGGTTTTTGTGTGGCTGTGCTGCTTGTTTTTTCAGACAGAAAGCTGTTCTTCATACAAGGGAGAAACGAAGGGGGAAGTAATTGGTGTTATGAGATTACGTGGTGCAACAGAGAGCAACAAGCATTGCAGTTAATACAGCAGAACTGCGATTTTTCCTTCTTGCATTATTTCCTTGGGTTGTGTTCCTAGAACAGTTTTCAGATGATCTGTTTGTCGCCCATCTGTGTAACTGTTACAAACGTTATAAATCTCGTACTGATGTACAGAAAGGATATCTCTCATCCGTTTAAGTCCTGTTCATTTGAGCCTCATGTACTTCTAGGAGGTGTTTTTAACTGTGGTTTATTTGAAATATTTCTCCTTTTCAGATTCTTTGCCTTCCTGGGCAGCTGATAGCAGTGGTGAACAGTGTGACCCATTTTCAAATGTACTTCAGTGGTGTAGCAGAGAAATCCCATGTTCATTCTGTTACCATTTAACATGTTATATTCAGGGAAAGCCAATATCCTGTCCAGTTCTAATATGATTGAGATTTTGAGTTGTTTTAATAAGCAAAAAATGCTATATGTATATGTCTATTTGTTTGTTTACATATATGTATGTATATGTATATATTTACCATCTCCAAAACCAGCTGACAGGATATGGGTGCTGTCTCTTAACTCTGTTACCTGCCTGTGTAACGATGTTCTTAGATGACAGATACAAGTCTTCCTCTCTTTAATACCAAATGATTTTTAAGCATCTCCTAAGAAGTTGTGGTGTTTGCGAAGCACCATGAAGCGAAGTGGCGGGACTGATTTTGTTAAGCTAGAGGTGTGTGCTTGGCAAGAAGAAAAGCAATTCTGATTCTGGAAGGGTAACCCTAGAAGGAAGGTGGCTATTAAAGAACTTGAAACTGGGGGGCTTTTAAGTTAAGAAATAAGATGGCAAGCAAGGTGTTGCCTTCTAGAGGTGATTCAAGCCAATTTAGTGGTAGTTTAAATGCACAAAATATAGAAGAGGGGAAGATCAGGAGCCATGGAGAAAAATACTGGAACTAATGAAATTGTCACTTAAGAAAGAGAAAATGAGGGATTTGGTTGGGAGCGGGAGAAGTAGAAACCAGGCAGGGAATACAGTCGACTAAATTTGGTTTTGGTTTTAATGCATTGTATCCCTGTTAACGCGGGTCTTTCTCTGTTGCTAAACATGATTTGTGTGCCACCTGTTTCAACTGCATTCACTCCCCAGGGACATCAAGCGGGAGAGAGCATGGAAAAGTTAAATTATTTGGAGAGGATTCAGTGATTGACTTACATATAAAGGGATTAATTGGTCTCTAAACTAGTCAATTAAAATGTACTCTGAAAGTAGAAAGATCACAGACGCATGGCAATGAACAAATTAATGCATTTTTCATGGTTTTAGTATTTTCTACATGTTGTTTAATACGGTTTTGGATCATAAAATTGATTCCATGAATTGTGAGCATACTGCAAACTGGTGCATATGAAATAATTCTGCACAACCATCTTCTGGAAGGACAGCTGGTAGCAGACTGACAGCACTGAGCTTCATGTTTATCAGTAGGTGTTTACATCCCATGCGGCCGCTTTTGCAGATGATGCAGTGAAAGATGATGAGTTTCTCTGAAGCCATGTTGGGAACGGAGTGGGGTTCAGTCCTCCTCGAACTTTGGGCCTGTTTTGTGCAGCTCGTTCAGCCTTGTGCTCTTCAGCAGCAGCATGAAGGACATCGCATCCTCCTTCAAGAGAGCACTGAGCTCTCAGTCCTTGATGAGGTGTGCTAAGAAGTGCGGAGGGGTGTAAGTACTTGGCTGGGGATTTTTTGTTGTTGGTTCGGTTCAGTCAGGGTATAGTTGGATTTTTTTGTTCCTCGTTAGGGGACAGAAAAGGCATTCATTCTATGACAGCGCTGTCCTCTGGCAGAGTTTAAAGAGGTTAGCTTCAAGTCCTAGGAATATTAAATCTCTGCTAAGTTTTGTATTGCTTCATGCTCTGTAATTTAAATGCAGGCTTAGTGTCGTAGCTTTATAATTATGTAAAGGTATCAGCGGATTTGTTTAGGGAGAGAAACCACCACAGAGGGGAGTCACGTCTTCCCACGTTTGCAAATCCTGTTTCCAGTTGTCACTGCTGAATTGCTCGGAGGTGGTCAGGAGGAGCCGGGCTGTGTGTGGGGAGCTCAGTGCCAGCATTCCCCTGCTGGAAAAGCAGCAGCAGCTGGCGCTTGGGAAGTGGGTGCATGGATTTAATAGCAAATGACTTCATTGTTGGTTGTGTTTTTGTGTGAATGTGGCGCAAAAGTGATGATGCCGTTCATTTACTTCCTCTTCATACTGGAAGCAGCTATTTGAAGTGAAAAATCAGAAGTGCATCAATTGTTTTTAGATTTTAAGAAGAACATTTTTTCCTTATTATTATTATTATTTTGGTGTTAAGGGAACCAGCTAGCCTTGTTTGATGTACTTTGTGTCAGTGAGACTGATAAATGTAATTTCATCTTTGGTGACCTTAATGATAACCAACTACAGGCTCATGTCTCTTCCTTCCAGTTTGCCATATTTGTTCAAGAATATCCTTTCTGAATGGCCTTAATCTAATATAATGCTACTTTGGATAATAGTCTGCAGCTTTCATGGGGGTGAAGGCAGGAAGGGTGCATTAACCTACATTAGCAGGCAGCAGAAAGAAGCATCTGCTCAGGAGCCTTGCTGCAAAGGGCAGTGGTGTGTGATGCTGTGTGTGTGATGTAACTCAGACATCAAGATGTGCTGCATTTCTGTGCTCTGCTGTCTGCACTGGGGGCAGAGCCTGTATGCAAGTCTGGAGAGCATGTCTGTGACTGATTGAAAAAGTAATTTAAATTGAGATACAGCAAATTAATTGTAGTGTCTATTAGCTTGTAAAATACTAGGGACTGATATTACTGTGCCAGCGCTGCTTCAATTAGTCCGAAAGCAATGACAAAGAAGAGCACATGCTTTATAGAAAATTAGTCTCCATTATTATTGGGAACATTTGTCTTCTTTTATGAGATCTCAGATTTCATTATTTTGAGGCCCACTTTTAGGATTTATGTATAACAATCTTATCTTAGAAGATATGGAAAACAGTACATTTGCAGCTGGACACATCTGTCTCTTGAAATGTGTGCTGCAAGTGGCAGTGCTTTCAGTCTGCTTCGCATCGCCCTCGTGCTGACAGCAAGCTGAGCATCACCTGCTGTTTGGGTATTATTGTCCTGTACACCGCATGTGTTCACTTAGGTTTGTTTTGGAGTGGTTGACAGCTGCTTTTATTCTTTTTTGGTCTTTGTAGCCAGGTCTGAACAGCACTGTGCTGGGTCTTCCCACATGGGGAAGTGTTGTCTTGGGTACTGAAAAACAGAGAACTGTTACTTGTATAAAGAAGGCCACGTACTGGTAGGATAATGATAATGTGGGATTTCAGTCTTTAGGTTCAAGGCCAGGATGGATGGGGCAGTGAGCAGACTGGTCTGGTAGGAGGTGTCCCTGCCTATAGCAAGAGATTGGAGCTACGTGATCTTAAAGGTTCCTTCCAACCCCAACCATTCTGTGTTTCTATGACAATTATACAGTACCTCCTAAAGTACATACAGTAGTGTTTTTCTGCATCACGGTATTCTTTCCTATTATAATTTTGTAACAAATTGCTGTTGAGATAAAAGTTGAACACCTGAAATTTGTAGCTTTCAAAGCAAACTTTGACATAACCATCAAGATATAATTTGAGTCTGTGTACATATATATATATACATATAACTTTTTCCTTTGGAAGATATTCGGTATTATCCCGTATAATAAAAAATATCTCATAAGTGTGAATCTTGTGGAATGAAGAGCAAAATGTGGTGGCAGATGCATAAGTGCCGTGGGGTGAATCTGTGCAACAAGGGCATGTTTAACAAAAAACAGTAACCCAGGGCTTTACTCCCGGAGTAGCAGAAATATTCCTTAATACACTTAATAGTATGAAAGTGAAGCTCCTAATGTAAACATGATTTGATACTTTTATGTGCCTTTGTTTGTTAAATATTCTTTTCATTTCGAGGTGGCACGTGACTGGATCGCTAACTGACTTGGCATGCACCTAATCAGAGTGTAATACTGAAAACTGCTAACCTAATTTGATGAGAACCTTCTTACTTCCATCATCTGGACCCCACAGATGTGCTCATGATGTGCTGGTGCCTGTCATGTACCAGGTCTCAGACTCTCCCCACTTTCCTTGCCTTTTCTTCCTAGAAGCAGGTCCACTGCTAGTCCTAGTCCATTGTGCAGGGGAAGGATATCACTTCTGTATGGCTGCTGGCAGCACCTTTGTGGGGAATGGGGGCAGCTGCCTCTTCTCAAGGTTTCAGTTTCCCTGTGGCTCTGGGACACCCCAATGAGTTACAAATGTGCTGGTTGGTGATTCTAATGCCGCTTGCTTGGTGAGACCAGGTGATTGAGAGCTGCATGATCTGTGATAAAATTAGCAAGGAAGTGTAATTTAGGGCGATCCAGGGTTTAAGCTTTGCAGTACTGAGCTGCTGAGAAAAGGTCAGTTTATGCCTTAGGCTGAAAAAGAATGGAGCAGTTGGTTGGCCGGTCTCCATCAGCATTAGTCAGGCTTGTTCTTGATTTTTGGTTATTAATACTCAGAAGGATGTTTTTCAGTCCCGGTCTGCAGAGCAGAACTGCTCATAACAATTCAGAGGTGATTTTATGCCCCCTTTATTGGATGAAATGCCAAGAGCACAGCATAGCTTTTGTGAGTTACGTGTAACCTAACATGTAACTTAGTACCATGAGTACCGTGTGTCATTTTGGATATATGTGCTTGTCCAGCTGCAGTCCCACTATGCGGAGAATTAGATCTTTGGTGGAAATGAATTTTCCAGTGGAATCTGTTTCATGCTGTGTCTAAATCCATTGAGCCGTGATGAAGGTGAGGTGGTAAATGGACAGGTCAGAAGGATGATGGCAGCACTGATGTTAGAAATTTTAAATGCAGTTTTTCTTGTTGCTGTTCTTTAAGTATGCTACGGCAAGAAAGATTGTGTCCATTCTGACAACTGGTCAACGTAGTTCATTTTGTTGTTATTAACAACAACTGTGCTTTTGTTTTCAACACATCTGCTGAGAGTGGTACAGTTAAGAGCAAATTTCTGATGTTGTTAAGGGCATGCTCATTTTTTCCTAAGGAAGTTTAGAATTTCCATTGAAAATGAGCATCAGCATGGATGTCTCTTTAATCACCTTTATTTTTCTTTCCTTACACTATTTTTGGATTTTACTGTAAAGACTGTATTCTTTCCTGCAATAGAGGTGTGATCACAACTGTATTTCCTGAATCACAAGATCCTGGGTCTTATCATACAGTTATAGAATTGTCTGAGTTGGCAGAGACCCTTAAAGGTCATCTGGTCCAACCCCCCCCCCTGCAATGAACAGGGATGTCTATGGCTCAGTAGGTGCTCAGAGCCCCATCCAGCCACCTTAGGTACCTCCAAGGATGGGGCATCCATCACCTCTCTGGGCATCCTGTGCCAGTGCCTCATCAGCACAGTGCCAGACATAACTTTTCTACTTCTATATAAGTATAGTATTAAGGGAGAACTATAGTGGCTGTTACTGCAGAACATGTTCCTCTGTGCAGGATCTGTATGGTAAAAGCCTGGTGATTTTCTGTCCAAGAGGGTGAAAACTTCCCTCCTCAGCTGCTGTAGTGTTGCAGTACAGCATTTGTAGGGTGCAGCAGCATTGCTCTGTGTGTGGCTCAGTCCATCCTTATTAAGGTCATGAAAAAAAGAACAGGACTGTCTTAATCTCAGACTTCATAACCAGCCAGCATGGAGAGCAGTTTATGCTGTGTATAGAGAAGGTTATGTGCTCTGGACATGACCTTTCCTCCAGCAAAGACATGAAGTACATCTAAAAAGACTACAATATAATTACTCCTCCAAGTGTTGGCTAATGGGATATGCAGCAGTTCCACCGGCGTGGACTAGCACCCGCACTGCCATAGCCTCATCATGCTGCAGATTGTTGTTGTCAATCAGAGTACAACCTGCAGATCCCCTGTGCCCCCGTGTGTTGTGGGAGGGGGGGGAGTGAGGGGTGTGAGCCTTGTGAGAGGTGCTGGTGACAACTGAGGAGGTGCACTGGTAACAAGAAATTTTGCAACAATACATACAGTCTTAATTTAGAGTGAGAGATAATAACATTTGTCGGAGTGCTTGATCTGTTCCTCTTGTACATGTTCCCACTTGGTACATGTGTTCAGAACTCTGTTATGAAATGCATTTCTTTAGCATTTTCTTCACTGAGATTGTGTGAGAATAAGCTCTTTAAAGTTTGAATGCAGACCAGCTGAGCTTTCATTGGGTGTTTATATAAACCTACAACATGGAGGAAGAGTAAGACAGTAAATCCATCAGATGTTCTTTCTCTGCCAGTTTTGTGTAGTTTAAACCTGGTTGTTTTCATAGTTCTTGTCTGATTTTTATATGTACATAAATTTAACTTCATGTATTTCCCTTTAAGTCCTTTATAGTCACCTAGGGATTGGTGCTCAGAAAGAGGTCCTAAATATTACATGAACAAGCAATGGTTACCTTTCTGACTATCTCTGAGGTTGTTTAAGGTAATGAAGGCCCAGAGAAAATAATCTGAAGGACGGTTGTTGTCAGTTGTGGTGATGAGGTGCCAGATTGAAGGTCTGATTCATGCAAATGCTCTTTATTGAAAGAGTTTTATATGTTATGCATCTTCTTTGTATGACGAATTGGGGAAAATAACACAGAAGAGCTGATAGCAATGAGAAGAGCACAGGCATTTTCTTGTGTTACAACAGATTATATGGCATTGCTGTTTCTCTTTGGGGCTTTTTCTTATCAACTTCCTTCCTTCCTTGTTGGAAATTAGAACACAGAGAACAGATTGAAAGTACGATTAAGTGAACTGACATGGAATAACTGTCAGTGTGGAACTGAGGTGTGGTATTTTTTTCCTTGTATTTCTATTAATAGAATCCTTCTATTTAACTAATGTTTTTAATATTAGCAAGTCTCTCCCTCAGTAAATATAATGGAAATAGTCCTTAAAGTGTATGCTCAAGAATTTGCTGGCTCAAGGCTGCAGTGCTCAGCAGTTTTAGAACTTGGTCTAAATGCAGTTCTAGCTGGAAATAACATCAAGCACTCCGTTTGGGAATGGCACGCCGTAACTGTGGAGGCTGTCAGTCAGCTGTGAAGGAGGGGTGAGTTTCTGCAGTGAGACCTCAGAGCCTGCATAGGGTAACACAGGCACTATCGGCGTTCCTTTAGGAATTTAATAGTTTAATGGTTACAAGGGTAGGATAAAAATAACAAAGGTCTTATGGAAACCTGTATTGCAATTTTGTGATGGAAGACCATGGCAACAACCACTGTCTCCGGTGGCACTGACTGTGTGCCTGAGCAAAGCCAGCAGGGATTACACCTCACACCCTTAGAGGTGGTTAGCTGAATGCATCCGGCCAAGGTGTGCATCATGCTCAGCTCACGAGTGTCACTAAGCATTTCGACTTCACACTGTGCCCAGGGCTTAAAGAAGTTTATATACTTCCAACTGTGTGGGCTCTTTTAATTCATCAGATGCTTAAGTGGTTGTCAGCTTTCTGTTTTGGACCCTGTGCCGGAGGGTCAGGGCCTTGGGCAGGCCGCAAGAGCCTCTCTGCAAGAGCTTGAGCTCTGTCACAGGCACAGGGCATTGGTAACACCCTGCTGTAAGGCCCCACTGAGCTCCGGAGCCAGTCGTGCAGCTCTGATGTGTAATGCATCTGAAGAGCTGCCACTGTTCCCAAAGGCTGTGTGTAGCTCAGTGAGCTTTGTGTGAATCCTGCTCAGCGGCGTCTCCCATCCGCAGCAGGAGTGAATTCTGCAGCTTGGCGTTTGGGGAGCTGTGTGAGATGCACTGAAGCCAGGAATGTCGCTGGCCGGAGCACGCATTCCTCATTGGAGGACCTCACAGTGCTGTGATGCTGTTTTCTTAAAATAAAATCCATCTTTGTTACTAAAGTGAATGTTTTGCTCAGAGTCTGCTGGAAGCTTATTAGGAATGTAGGAAGTCCCCAGGCCTTGATCATTATTACTTTGTGGTCTTTTCCTTCTGTTCTATGGAAGACAGGCGGGACTTTTGCAGTCCAACACTGCAAGGAGCATGCAGAATCAGTGGGATTTCTGTGTAATATCCTAAAGACAGGAGCTGAAAATGACGACTTAACAAACAGCTTTTTCTCCTTTAGAGAGGCTGACCTGCTGCATATGGATTTCTCTGCTGGGATTATCCCCGCTTGATCTCAGACCAGATTTCTCATCCTCTTTTTATTTATTAGAGTCGTCTTTATATTTGTCCTATGTTGAGGATGTAATGGGCTGTGATTAAACAGTTGATTTTTTTGTCATTGGTGAACACAATCCATTCTCATTTGGTTTTTCCTTTTACATGGGGCAGGGAAGGTAGATGGACAGAAACACCTGAAGCCATTCTGTTCATCTGCCACTTGCCTTGTAAATTAACGAGCAGTTTATTTCTACAACACTGATACTGGAGCGCAATGACCTGACATTTCTTTCCCTCATGAAAATGAAAATCTAATAAAACCTTTCATTTCGTAGCATTAATTGATTGGTGCAAAGTAGTTCTGAGGACAGAATGATAGCACCAATCTGTAATAGAAGTAACCCTTTCTCTCTGGATTTTCTCATCTGACCATTTTCTGTTTCCCTGTGCCAGTGCTGGAGGCTCACAGTGCAGGGCAGTATCTTGTTCTACATGACGCATGGAATCATTCAGAGGTTATTGAGATTAATATGTCTTCCTGTTCTACACCATCAGTGCCTTTGTTTAAACATAACTGACAGTAGTTGAGCACTTGGTTGTCTTAAATACTCAAGTGGAATTGCTGCAGTTGGCTGTGTTTCTTTCTGGTGAAGGTTGTTAATGCAGGCTGTATCATGGCCGGCCCGGTGCCAAAGGCAGCAGCAGCTCACATGCTGTGTGCAGCTCTGTATTGGGCTGAAGAGTCACTGCATTAACTGCCTCTTCAGCTTTAACAATTTATAGGTGGTTAAAATGATAAATCGGAAGCATGAAATGTGTTTTGGTTTTTTTTTTTGTGGCTTTGTGGCAGGGGATTTTCCAGCAAATAGTTAGCGATGTTGGGAGGCTATTTTGTAGGTAGAACAAAGTGGGAAAGTTTTAAATACCATCCACCTCAAATTAAGTTTAATAGTGACAAAACCACAGTTCATCTTAGACCATTGTCAGCTTCTGGTACTATTCATGTGCTCTTATTTTTTCTGCACAGGGTCTCAGAAGGTGTTTCACAGACACCTTTCCTGTTTCTCTCCTGTTTCTGTTGCAGCTTGAATCAGCTGCAGAGTTGATTTTGAAGAACTGCTGTTATTTCTGAATGCTCTTTGTCTCTTGAGTTCCAGATAAAGTCCCTTTTGTTTGTAGAGATCTTACTAATTGAAACAAGCAGGGTAACAAATCTTTCAGATAGATGCCAGCTCTGCTAAACAGTTGTTTAGCAATGGGTGCTGCTGTTGTACCTGGTTATCAGACAGTTGATTAACTTGTACTCAGTGGCTACAAGTGACAAGAGTGTGTTTTAGCTTCTTAAGGCTATGAAATCACTAGCTCCTATGAGTTCACTAATGTGTTAATAAATTCCTTTCTCTTTTGTCTCCCCCCATCTCCAGTGAGCATTTGTCGTGTGCCTTCACATTCTTTCTTCATGGGGAAAGCAATGTGTGCACCAGCGTGGAGATTGCTCAGCACCAGCCAATCTACCTGATCAACGAAGAGCATATCCAGATGGCCCAGTCCTCTCCATCACCATTCCAAGGTAAGGGAGGTGTTTTGGGGAATGTGGTCCATTTAAACCTCACTCCCGTGTGGGAGGAACCTGCTCCCAGTGGTGTTATCTTCAGAGATGAATTAAAATAAATAACTCTTCAAACAGTTCAGTTTCAATTCAGGAAGGCGGGGACATAAAGGAAAATGTTGGTAGCATCTCAAAACTATAGCTAGACATAAATGATGTGCAAATTCTCTAGAGCTTTCTGTTTATGAATGTTGTCTCAGAAAGTACGCATGTGTAGTAATTTGCTTTTTAAAGGTGAATTACTTATTATTTTAAAGAATGAATGTACTTCTTCTTGAGTGGTGTTTCCATCAGCGGTTTCAAACCTGTAACTTAAATAGTATAGGTATACAAATATTAAGCAGGGTTGAAAATGCATCAGAAAGAATGAAATGTTGATGCACCTATGACTATGTATTTGCCCGTGTAAGCAATTAGAATCGTAGAATCATAAAATCAGGGTTTTACAGAATTAAGTTAAAGCTGCTTAAATTCATGATGCAATTGCAGTGCAGTGCTCTGCCTCTAAAATTTAGAGTATATCAGTCCTTGAGTCATTGCAGTCTGGAATTATAATTTCAAAGCAATTAAAGCAAGAGATCTTTATAAAATTAAGCACTGAAATGAAGCAAAACCCACAGACTAGAAAATGAGTGTTCAGAGAAACTTGTTTGAAAAATATTTCTTTGCAAGATGTGAAGTTTTAACAGAGCAGCAGACTCTTACACCACTTCAGATGTTATTTCAGCAAATTAAGTTCCTTGCTGTCTTAAATAAAATATAACTAAAAGCAAAATGAAGTTCAAACGGGAATACTTCTGTTATCCCTATTTGTTGCAACTGTGGTCTTCTTCAGGTTTGGTTCTCTATCTGTTTTAACACTGAGAAGGCCTTAGTACCATGTGTTGCTGGTAAAAGCTATTGTTAAATGTCTATCTCCTATTATTTCCACATATGGTCATCCCTTTACCAGTGAGTGTTCTAGTACACTTAATAATATCCATAACAAATTTATTTATCCTAAACTGCAAAAAGGTCTGCTTTTAGCTCGGTAAGGACAGCCATACAAGATGCTGGTGCAGTGTTATGAAGCCTTAAATTCCCACCCCTAACTGATTTTCCAGTGGTTTTTCCTTGAAGACAGATCCTTAAATCAGCATACAAAGGGAATAGTGAGCCAAGAGGATGGCTGACAGGTAGTTGAAATGTACGTACTGTAAGCACTCTTACTCTTCTTTTGCAGTTTTGGTGAGTCCTTATGGTTTGAATGGTACACTCACGGGTCAGTCATATAAGATGTCAGACCCAGCAACACGTAAGCTCATGGAGGAATGGCAGTATTTTTACCCTATGGTGCTGAAGAAAAAAGAAGGCATGAAAGAGGAAGAAGAGCTGGGATATGACAATGATTTCCCTGTGGCAGTTGAAGTCATTGTTGGTAAGTTTCAGTTTTCTGCCTGAAGCATTATTTTCTTCCACATGCTTTTAAAAAAAAATCTAATTAATCAGAAACAGCTATTATAATTTTCCTATCTTCTCTTGTAGCTCTCTTGACACTGGAACATCTGACTAGTTATCTTGCCTCAAGCTTCTTTACTCCCTGTATCCCACATGCTATTATTCACATTATCAAGCTCCTTGTTTCATCCCTGTGCTGGTTATAGAAGGTTGAATGTTTATTAGTATGTAAAATTCCTTAGCTCGTTGTATTTCAGACAAGTCTTGCCTAATTGACATTGAAAACGAGTGGAAGCAGCTACAGCTGCTGAATATTGTATGTTATGTTTAAGACTTTTGTTTTTGCATTTCGTTATAGGTGGTGTAAGGATGGTGTATCCTTCAGCCTTTGTTCTCATCTCCCAGAGTGACATCCCCATGTCACAAAACACTGCCAGTACTGGAGGCCATATAAATGTGGGGCAGCAGGGGCTTGGAAGCATGAAAGATCCTTCTAGTACCTGTGGAATGCCTCTCACTCCACCCACTTCTCCAGAGCAGGCTGTTATGGGTAAGCAATAAGCCTAACAGCCTAGAGTTGCTATTTCATCTCTGCATATATGAAGATAACTGTGTGAAAAGTAGCAGATAAAAGACAGGAATTAGACTGAGATTTAAGAGACAGCTTTTTCCATAGGTCTGTGATAAATGAAAACTGATGGTTTAAAAACTCCTGAAAAAGACACACTTTTAAATGAAACTTTGAGAATTCTGTCCAGCTTTGTTTTGTGTAACAGCATTATCTTTGTGCAGTATTGCAAATACGTGGCAGACTAGATTATGCCAGTGTTATAGGTGGATTTTGTGTGTGGTTCTGAAGTAGTGTGTTTTTTTTGCACTGAGATGAGTGTTGATTTATTGTTATATAAGGGTGTAGTGATCAGTATGTAGTTCTTTTTGTACAAAGCTAGAAATACTGCGTTTCACTAATTAATCATGTTTGTATAATATTAACATGCAAATATGAGCTACTCTTTTTACCTACCACCATTAGGTTTTAGTTTGGGGCAGTTCAAAAGAAATTCATAAGTCTACAGGCATGGTGATGAAGAACTGGCCTCTCAAATGAGGGCTGACATGAGATTCCATGCTCTGTGCACAGTACACAGGGTGCTGCACAATGCCTGCCACTCCATTGCCTCTTCTGTCTGCTTAGAATGCACCCTGCTGTGCGATTGGTTCCATTGTGGTTCTGATCTCAGAAGTCATCTTCATCTTCATGCTTGATAGATATGATGCTAGAACATAGAATCATAGAATGGCCTGTGTTGAAAAGGACCGCAGTGATCATCCAGTATCAATCCCCAAGCTATGTGCAGGGTCGCCAACCACCAGACCAGGCTGCTGAGAGCCACATCCAGCCTGGCCATGAATGCCTGCAGGGATGGGGCATCCACAGCCTCCTTGGGCAACCTGTTCCAGTGCATTGCCACCCTCTGTGTGAAAAACTTCTCCTAATATCTAACCTAAACCTCTCCTGTCTTGGTTTAAAAGCATTCCCCCTTGTCCTGTCACTATCCACCCTCGTAAAAAGCTGTTCCCCCTCCTGCTTATACATTCCCTTCAAATACTGGAAGGCTATGATGAGATCCTCAATATCTTGCCTCTTTAGAACTACATATGTGTATCAGGTTGCCCCTCAAAAATCAAATGTATATATACTGTCTATTGTTATCTCAAACACAATTGAGCCCTTTGCATTAGTTGTTGTTGGAGGGGTTATGCTGTAACTAACTCTGTATCACAGTTTCAGGTGAGAATGGGGGAACAGAGTCTTAGCCATAGAGGAGTGAAATGTATGTTTGTGTGCAGGTATCTGAGATGATAAAGGGGGAAAAAAAGTGAATTATCAGATACAGCAAAAAGAACTCAGTGGATTTTGTTCAAAACAACATTTTGAAGGCATGTGAAAAATTGCCATTGTGTTTTTAAAATGTTCAGATCCCTGTTAAACTTACGTGATATCACAAGGGAATTCTGCTTTACAGTTTTTGTAACTATTCAAGTCTAAAAAAATGTTAATATTGTTCAATCTGGCAGCCACCATTTCTGTTTGATCTCTGCTGTTGTTTAAGAGAGCAATATGAACTGGTGCTTCCCCAGAGAAAGGATTCCATTATATTGTATCATTTACCATTTTTAAAGATCTTGACAAATTAGAGAAATGGATCAGAAAAGCACATCGTGCTGTGCAGAACTGGTAAATGGGTACATAAACTGGGTTAATCTGAAGCATGTGGATAATCCTTCAGTTCTGCTCCATCCTGGTAAAAACGTGGGTGTAGTTCCACGTCTACTTTTGAACACCATTATTAAGCAAAGATGTGGACAAATTGAATGGAGTCCAGAAAAGCGCAGTATAAATGATGATAGATTTTTGCAAACAGGGCCCGCAGGGAAAGATGGAAAGAATTGAGGCTGTTTAGTCTAGAGAAATTTGAAGGAGAGACAGTCTAACAGTCTTCAGAGACATAAAAGGGGAAAAATAATAATCTTTTCTCTGCAACCAGAATGTAATGAATCTAAACTAGAGCGAAGCAAATCTAGGTTAAACATTGGGAAAAACTTTCTCTGAGAGAAGTGTTAGAATAATTGGCTGGTGGGAATCTACCATGAGCAGAGAGGTGGGTGGGTTGGGTTGGTTTTTCTTCTTTTTTTTCTTTCTCTCTTTCAGAGTGGGTTAGTCAAATAGTGTTTTCTGAAATAAGGTTGCAGTTGATCAGGGACAAAGGAGGGGATGGGCTTCATGATCTCTTCAGATCTCTTCCAACCACACTTTCTGTAGATGTCTCTAATGTACGCAGAGAAACAGTTTTCCACTGGAATTATAGAATGGGATTTCTTCCAGGTGTAGAACCAGAGTGTGGTATAAAGGATATTAATTTTGGGGAAAAAAAATTGTTAGTGCACACAAATGCAGTCTCAAAGCTCTTGTAGGCTCTCGGTTATCCTCCCTTACCTCCAATTCTTCCCTCTCCATCACTTCTTTCACACTGGCAGTTACATCCACCCTGCTATTAGCTTATGGAATGCATACGTGTGTACATTACATTTATTTGTTTACATACGTTTCCCCCCTGAAAAGGAGCAAATGTGCTAATTCTTGAAGTTTTTATCTGATTTTTATGTTTTTTATTACCAGTACATTTCAATGTGGAACATTTGAAAGCCAGCGACATAGATCATTAGTCACTGACCTCAGTATGTGTAGGAATATACTTTTGACCGCCTCTCTTTTGTCAGAATGCTATGTGAAAAGAGAAGCAGGAAAGTTCTGGGTGGAGAAAGTAACTGTAAGCATGAAGAATGGAAGATATGGGATTGGGTGGCTTGTGTGCAATTGTAGAAGCTGGATTTTGAACATCACCTAATAGAAGTCAGCAGAACTGCCTTATTAGATGTAGCGATGTATGGCAGTGAGTACACCAGCATTTCCTTCTTAAGGCTTTTTAAATTGTGTCAGGCAGAAGGACAAAGTGTTCTGTACACTGATTTGACCTTGTTAAGATGCAGCGTATCCTTACTTAGTTTTCCATCCAGAGCGCAGTGACTGAACCAAATGAGCCTAAAGCTCCCTCTGCTGTTCCAGGATTTGCTTTTAAAGACGACTCTTGGATTTCAGCTAATCTAAACAAAACCGTAGTGCCTAGTAGAAAAAGAAACATCTGCTTATGCAACAGCTGATAAGGTTCTCACAGACAGAAGTAAATGAAGCGCAGAGTGTAAATAAGAATGTTCAGGTTATTAACATGTTGAGTAATATTTTCAGTTCTATGAAATATGATACTAATTGCGCAGTACAGCTGAGAGCCTCACATGTTATTTTAGTTGTATATATGAACAATCAGTTGATATACTGGTCTGTAATAGTGTGCATCTAAACTGTAAGACCTCACTGTAGCAAGTTTTGATTTTGGTATTTCAGTTCAGGCTTAATATAAAGAAGTAGTGTCACGGTGTTCCATTCATTTCTTCATTGAGGTTTTATTTTGAGTATAAATAATGATTTCTGCTTTCAAATAATGACTGCTTAATTTATCCTGTAGGAGAAAGTGGATGCTCTCAGAGCAGTATCAGCCATTCAGCTGTACAGGAGGGGGCAGTTACTGTACACAGTCCAAAGAAATCAAGCAAGATTACTCCAAAATTTCACAATCATATGGTTCACCGTGTCTGGAAGGAATGCATTCTCAACAGGTCACAGTCCAAGTAAGGCAGTACTCCTTATTAATACCATATAAGATGTAGTTAAAATATTAATAATTTTTCCTTAGATGTTATTCCTGACAGATTTTTTTTGCCACTAATCAAAGCTAATATTGTAATGCAGCATTATCAAAGAAAAGTTGTTGTTGTGTTCCACTGAAAACTCTTTAACGCTGTTCATGCTGCATTTGCAGTCGTGTATCTTGGCTGTGTCAGACTTCGAGGTTAAAAATTTATACAAGGTGCTTTGAGGTGTTTTCAGATCTAATGCCTGCAGTTTCTAGCTCCACTTGTAGTTACTAGACTGAAAGTGGGGTGACTAGAGGGTGTGTTTGATATTTAGAACTCCAATGATAATGTTTAAGGAGCTGGATTACATTTCCTTCTGATAAGGATATGAATTCTTTTTAGCATCACAAATCTTTATTGCTTAAATTTTTACTTTCTTGCTTAAAATATATTCGTGGCACAAGATGCCTGGAAATCCTTATTTTTTTTTATTGTTTCCATGCAGTTTCCTATTTGAATATGTCAGATGAATTTTCAGATTCAATCTAAATTGCTTGAATCTTATTGTCTGTTCTCAAACCCCAGACAAACATCTATCTGACATGGAGCTGGTACCATTCTCCCATACAAGTTTTTAGGTGTATTAGAGGGAAATACTGTTAAATAAAGAATTATATTTCAAAGGTGAAGTAGAAGATAAGAATTTTATTTGAGATCAACATATGTGAATTTATGCAGGCTTGTTTATTTAGAGTTTTGTTTTACACAGCGTGATAATCACTACAGCAATTGTTTATTTCTTAGGAGGAATCAAATTACAACTGCAAATCTGGAAGTGGAAGTTCCTAACAATACTGTTTCTTGGGATTTTGTGGATCCAGCCCAAAGAGTCAGTTGTTCTTGTTCCAGGTGAGCTTCAAAGACAGGAAACATTTCACATGCTGAGAGAGTTCAGTTCAGATTGAGGTACCCTTTAAGAAGTTGGTTGCGTTTTAGCTGAGAAAAGAGGAAACTCTAACACTGTACAAATCAATCACATTCAGGTGATTAACAAGCATCTCTTATCATTGTCTACTTGTCGCAGGCAACTTAAGTGGAAAAATAGTCTCAGAGTAGAGAGCCAAGGTCTAGAATCACTCAAACATTTCTCATTTGTAATCAGCCCATCCTTCAGGCTTTTCGGAGCTTCAAAGCTCCAAGATCTGGAGTGCTAAAATTAAGATGAAGAGGAGCAGAAGCTCAGATGGCAACTTATGTAGAGTTGGTTCAGAATTAATAAACATCTGGTACAGATCAGTGAAAGAGTTTGCATCTTGCCTGAGTTTCAGTGCATCCTGATTTGAGGAATTTGTTTGGAAAAAGACAAAAAAATTTCCCTGAGAATCACTTTCAATCACACCAAAAAGGCACCGATACAACAGAGCAGCTTTGCAGCGCGGTCACCGCTGTGAGAGGATGAAAAAGAAATCAGAGCACAGTAAAGGAGCACTTCAGAAGTTTATTCAATTATCTGTCATTTTTGAACACTGGAAGTTCCAGTGCTACTCGCATAGGAGAGACAGACCAGCAGCACCACTTCTACTGATTGATTTGTAGAATTATCAGAGGTGCCAGAAATGGCCAGAAAAAACTGTTTCTGCTGGAACATTCCTGCGAAACAGTTTCTACTGAAATTCTTCATTCCTGAGGTCACCATCTATTTATTAGACTTGTAAAAATGTTTATATGACCTAATGAAGTTATATTTAAGTATTCAAAGATGTAATGACATCCTTGTGTTCAAATAGAAACGCTGCCATGCTAACCAAGCCCCTGTGGTATCGTGCTTGTTTTTCTTTAGTGTTGATTATTTGTTTTATTTTAATACTACAAGAGGGGTTTTGCCAGAATTACAGTCAACAGCTGATGATATGGCTGAAATGATTTGCCATTTTTTTGGCTGATGGAGGCATAGCTGGTTTTCCTTTTTCCTTTTCTTTTGACAGTAAGCAGCAACATTGGGCACTGCCTGGTGCAGATCATGTGGTGCTTCCAGTATCTCTTAAAAGACCGAAAATAGACATAAGATTGATTGGTGCTCTTCTTTGGGCTTCTTTCCATTAGAGCAGACAATAGGATGAACCATGCAGTGACTTGCTTTTGCCTCTGTTTTCAGGCACAAGGTTTTCAAACAGCGTTGTGCTGCTGGTTCCAGCCGCCCCCCAACGATAAATCAACCAGGATTCAGTGTGGGAACATCATCGTCTTCATCATTGCCACCTCCTGCCTCTTCAAAGCACAAAGCAACAGAAAGACAGGACAAGGGCGAGAAACTGCAAAAAAGGCCTATGATGCCATTTCACCATCGGCCCTCTGTGACTGAAGAGCTATGCGTGGAGCAGGACACATCAGGGCAAAAACTGGGATTAGCAGGAATGGAACCCTCTTTAGAAGTCCCTAATTCCAGAAAATATGAGAAACCGCTATCTATACCTGCTAGAAATCCAAGCAAGCAAATTAATATGAATCCTATGGATTCACCCCATTCCCCTTCTTCCCCTCTGCCTCCCACACTTAGCCCCCAGCCAAGAGGCCAGGAAGCAGAGAATCTGGACCCACCTTCTGTACCTGTAAACCCAGCACTCTATGGCAGTGGGCTGGAGCTTCAGCCATTGCCTAGCTTAGATGAGAGGACAGTTCTTGTTGGACAGAGGCTACCTCTGATGGCAGAGGTTAGTGAGACTGCATTATATTGTGGGATAATTCAGAACAATGAGTCACTAGATATGTGGAGGACTTACAGCGTCCCGTCAAGCGCTGATCCAGAATTCAGGCCTCCATGTCTTCCATGTGAGAGAGATGATACCAAGAAAGAAGCGAACTCAGGCAGCACTGCACTGAAAAGGTAAGAATGCAAATTGGCCGGAATGGTGCTTTTATTAAATTCTTGTTTCAGTTGTGAGCTTCGATTTCACTTGTGGTATCAAAACCTGAGGGATGATGTGAGTGTAGGAGACAGAACTTACCACAGAACTCCCTGTAGCATCAAAGATGGTGTATGCAGGAGTTAACACTATTTAAGTAGAAATGTGCTACTGCTTTTTTCTTAACTTTTTTATTTTTATAATGGCACCAGTGCTGTGAAGCCATTACCTGGTCTTTGAGCTTGGCAGGAGCCTTACTGTTCAAGGATAGGGAGGGACCACTGGAGATCATCAAGACCAACCCTACTGCTTAAGCAGGTCCCTATAGAGAGTTGAGCAGGACAGTTCCCTCAGCCTTTCCTCATAGGAGAGGTGCTCCAGCCCTCTGATCATCTTAGTGGCCCTCCTCTAGACTCATTCCAAGAGCTCTGCATCTTTTTTCTGCTGGGGGTCCCAGGCCTGGACACAGTATGTGAAGATATTTCATGTCAGCTTTAGCCTGAGAATTTGAATTGATTTTCTACAGGCTTAAAATTACTTCTACATTTTGACAATGGGAAAAAAAAAAAAAAGTGCAGCAAAGAGAATTTAATGAAAATGATTAAGCTAAAATTGAGGTAATCCTTTTGGATGATGACAGTGTTAATTTTGGTAATTACTGTGGAGCTCTCTAGGCTAAAAAGGTCATGTGTATTTTGATTTAGTGACAGATTTTACTGTTTTCTCATTGTCCTGAAGTAAAAGTTCTTGATACAGTGCGGCATTTAATACTGAGCTTAGGCAAATGCATCCCTTATTTGAGGAAGAATGTATTCTTGCTCTATCAAGGAGTGAGACATGGGCTGTATATGTATGTGACAGCTACAGATCTTAAGAGCTGTTATTTTTCTCTGCTATAAAAGATACACGTTTTGTTTCATGATGGATTTGTTTACTTGCTTATTTTTGCTTTCAGGCTCTTAGCACAACCTAATAAACGGTTTAAGATTTTGGGAGAACGGAAACCAGTGCAGACACTGAACTATCTTGACCCCTTGCCTCTAATACAACAACCAGGAGAAGGTTTGGGAGATGCTAGTGATCCTTACACTTTTGAAGATGGTGATATAAAGTACAGCTTCACTGGCAATAAAAAATGCAAACTTGTGGCTGAAAAAGATCTGCTGAAAAAGAACAAGGTAACATGGAAATTCAGAGTCTTTATCATTCATGTTCTTGTTGGGATAATGATAATATAGGACAGTATATGTCCTGCAGCTCTCAGCAGGACTCATCCTCTTTGTATAAATTCAGCTTGACCAGCTGTGTGTTCTAGGTTGAAGGCAAGAAGTAAAATGCTTCAAGCCTTATATTCACTTGTAGAGACAAAAGGGTGTTTTCCTTACTTTCTTCAGTTCGATATATAACTTCACTGTAAAGCTTAAATCTCCCCAAACCAAATCCATCTTTCTTCCCTTGTCCAAAATTAGTTTAGCCTTTTACTGAGAGGATTTGTGATGGGGATGTTATAGCAGTTTGAATGTTTCCTTAGAGGTCATCTTCCAAAACGATTTCATCACCATTCAGTGGCCGTCACCTGGCCCATAAACATGGTATTTCCTATATGTCTTGTTCACTATGGACCTGTTTCATTCTCTGGCTATGCACTCATTTGTACCTGCTCAATGTTCTAGAAGATGTATTTTCTAGTGAAATTGGGGTGCTAAATACCTATACTGCCTGTTGAAGTAAACTGAGGTGTATGGAGTCCTTTGTACATCATACTCAATACTGCATCATGTTTTTCCTGATATGCAGATAAGCAGCAGATCAGTGTGTTCCTTTCCCTTCTTTGCCTGAACTGAGAGCTCCGAGTTTAGCTTGACATAGGAAAAACAGTAGGACATTTGCTTACATAGATGAAATTAACATCCATTAAAAAAATCTTGGCATTTTTGTATAGTCAGAAGATGGAATTGGAACCAAGGAAATCCCCGCAACAGGTCATTCTACACCAGTTCCTGATGGAAAAGATGCCATGTCTATTTTCAGTTCTGCTCCTAAGGCTGGTGAGTAAAAGCATTCTGTAAAGCAAAAATATTCAAAGGTACACCATAAAATCTCAAAGGAAAAAATGATACTGAACGCTTTACTGTAACATGAGAGTTACCAACGGTTTCTGATGTGGAGCTTGATTCTGCTTGTCCTTTTTATATTGTTATATAATAATTTTTGGAATAATAAGGCTCAACAATAGCTATACTTGTCGCTCTTCCCAGTTGATTCTTTGTCACTGCTTAAAATTTGCTGCAAGGCTATTTGTAGGCTACGTTATAGAAAAAGGTCATCAGTGATTCTTGGTTCTTCTCTATTTAGAGTGAGATTTAAAATTTGCTCCTGTTTTTCACTGATTATTTCCTTTCTTCCTGATAGATACACGACAAGACAATGCTGCAGGCCGAGTAGGCTCTGGTAGCCTCACACAGGTGACAGATCTCGCACCATCACTGCATGATCTAGATAATATCTTTGATAATTCAGATGAAGATGAGCTTGGTGTAAGTCTTTGTTTGATTGAGTGCTCTGTAGACTTAAATCCTGACAAAAGGAAAAATAAAAAGGCAGAAGGATGCTGCAATCCTAGTATGGAGCAATTACTTCTAATAGATAGGGGAGACTGTTTCCAGGCAGGCAAGCTTGTTTTTTTAACCAGGAAGAATTGAAAGCAAGCAGAGGAGTCCTTTAAGGAGATTCTATAAAGAAGATAAATGGTTGTATACAGTTTGGAAGTATTAGAAGATCTCTTAGGCAACATCAAAGCTTGTCTCATCTTATGATTTTCCAGTCACTTGGGGAACAAGTATACTCTGAGGAAAGCACAGCTAACTTGCTGTCATAGGCATGCAGAGACAAGCTATAAGATTGCTTCCTGAGGTAAAGCCATGTGGTTGCCTCTTAACTGTATAAAATCTAGTTTAGTGTCTTCAATTTTTGTCAGTATTTTGTGTTTTTTAGAGCTGTGGGAAAAGATCCAAGTTTCATTATCTGATGATTTGTTCTTTTACCTTGTTTGAGAATCTTCCCAAATCAAAATAAATTCGACTTTATGGAAGCAACTCTTGGAAGCATGTTCCTTTCTATGCCTGTAAGCAGCTTATGCTTTGCAAAGAGGAAGGAAATTAGGAGATACAAATAGGAGATACAAAAGGAAAATCAGGAAACATATAGGGAAAAGCAGGTTTAAATCAATTACCAGAAAAAAAAAGTAGTAAGGATGCTTTATAAGCTTAATCTAATATGGGCTTAATGTTACAAAGCGGGATCCTAAATTGACTGGTAGTGGATAGTAGATAACATGGCTTAAATCTCCAACGTCTGGTTCTTGGCAGTACTTTCTGAGTACATCAGCTTCTTTACCACTTCTTCCTACTCTGTGGTTTCACAGAAACTGCACTTAAGATGTTTTTTGTTAAATCTCATTCGGAGAGTTTTCAGTTTTTAATAGCTTTTGATTTCTACTATTTCATATGTTTTTTAGTGTGGTATGTAATTATTCTGTTTTTAGGCTGTATCGCCAGCTCTTCGGTCATCAAAAATGCCTGCGGTGGGGTCTGAGGAGCGCCCAGTGGGGAAGGATGGTAGAACAGCAGTACCTTACCCACCAAGTAAGTAGCAGCAAGTGATTACCACTTTGTTGCCAGTTAAAACCTTCTGATTAGCTGCCACGTTACCTTTTTTGTAGGAGGTTTGATGTGTCGCTTACTCAGAACTCAGAGCCAGTGTGCTTATTTTTGTTCTGTGATTGCTCGATGCTAATAGTAAAATAGGGTAAGAGTATTCTAATGAAAACACTGGATTGTACTATAGACGTACATTTTTAACGTGCCTACAGAGATTTTAGATGTCTTATAATACAGACACAGAAGGGAGCTGTTAAAAATCTTCATTTAGAAACTACCCTTCTATTATCAAACCAATGTTTAATCACGTTTATTTGTTTTCAGCAGTACCTCACCTTTTTGTGTAAGTCATTCCTTTTACAATTATTCAGATTGTAAAGGTGTGACTTGTAACATACGGTATTCATTTGACATAGAATGAATTCAGACTAAAATCACCTTCAGGATTTAATTTAGGTGTGGAGGAATCTGTAGAAGTACTGACTTCTAAATGACGACACATTGTGAACCTCTTGGGGATGTTTATGGTAGAAATGATGCATGTGCAGGTGCTGCACATGTAGGGTAAGTGCAGAGGATGCAGAAATAGGACTGTATACTAAAAAGTATTATACAAATTAAAACAACAGGGCTCTTCTGTGAGGACTGTGCCAAAGCCTTTTGAAAATTATAGCTTTTACTCTCTTGAGGTGTTTGGGTTTTCTTGCTTTATTTACACAGATAGCATTTCTCCTGAGATTTCGATATATAAAGTGTTTGCATAGGCAGGAAGAGGAAGATGAGAATTTCTGGTGTGATACTAGCCGGTCAGATAATGAATTATGAATTACTTAGCAGCAAGAAAGAAGAATGCTTGATTATTGTGGCCTCTACAAGCAGAAATCAAATCTCTCTGCAAATCATTCTTTAATGCTTTCTCATTAACTTAATCTTTGAGGGGAAAAAAAAAAACAACAGTGTGAAGGAGATGAGTCAGAGTTTTATGCACCCCTAAAAGCTGTGCTGATTTACTCAAACGTACAAGTCTGGAGCATACAGAGATTGGATTTTGACAGTTTTAGTTGATCCATGGCTTTTTAAAATATGCAAAGCTTTTTCAAGCATGACACATATGAAAGTGAATGATGATAGTTAGCCTGTTGCTGTAGGGTTTGGGGATTTTTTGTAATTAAACTTCTTTTATGACTCTGCGCTGCAGAATTTTGCTAACTGGGGCTTGAATATGAGCGAAATATATACTATAGAGCTATATGAAATAAGTTAAATAGATATACTCCACTTCTGTTCTGTAGCTCTCTTCCCTTGATACCAGCTGTCCAGGCACAGCAGTATCTGCAGGGAAATGAAATGTGTTATACACCATAGTAAAGTTCTCCTGAATACATTGTGTTTTAATCCTTTTTTCCTGTCCCATTTCTCTGCTTCCTGAAGCACACTTCTCTTTGAGAAACAGAGGCAACACTTCATAAAAGTGGCATCCTTAAGATTACACTTCATAGTAGCACCGAATGGAAAATGTTTGTTTCCATTTCATTGAAGTTGTTTTCAACATTTACTAATCCTTTATCAGGGCAACACTAAGTTGTTTTCAAGTCTAAATTCAGAGTAAAACTGAGAAAGAAAGAAGAAACCAAGTAGGAATAAGCCATTGCCAACTAATTTACTCTGCTGCTCCAGGTTCAGCATTCAGTGCTGTTTCCACCAGAACTCTATTTCTGGGGGCACTTCACCCATTCCAACTGTTTCTCTTTGTCTGAAGAATTAAATAGAAGGCTGGCTGCCTCATCTCTTTGCACTGTTAAGTTAAAGTGGAGACAGGACTTGTGGTTGTAACATCCTACAAAAACACACTGTTAGCTCTTTGTGTGTGTACTCATATGCTCTATCTAATTTTAATTCCATCACTTGATTTGTTATTTCCAGTTAGTTTTTGAGACTGTGTTTCATTGGTTTTGATTTCCACAATTGAGTATTTTCCAGTCAGAAATGTTTGTGCTAGCAACAGTAGCCTATCTTTTTTGTCAGGAGTTATGTTGCTATGGACCAAATTAGACTTCAGTGACTGTATGTCAGTGGAAAAACACAGCTAAGTGCATGCTAATTCCAAAAGCCTAAAGGCAGAAGAAACTATTCTGTAGAAGAAGAATAGAAGAAACTATTCTGTCTCCTTAGTAGCAGTTTCTGGGGTGTACTTTCCATTCGTGTCACTTAATCTTTTAAGATTATTTATTTATGTTAAAAAACCTATATGTTTAAAGTTATGCATCTACCAGTTTGCTGTTTCTGCTGAACATCAAGTTTGCAAAGCATCCCTCGGAATTTTTGGAATGTATCCCTCAGAATGAACTTCTAAGCCTTGAGTTATACGGGTGTCAGAGCTGTACTAAGTCTATAGAATCTTTACAAGGTTTTAACCTACAAAACAAGAGCTAGGAGTGAGTAACTCCTTCAGTTTTATTGGGCTTTCTTGAGAATTCGTACTGTAATGACTAACTGTGCATTATTTCATCATATTCAGCTGTGGCAGATCTCCAAAGGATGTTCCCAACACCACCTTCTTTGGAACAACACCCTGCCTTCTCCCCAGTAATGAGTTATAAAGATGGAATAAGTTCAGAGACGGTAACCACCTTGGGTATGATGGAAAGTCCCATGGTCAGCATGGTTCCAACACAGCTTGCTGAGTTCAAAATGGAGGTGGAAGATGGATTAGGTAGCCCTAAACCTGAAGAAATTAAGGTAACATACCATACATGGCATGTTTTCATAATCTCACCTTCATATGTTTGGATTTTTATAAAGAAGTCACCTGTAGTGTGCCTAGCAGGCTAATTTATATGGCTCTAATTTCCATTTGTTAAAAGTTTGTATTGGTCTTTAGTTGGAAAAAAACAAACAACCAAAAACTTACCTAGTAAAAGAGCTTGTAATTGTTTCTCTGATTTTAACTATAGGCACTTTTCTTCTCATGTAGTAGGTGTAATTTTATGTTTGTAATGTTTTTGAGTGCAGTCAGGAAGCAAACAGTACTGTATGTGAAACGAGCCCTATGCCTAACAGAAAGAGTGAACGTATTTGAAAAACATGGTACTTGTGACTACGTAGCTTTTAAATGGTTTGTTTCTTCAGATAATTTTTCTGTATCTTTTATGTATAGCCACTCCTTGCTGCCAGTCTCTGGGGATGCAGCTAGGATAAAATCATGCATGTAGAAAGGCTGCCTTTTTCTCTCTGAAATGTTGCCTTTTTTGGTTAGGGTTGAAAATCACTGAGAAAGCCCAGGGGTTGAACTTGCTCTGTTTCTTCTTCAGCTGATGTTACTTCACAAGTTTTAAGGCCAGATGGGACCATTCTTATCTGACTTTCTGTATAACACAGGTCAGGTAATGTCACATAGTTACTCCTCTATTGAGTCCTATAGTATATCTGAGTAAAGAAGTATTTTTAAATGGGGACTCTGCTGTGGGGTACTAGTACTCACCTCCCCTGCTTTACATATCCAGATGTATCCATTTTTCCATAGCATCACATAAAAAGACTTAACATAAGCACCTGGTCTACATTGATATGTATTTCATTGTTCCATCCTTAGCACAGGTCAACAGGTAGGTTAGGATCATTCTGCCTGATTGTGTGCATTCTGCATTTCTTAACTTCTTTGGCCAATTTTTTATCAGAAATTATCATATTTCCATGCATATATGTGAGAGTTTTTTAATTTAGAAGTGCGTTTTTCCTTGGTCTGCAGCAGTGCAAGCTTGTTTGTTCACACATATCCAGTAGGGAGATACAAGAACTGTCTTTCTGGTATTCCCTAACCTTTGATTTTATAACCTAATTCCTTCAGGCCCACCCTGTCCCAAATCTCCTTCTGTTTCTGCAGCCATTTCTTCCCACAGCAGCAGCCCTCCCCACCCCCCCGAGTTCTGGCAGTAGCTGAGGTCTTGCTTTAGTTGTTGGCACTGTTGAGTGAGGTATACACACAATGAGGTTGTAGTTGCATGGTCTAGAATTGGCTATAACTCAATATGAGAATACCAAAACGTAATTTTGCCTAAGTGTATATGATTTAGTCAGCTGTGAATGAGAATTTTTTCTTGCATGGCACCTCTGGAATAACTTAGAAGGACTGAAAATAAAGCACAGGTGAACCACAGGGTGACTTTCTGCATTCAGGTATGTTTGTGGGAGGAAGTAAGATTGCTGTATTCAAGGATTGTGTCCCTACATAGAAACAAACTGTGACCAGTCAGAAGTTTGAGGAAGTTAGGTGTAGTGTCCCGCTCCTGTAGACAGGCAGCCACCTGGAAAAGTCAGCTTTGTTTTTCCAAGACCATTTCTTCCCTCTGTCCTGACTTGATAACTTGAAGGCACAATGAGAAAAACCTTGTTCCTTAAGGGTTCACTGTCCACTCTCTTTGTATAGTTTGTGTGTCTATGGATTTGTATACAAGTATAGAAGGTTGAAGTTTATAACAAGGTTTGTAACAGACCTTGCTTTGTTTTATTCTGTTTTCCAAGTGAACTAGAGTAATTTGGCCATGCAAATAAAATCTGTATTGCGATTTGGTCAGCAGAAAGCTTTTGAGTGGGAACAGATTTTAGGGTGTCATTGCTGTTGGAAGTACTTCCGTCTCCCTCACAACACTTTCAGGAGTATTGAACTATACTTTTTATTTCTGCCTGATAACATCTCCAACAAGCACAGTTTACTCTGCTTTTAAGTGTGTCACACGTGCTCATATACACCAGTGGGGGAAACAAGCACCTAAACCCATTGCTGATCATTTTTAGAACATGTAAGTAGATTTCCTCTGCTGAGTATTCAGCAGCTGGAGATAGTAATTCACACATTTCTCATCTCTCAATGCTGTACAAGGCGTAAGGGAAAAATGGAAATATCTAATGAGCTGTTAAATGCTGGAATTGTGAGAGACTGCTGTTACTTTAATAATTATTTTTACTTTGCAGTAGTGCGTCAAAAGGACTAGTTCTTTTCTTCTGTAAGAAACATGGCATAGCTTTAGAAACTCTGGCTCAAATTCTTGTCATCATTGTCTGCAAGCAAGCATAACAGTCATTGGAAGTCCAGTTTAACTGAACTTCATTTATATTCACATTTAATATTACGTTTAGCTGATTATTTCTGTCCAGTGCTAGGAGTGGTGCTAGTGAAAAGTGTGCACTGTTACTTGTTGGATTGTGTTAATTCCCAGTGTGGGGGTTGTTCTAAGAGGATGACTTAAAGGCAAATAAATTTTCTTCACAATATGACTCAACCTCTCCATTATGAGTTTGGAGTCTTGAAAAGATCAACCTCTTAAGTGCATAAAGTAGACACATTAAGTTAGATAATGGGGATAATTCAGTGCACCATTTGCTTTTCAGAGTACCCTGTCCTTAATGAATGTGCTGGCATTAGTTAAAGCTATACAGTATCTTAGTGTACTGTTGCCGTGTGCACCCATGGAACCTCAGCTGAGTTTCCTTGAAGGATCAGCTCTTGAACATTTTATAGAATGAATGAATATACTTAATTATGGGAAAAAATACAGTTATAGAGGGTTCAAACAGTACAACAAGTTTTAATGAACAATAGCTGTGTAAACAGAAAGTTCAGCCTCACTGTGGTGTTGTAAACAATGTCACTTGGATATTACAGGATTTTTCGTACGTGCACAAAGTTCCATCATTTCAACCTTTTGTGGGCTCCTCTGTATTTGCTCCACTGAAGATACTGCCAAGCCAGTGCCTCTTACCTCTGAAGATACCAGATGCCTGTGTTTTCAGGCCTTCTTGGGCTGTTCCTCCTAAAATTGAACAACTTCCTTTGCCACCAGCCACTTTCATTAGAGATGGCTACAAGTAAGTACAGTGTTGTTGGGAATTACAGTGTCTGTCATTCCCACATTTCAAATAGTTTGGTAATTAAATCTCTTGAGAATCCCAATGAGTTTTTACCTAAGCACAAGAACCATAGAACAGCCTGCAGTCATGTTTTAAACCTTTTGAATCTGTCATTGTGTCAGGTAAAAAATTGTGATTTTATGAACATTTGAATTAAGAACATCTTCTGGAAATTGTTAGGGCAGTGTATATCCGCTGCACTCTTATAAAAGAACAAGAACTAACTGCAGTTCTGGTACAGGAAAGTACTGTAATCCAATGTAAAACTGGGAAATAAAATGGTGAGATGCAGTTTATCTTCCTCTTTCTAAATACCAAAAGATAAGATGTCACATCTCTTTCCAGGGTGCTGTGACCTATAAGCAATCACTGTCATTTAACATAAAAGTATGTGTTCCCTACTCAGTTCTCAGAAATTAGTAATGTTTATGGAAGAAATTATTTGCTGGGGATCTTCAAAGCTATCAAGAATTTCCACCATTAGGTTTATAAAATCTTTTAAAAGGCACGGTGTAGTACAAACGTCTCCTTGCTTGCGCTGTGCTGCTTTCTGGAGGAAGTAGCCTGTATCTTTAAATCAGTCTGTAAACCCTTTAAATCAGTCCTTTTCCAGCTCCAAAGGATCCTTCAGTGTTCTCAGAAGAATTGCAAAAAAGAAATTGTAAAGCCTTGATAGTGCCTGGGGAGCAATCCAATTCTCAGGTTTTCTTTCGTAATAGTAACTGATTCACCAGGCCTGAGCTGGTTATTAATTTCAGGTATTTGTTGAGGGAAAAAAACCTTTCGCTTTCAATATAATCCAATTAGAGTGAAAGTTTTTACTGCAGGCTTCCAACAGAGTGGTGATTGCCAATCAAAGTTTCTGGGTCATCTTTTCTTGTTAGTCTGAGGCAATCAGTATACTTCAGATTCAGAGCTCCTTCAAACCTTTGTTCTTCCTTTTTTTCTCTTGCTTGGAGTTGGGCATACATCAGTTCAAGGTAATAAAATGATTCTAAGAAATCTGGTCTTTACTGTTTTCCTTTTCAAGTTGCTAATGACATGAGAACATTACAGTGGTACTCCTTTTAAATAACTCATAAATACACAGTGAAAACAGACATGTAAAAAAGATCTGTTTTCATTCTTTTATAAAGAGACATACTGCATCTTCAGAATTTTTCCTTGCCCTAATATGTAATAAAGACATTACAAGAAAAATGAACTTGGAAAGAGTTAAGTAAAGATTTTTGTTCTGATTGGCTCCAAATTAGCTGTTACTTGATATAAAGATTCACTGCAGGGAGAAGGTGGCTATTAGGGGAATATACAAACTGCTTTGGTCACTTAAGTTTGGCAGCAAATGACAAGAGTAATAAAAATCAGTGATGACAAGAGGTAACCCAAAAATACGATTCTTAGCTTTACTGCATTGAAGGCTTGTAATGGAGTGTGTCATTTTGTGCTGTAGACTGTGTAGTTTTGAATGCGTATTTGCATTTGTAGAACCTGAGGCGCTATTATCAGTTGCATACTGATACAAGGCAATGCCTTACGTAAATGCCACATGCTGCATTACTTCTGAAAGCTGTTTCAAGACATAATTTCTAAAATAAGATAACATCTCCTTTACTCTGAAGTGTTTTCTTAATTTCCACTGATTTACATCTTTTTACAGATGATTGTGCTTAAAACAATAACAAAAAGTAATATTCTTTCTGTTTTTTCCTAAAAGAGTTAAGGGATACCCTCAAAACTTAACAATTTATCTGCAGATTCTTTTAAAGAGCATTTGAGTTTTACCCCATGGGAATAATCTTTAAGAGGGTTAAGAGCCTGAGGTGATCCCATTTTATCATACTGATAAGAAACAGCTGTGTTCATGCAAGGATTACAGTTTCAGTTGAAAGAGACGCAAGTATAAAAGGTTATGAGCACGGTGTCTGACTGTGTTCCTTTACTGCAGTTACAGTGAGTCCTTTGGGTTTTCACTGACTCTGTGTGTAAAAATAAGTTTTGATGAAATCAGTCTTCACAGCCAACCGGATTGTTGCAACTGACTCTGTTTTTCATATATTTCTTGTAGCAATGTGCCTAGTGTTGGGAGTTTGGCTGACCAAGACTATCTTCAGATGAACACTCCTCAGATGAACACACCAGTGACGCTGAATAGCACTGCTCCGGCCAGCAACAGTGGAGCAGGAGTTCTGCCATCACCAGCAACTCCCCGCTTCTCTGTCCCTACCCCACGCACTCCCAGGACCCCAAGGACTCCCAGAGGTGGGGGGACTGCGAGTGGGCAAGGATCTGTAAAATATGACAGCACAGATCAAGGTTCACCTGCTTCTACCCCTTCTACAACACGACCGCTTAATTCTGTGGAACCAGCCACTGTTCAGCCGATCCCAGAAGCCCACAGCCTCTACGTGACATTGATTCTTTCAGACTCTGTGCTGAACATCTTCAAAGATCGTAACTTTGATAGTTGCTGTATATGCGCCTGTAACATGAACATTAAAGGTGCAGATGTTGGATTATACATCCCGGATTCATCTAATGAGGATCAGTACCGTTGCACCTGTGGCTTTAGTGCTATTATGAACCGTAAACTAGGTTACAACTCTGGGCTTTTCATTGAGGATGAGTTGGATATTTTTGGCAAGACCTCAGACATTGGCCAAGCTGCAGAAAGACGACTGATGATATGTCAAAGTAACTTGATCTCTCAGATGGGAGAAGGAGCTAGAAGGACCCAGGAACCTCCAATGAGCCTCCTTCTCCTCCTCCAGAATCAGCACACGCAGCCTTTCACATCTCTGAGCTGCTTGGATTACATGTCCTCCAATAACCGTCAGACGCTCCCATGTATGAACTGGAGTTATGACAGACTGCAGGCAGACAGTAACGATTCCTGGATAGAATGCTTCAATGCCCTTGAGCAAGGCAGGCAGTACGTTGATAACCCCACTGGTGGGAAAGTGGATGAAGCCCTAGTGAGAAGTGCCACTGTACATTCTTGGCCTCACAGCAATGGTATGGATCCAAACAGGTTTCTTTCACCTATGGAAGTATCTTCAACACTTGACAATAGCGATTTAACTTAATCTTTATGTGAGAAATGAAATGTATTAAAACATTCTAGAATTGAAGTAGGTTTTTTAAAACTTTATGAATGACTTAGAAAACCATAGTGGTTCAGTTGTCCTTAGCATTTAGACATAGTGATATCAGTTGTTTCAGAATTTGCGTTGGTTCACAAAGCTAAAGCAGAGACAGGCAGTGGTAACTAACATTGAAAGGTATGTGAAAGGACTATTATGACACCCTTATTTCAGTGAAGGCTTCATGAAGCACCACACTGAATTCCATTAAGCTAATTAGAGTTATTCACCTTTTATGGGCACTGTGAAGAGCAGTACAAAAGGACAATATATATGTATATTTTAATAAATTCCTTTTCCTTGCTGGAAATGATGGGTGCTCCATTGTCTTTTGCAGTGTTGGACATCAGCATGCTCTCCTCCCAGGATGTGGTGCGTATGCTGCTGTCACTGCAGCCCTTTCTCCAGGATGCCATCCAGAAGAAGCGAACAGGAAGGACCTGGGAAAACATCCAGCACGTGCAGGGACCACTCACGTGGCAGCAGTTCCATAAGATGGCAGGGCGAGGAACCTATGGTATGTATATTGTGTGATATGCTTAGCAGTTAAAATGAAAGTATAGTTTTCTAGAAATGTATGCACGCTTTGTTCTGGAAAAAAACGTTCTGATAATCAGGCTCTTTGGATAGATTTTCATGGTCTTAAATGACATCTGTAGTACATTGCTTGAATACTGCAGTGGAGGTTTTATCCTTCAAGACAATAAATATTTACACCATGCTGGGTAAAGATCAAGCTGAGTCTGTGTTTTGACTTGCACTGTATATACATAACACAAAGAGAGGAAGCTGTTAAAATTGTACCAAATAATAAAGGAAGGGGAGGTTCCTGAGCCAATGCTCAGACCCTCCAAATACTAAAGCTGCATGGAGCTATCCTCATTCTGAGGTTTCTTATTTACTAAGATAATTCAGTTAAAGTATTTCCAAGTTGCAATTCATACTTCTCAAAAATACGCTTTACAGAATAGGTTTTGTATGTGCACATTCGGATGATGACAACTGACCTTTAGATGGTTATTTCTTGCTTGAGGCTTATTTCGGTTTTAACTGATGCAGTCTTGCTTAGGTGGTTTGTTTTCTCACCGTTCCGTAGTACCTTATGTTCCCTCTGTCGGTGTTTGATTTATTGCTACTTTCCTTTGAGGCTAGGACAGCCTTGCGTAACTGCAGTTCCTGTCTAAAGCTGTTTTGTTTCATGAGAAGTATTTTTAATTAGCAATTTCTAATCCAATGTTTTATCCAGAATTTGTAAATTTAAGAGTTAGGATCTGCCAACTGTTACCCGAGTACAAAACTAGAATTGCTATGTAAGTAGCAGAGCCTCTGCTGCAGATTCAGCAATTTTTATTGAATGTCGATTTTCTAATAAAGTTGGATTGTACTCTGCAGAAACTATCAGCTTATTTTTGTTTGCATTTTTTCAGTAGTGTTTTTTTCTAATGAGCAGTGACTGGAAGATACCATGCTGAACTTGGCATTAGTCCTCTGAGCTGTGACAGGAAGTGCCTCAGTATGGAGAGGAGCAGAAAACAACGTTTTGAATTAGGATAACTTTGCTTACTACTATATGCCTTGGGAATAATTTTTTTACTAACCATTTTATTCAGTAATTTTGCACCACCAGCTGGAGGCTGCTCCATAAAATCAGATTTTATTGTGTTCATGTTATTGCTTCTGGTTGAATAGGCACTGGTGAGGCGTGGTTATGGTTATGACAAAGTGAAAACTCTTCTAAGTGTCTAAGACTCAGGAGGGGCAGTATGTGTTTTTACAATATGGTATAAAATATAGCAAGGATTTAGTGATTTCCAGTATTTCAGTAAAAGAGCCAACCTCCTATTACACCATAGAACCCACTGTAGTTAAGCCAGTTATTTTAACACCATCTTCTCTTTCTCTCTTTTTGTTCCTAAGGCTCCGAGGAATCTCCTGAGCCTCTTCCAATCCCAACTTTACTAGTGGGATATGACAAGGACTTCCTGACAATCTCTCCATTTTCCTTGCCATTCTGGGAGAGGCTGTTGCTAGATCCATACGGGGGCCATCGGGATGTCGCCTACATTGTGGTGTGTCCAGAAAATGAGGCCTTGCTCGATGGAGCCAAAACTTTCTTCAGGGACTTGAGCGCTGTATATGAGGTTGGGAATTAAAACCATGCTCTGTTATTTCTTATTTATGCATCATTTCTGCTTTGCTGAATGTACTTTGTGAAACATCCACAGTTTTTAAACAGTTATTTGTATACAGATTTATTTTCTTTGAGGACTTACTGCACTTTCAGCATCAAAAAGAGTGCCTAATTGAGTTATACTGGTAGGGTTTTGATTTCATTATGAGAAGAAAATTTAATCCTATAATACAGCCATATGCAGTGATGGTTGGTGTTTCAGTAGTATCAACAGAATGTTTTTTTGTAGCTTGTCTGGATAAGCAAAAGCTGCATAAGATGTTCCTCAAACATCACTGAGATGAACAAACTATAAAGAGCTAAAACCACTGTTTAATACATGATGCTGGAATATCAGTTCAGCAATAGCACAATTCTAATAGCTTGTTATAATCATCAGAAAAATATTTCTTATGTAATGTAGAAGTGTGCACTGAATTCATTTCATGTGCTTTACTGGCCTCTGTACCATTGCAGTGAATGGGATGGGGAGCATGGCTTGGGAAGATGTTTTCTTTGATTGAAATTTTCAGAGGGTGCAGTACCAGTATTGATACCATTGCAGCCTAGCACACTGAGACCCAACCAAGCCTACAGAGTAAGGGGTAGATAAAAGAAGTTGTGTTCTTTTTCTTTGTTTAATCATGGTCAATGTGTACTTTTAAATTACAAGATTGCTTTGTAACCTTCAATTCAACCTTATATTTAAATGTCTTTGGTTTTTATGCTTAATAGGAAGTCAGCATAAGTGTGCTGCTCATACAGAGCGTAGGCTACAAGCCACTCTGTGTAACTCCTTTGGGTGCTCAGCATCTACTTACAAGTGTTTCTTCTTCCCACCAGATGTGTAGGCTTGGCCAGCACAAACCGATCTGCAAAGTGCTACGCGATGGGATTATGCGGGTGGGAAAGACCGTGGCACAAAAGCTGACGGATGAGCTGGTGAGCGAATGGTTTAACCAGCCCTGGGGCACTGAGGAGTGCGACAATCATTCCAGACTCAAACTTTATGCGCAAGTTTGCCGGCATCACCTAGGTAAGTGTGCCAGGTGCTAGCAAGGCTCTTTTGGTTGGCTGTAGGAAGGAGAGGGTACTTGCAACGGTTGGAATAAGGCAATTTCTCTTAAGATATGGATTAAGATCTGCTCAGAAATAGCGTATGATCATGTTATATCTTTTCTTAACTGCTTCCTGGTTAAATTCGCCCGTTCATAAAGTTTGCTCTGACTTATCAGTCTGGTAGCCATATTAAAGATTCAAAAGCAAATTATTACCTTTTCTAAGAATTCAGTTTGGTGTAAGACATCATGTGTCAAAGATGTTCCACACACAACTGCACTGATCACAGTTATATGCTATTCATATGGGATATATCACTGTAGAGGCATGTGCATGGTGTCTTCAAACATAAGATTTATTTAAATTAAAGATGAGTTCACTAAAACTGCAAAAGAAGAATAAGTTAATGCAGGTGGGGTAAAAAAAAGAAGAGCAACAGTATCTTTGATGAGTGAGATAATTTGAACAGGTTAGTGGGAAGGCATTGTCTCCTCATGTGGGCTTATTTCTGTCCCAAAACATACTGGTACATTCTAAAACACAAGAAAAGGAGGTGTTTTATGGCTACCTGCTCTGATTGTGTTTCATAACAATATCAGATGCGCTTGTTGGATGACGGATTTTAGAAAGAGTGTAGAAGTTTGCTGGGCTATCAAAAGACAGGTCCTGGTTGAGTAGTCCCTGGCCTCATCTAAGATCTGCGTTGCTCCCAGGTTTTGTCTTGTTCCATTCCAGAAGGAGTGTAACATGTATGGCATACCTGACTGAGAACTAAGAACTTAGCCTGAGACAGGGACCCATCCAAAGTGTCGCTGGCAATACTTCTGCTGAGACATTGCTGGTTAGCAAGATAGGCAGTGATCACGGAGTACCAGTCACATACATCTAAACTTGAACTGAGGTTCACAAACCACTTTTGTTTTAAAAAAACAAAGAATTGTGAATGGTTTCTTGAACAGCTCTTACTCCCTTCGTTCCGAGAAAGGACTGACTATGCTTAAGTCTGCTTAATGAGAGCACTGGTGAGCTACTGTTGGGAAAAGGAAGTTTGTGAAAGCATACAGAGATGAGAATTATTCGCTCAGTTCAGCAGACTGCTGAATGCCTCATCCCATCCTTTGAGGAAAGTTTGGCAGAGCATGATAGGGCTTGTTTATTTCAAATAATCAAGCTTTTACATCCATTCTGCTTTTTGTTTTATTTTACCACAAAACTGAGAGGGAGAAGTTATTCCTTGACATCAGGACTCTAGGCATGTAGAAATATATAGCATGTGCATGGCATTTGAAAGTGATTGCTGTGATATCTTTTTCTGATGCTTAGGAGCAGAAATAACTACATTAGAATTTGATGCTATTGTAGCTCAAGTACAAAGGCCTTTTAGATTTTCAGTCCGACAAAGATAACCTGTAATAGATGGCAGAGCCAAATGCCAAGGAGGGGTGTTATCCTAATGTAGTCAAACCGGAGGTAATAACATGTCAGTACTGACTTTGATCCACAAAGCTCTGCAAAGTCAGTCCTGTTTCTACAGACATCTGATTCACATCAGTTGAACTGAAACTCTGAAGAATGGACTCCAAGCTAAATATTTATAATGGAGATTATATTCACGTAGCTTTTGTACATTCTTTGAATACTCTAAAGGCACAAAAAAAATGTATGACTTTATGGTTAATCCAGCTCACTTTTATCTAAGACTGTCATTAATCTCCTTTCCTTTTTATATGCCATTTCAGCACCTTACTTAGCCACTCTGCAGCTTGACAGCAGCCTGTTGCTACCACCGAAGTACCAAACCCCAGCGCCAGCAAGCCAGACGCAGACAATACCTGGGAACACTGGACCTGTACCCTCAAACTCATCGTGTCTTTCCACTTCTGGGGCACCACCAACAGGCAGTTCTTTTAACTCCACACCCAACGGTGGGACCACTAGCCTTCCTGCAGGAGGCAGTTCGTCCTCTGGATCCTCTGTGCCACAGCTGTCAGCATCTTCTGCAACACCTGGCGTTAACCAGATGAGCGCTACCCCTACTCCAGGGTTTAGTGGAAACATTGGTTCAGGGCAAAACACCAGCACTGGGGGAAATGCAGCAGATCGCTCACAAGGAAGCGCAGGTCCTGGAGGAGACACGGACGCAGGTCAAAACTTACCACAACAGCAACAAGAAGGACAGGAAGGGTAAGTGCTCAAATTACTCAAAATACAAATAAAACCAATCTTTTCCTGCTTTCATACAGCTCATCATCTTTTTCTAAGTCATTGAGGTGGAAAGAGTCTTGGACGTGTGCAGTACCGCTGTCCAGATGTAAATGAAACAGGACCCTTTTTAATTCATTTCTAGTCATAGCCTCATAGAATCTTTAGGGTTGGAAGGGACTTCTAGTCCAGCTCCCCTGAACTGAACAGGGACACCTACAGATCAGTCCAGCGCTCTGAGACCTGTCCAGCCTGACCTTGGGTGTCTACAGGAACAGGGCATCCCCCATCTCTCTGGACAACCTGTGCCAGTGTCTCGCCACCCTCGCTGCAAAAGGCTCTTTCCTTATACCCAACCTCAATCTACCCTCATTGATGATGAGAGAAGTTGGAAAAAGTAACTTCCCTATTCCAATATAAGAAATTAAGCTTGAGTCAACTACATGAACATGGCTCTTGTGGTTCTGTTTGAGATGGCCACCTGGAATGAGTTTGCATTTCAAGAAAAACACAAGGTGTCTTAAGTTCTGTGCATATCTAATGGCTCCATCTCACTACTGTCTGGTACAGCAGGGTATCTCATATGGCACCTGACACTTCTTAGGTGGGCAACTCTATTATGCCTATAATATTAACAGAAACAAAATAAGATCCATGGTGTTGTTTTTTTTTCCTAAATGTCTTGCATTGCAAGTGCTGTATGTGCAGATACATTGCAAGGTATAAAAGAAGGGTTGTATTCCTGCTAGTTGAAAATAAAGACCTTATTGTAGTCATCCATCAAACATAAAAATTAGGAAAATGTTTTTAACGTCTTATGTAAGTGACTTCCTGAACGAACATGTTTTTCATTACTCCTGTAATAATGCATATTACTAATAGTTATGATGTATGTTGTGGAGTTCCTGTATCTTAAGTGAAAAGCCCACATCCTGTACTAGTTTGGGTTATTCTTAAGACATCTGTTCGCTGGATCTATGCAAAATACCTCTATCAATTGCAGTGGGGTTTCTGACAAAGTGAGTCTGAGCTGCTTTTATCACTTACAGATGTTGAGCCTCCCCGTCACGGTTGAGGCATGGAGGAGTATTTTACAAAGTTAAAAACATTCAGTTGCTCCCTCCATTACCAAGGGAACCTTTTCTGTAACTAATCAGAGTCACTTCAGTCTCCATGAATATTACTTTGGTTCTCAGTTCCTTCTCTTGCAAAAGAAAACCCCAAGCAACTCCAAAACTGAGGCAAGCACAAACATAAGAAAACTCATGGACTTAATATTTAGTCAGCTTTTCCATATTCCTCAGGCCTAAACTATACTAATTGCATTAAATTATTTTTTTGGATTAGAATTCATGGTGTCGTTAATGCATAATTTCTAAAGAGTGCTTTGAATGAAGTGTCTGGGGGTAAAAGTCATCCTTCCTCAATTACCATTGTTTTAAGTTTTGCTTCTGAACACAAGAGTCATTTACTACTTTCCTGCTTTGACCTCACATTCTTTTACTCCAAAAACCGTACTTAACAACTCTAATTTACCTTTGGATTTAACATCATGCATATCTCTAGTGTTACAGAGAGAGAGAGAATAGGGATTCCCACTGAACCAGAGTCTGCGGACAGCAATGCCTATCCTCCAGCAGTTGTCATCTACATGGTGGATCCTTTTACCTACACTGCAGATGAAGAATCAGCCTCAACCAACTTTTGGCTGTTGAGTTTGATGAGATGCTACACAGAAATGCTGGATAACTTGCCTGAGAATATGAGGAATTCTTTCATTCTCCAGGTAATTCTACCTCGTTCTGCATCTTTGTACATGGGAGTCATTATATCACAGCGTGCTTTTATTGTTGTACTGAAAGAGACAAAATGCAAGATAATATATAAAATCTCAGTAATAGTTTCAAATTACATAGTTAGAAACACAAAACTTGCACTTGTTTTGATGGTGAGATTAATTTAGAGCAGCCACCATATCCTTCAACAAGTGTGTTGCATGGTTCTAGCAGTCACACACATTAGATGCTTTTTGAAGATGGATGTCTGTTATTTAACTTGCAACTGGAGTAGCCATTGCCAAGGGAAAAAAGTTCATTTTCTCCTTTAATTTCTTCGCATGTTAAATTGTTTGCTTTTTGTATTCTCTCTGAATTATACTGTTTAATCCAAAAGAGGTATGTGCAACCAGACATTTAATGCATAATTTAACTGTAGTATTGTTATTATCTGCTTCTTAAAAATAATTTACCGTGTAACTTGGCGTATAATAATAATTACTTACTATGGAATTACTCAAGAATTGAATTTGTGTAGTCAGAAACAGAGCTTGGCCTATTGCCCAGACTGGCTACATTTTGCCATGCCTCTTCTTTCACGGCTAGCAGTTCAGCCTAAATAACTGCAGGGGAGAATGAAAAGCCAGAAATTATGAGCTGTGCATGCATGTGTGCAGCACATGCAAGAAGCAGCACATGAAGAATTTTTGAATGCCTTATTCACTTGTGCTCTACTTACCTTAAAAATATTTCAATTTAATTAAAGGATGAATCAGGAGCTATTGTAGTGTCTCAGGTTGGGCATAATATTGAGCAAATATTTGTCATTTTTGATGTTTGATGGAAAACTGTCACCAAAACACTTTGTGTGGGGGGGATGCTAGTTTTTGACACTGCAATATCTGAAAAAACAAAAACATGTAACCTGCATTCTGAAGTTGTGTCTTAGTCTGTGTAGGACAACTGATGAATGGACTTACAGACTTCTGAGACATGCTGTTCGTTGCCTGGGCATTTACTGTTTGTTTCTCAAAACATGTGGCATTTTACAAATCTCAAGTCAAAACAGTAGACAGTTTTCACTGAGGGATGTAATCACCAGCCCAATATTCTCGCAGCTGTACGTGGTACGTACTTGGATCCACAAGTGATGCCTCCTGTTTATTTCCATGGAAACTATGGAAGATCCAAAGAGCACAATAGCACTATTTGATAGAGCACATTCTCAGCTACAGAACACTCTTTTTCAACACAGTCAATGCCTCTAGCTCTGCATTTTCACCTGCAGTGAAAAAAAGCTGCATGCTCTTTCAAAATATACCAAAACAAATTACATGTACATATGTATTACAATTCACAGTGTTGGAAAAGCCCAGCTACTGAAAGGCTCTCAAACCATAGAAAACCTTGTAATTTAAGTTCTGCTCTCTACAGTAGTAAGAATGATACTGTAGTGCCAATTTGCATATGAACAGCAAACAAATCTTGGTTCTTAGCTAAAATTCCACAACCTGAAAATATATCACTGTAATGGAAACAGCACTTTTGTATGGTGGAATATAGACAGTGACTGGTGCCATCATTCCTGCAAAATATGGCATCCCTGGTGGGTAACAACAGGCACAATAATGAAAATAAGTGAATACAACAGGCCATGAGTCTGGGTGGGGTCGGTATTAATGAACAGCTCTTTGAAGATGTTTAATCATGTTTTATTGTTTATATGAATTACATAGATTGTGCCTTGCCAGTACATGCTGCAGACAATGAAGGATGAACAGGTTTTCTACATTCAGCACTTGAAGTCTTTGGCGTTTTCAGTGTACTGCCAATGCAGGAGGCCATTGCCCACACAGATTCACATCAAGTCTCTCACAGGCTTTGGGCCAGCTGCCAGCATCGAGATGACCCTCAAAAATCCAGAGGTCAGTATTAGTGTCAAGAAATAAAAGCTTGCTCATAAATTGTAACCACTTGTCTTAATAAGAAAAAAGTATTTTTTCAAAGGGAAAAGGTAAGATAATAAATAGAAACTAATAAGAAATATCCCAGACTACTTGCTTTCAAAAAATGTCAAGCTTAAAGTTTTGAATTAAAGGAAAAGGTTGATTTTACACTTTGAATGAAGAAAGAGGAAATATGTGTTCTTTGGGATTCAGAGATGTTTTGTAGCTTTTGTATGTATTAAGACCTACAAGAAAGTATTTATGTCTGTCATTTGTATATGTATGCATATATATGAAATAATTTGCTGTGTATGATTATGTGTATTACACTGATTCTCTGAGGTAATGGAGAAATCCCCCTTCTTCAGTGGGCTTATCTTTCATCTGCTTTTTTGAACTGTAAATATTCAAGCCCT